>NW_004524625.1:4159830-4178904 GCF_000260255.1 Octodon degus | reverse complement strand
TTCTAATGGTGTTTGTAAGTAGGATATCATGTCTGCATCCTGTACAGCAATTAACCACTAGGAAGAATGTATGCAATGTGTTAATTATTGAAACTGTTCTACCAATTTGATTTGAAGTTGTCTCACTGCTATTTGTTTATCAATAAAATTATGGGAAAATAAATAAATAAAATAAAGAGAAAGGGACAACTGACCTTAAGCAGGCCCCTGGGGCTCAGTAAGCATCCTCCTCTGAAACTAGACAGTAAGGGAATTAGGCATAGAGGAGCACAATGTGAAGCAGGAGGACAGCCTAGAGTTTGAGGCCAGCCTGGGCTACAGGTGAGTTCTCACCTGATCTACATAGCGAGACCCCGTATCTCTTTTTTGTGGAACTGGGGATTGAACTCAGGCCCTTGTGCTTGCCAGGCAAGTGCTTATTCTACTGAGCCATCTCCCTAGCCTGCCCGGCCCCCTCCTTTTTTTTTTTTTTTTTTGCAGAACCAGGGGTTGAACTCAGGCCCTTGCACTTGCCAGGCAAGTGCTTATCCTACTGAGCTATCTCCCCAGCTCGTGAGACCCTGTCTCAACACAACAAAAAGTGGGAGATTTGACCTAGAGGATATTTTAAGATAAAGACACAATTCCTGTGCGTGGAAAACTTGGAGGCATCACAAGGCAAAGGACCAGCTAGGAAGAGTTTAGAGAGCGAGCGGCAGGCCTTTCCTCCTGAGGCCTCAGGTCACCCCAGAGGCCCAGACTTCTGCTTCCTCGGGAATACTAACAGTTCCTGCCCTTCGGAGAACCCACAGTGATCCGTGTGACAGCTGACCAGAGTGGACAGGGAAGCTGGCAGGCTTCGTGTCCAGGCCCCACCCGACTTCCCCCTTCACACCCTGCCAACCTTCTAGGAAAAGCTGCTCCTGCCTTCTGCTGATGCAATGGCTCAGGCCTGCCTGGCTCCAGGACCCCTGAGTAAGAAAGGGGGGTGCAAGGCTGCCGGAGGCCCAGCCCCTGCGAGTCACTGATGAGGAAACACAGCTCAGCATCCACTTCTGCCACGCGCATACGTCCCTCCCAGAGGGCTCACTGCCGTATGCGTCACTTGCTGGAAGGCGATGAGATACATTTGCTTCTGTTCTGGTGGTGGTGGTGGCGGTTGTCTTGTTTTGATTTGCTTTTTGCTCTTTTGTTTTTTGAGACAGGGTCTCCCTGTATAGCCCAAGCTGGCCTCAAACCCACAGCGATCCTCCTGAGTGCTGGGATTACAGGTGTGCACCGTGACACCTGCCCTAAGGCTATCATACTTTCAAACTCTGTGACCACCCAAGACTTGTCACTCACCAAAAATATGTCTGCCTCACCCCCAACTGGGGAAGTCCTCTGGAGGACAAGAATCAGCTTTCTTTCTCTCTCTCTCTCTCTCTCTCTCTCTCTCATCTTTTATTTATTTACTTATTTGGTACAGGGTCTCACTATGCAGCTCAGACTTGTAGTGATCCTCCTGTCTCCGCCTCCCCAGCGCTGGGAATACAGGCCTGCTCCACCACACCTGTTTTCGGTATGCCCAGGTTTCCAGGGCCAGCACAGCTTGTGGTACCAGGGATGAATCCCAGGTCCTTATGCTTGCCAGGCGGGTGCTTTAGACTGTTGAGCTATCTTCCAGGCCCAGCAACCAGCTCATGACATCCCTCTCATCCAGCACCTCAGGAGCACAAGGTTGTTTCCTTGCTTGCTCACCCAAAGGATCAAGGAAGGAGGTGTGGGCACTGTCTTCCTCCCTGCTTTTCCAAGCTATTTCTTTATTGCTTCCTCCCTGGTTTTCACCCCAGTTTCCCTGAGCGCTGGCCTCAGAAGGTGTGCTGCAGAGAGGCCCCCGATGCCAGCCCAGGACTCCAGGAGCTCAGCTCCTCCTGCTCTGGGGCACTGAGCTGCCCTCACTCAGGAGAGCTGTCAGGAGAGCCTCGGAAGCAGGTGGAGGACTCTTCCCAGCCCACCAAGAGCAAAGAGGAGCCCACCTGGGGGTGGAGGCGGCCCAGGACAAGATATACACAGCCTCTGGCCATGGTCCTTCCAGGCTTTCTGGATCTGTGTTGGTCAGTCCCCTGCCACTGGGACAAACTCCCGGAGCAAAGCCAGGAGGAAGGGTTTACTGGGCCCATGGTAGTGCAGGTCTTGCAACACCCACGGTCCCTGCCTCCACTGTCACTGGGCCTGGAGGGCAGAGCGCATCTTGGTGAAGGGGGCAGAGGGACCGAGGCAGAAGAGCAGGCACTAGGGACGTGACCAGCCCCAGGGACCCACTCCCTCAGCCTGGCCTGCCTCCCCACTTGCCCTCACTTCCCTGCAAGGATCATCAATCATTAACCCAGCAGAGGTCAGAGCCTTGGCCACCAGAGCAGCCTCAGGGATACCTCATGCCAAACCTTCCACTCCCTCAGATAGCAGGCCACCCGCAGGGGTCCCACAAGACCTTCTCTTCTGCTTGGCCCAGGCTCCAGCGACAGGTTCCTGTGGTGGCTTCTCCAGGACTCCAGCCTCCCATCTAGCTGTAGTGCAAGGCCCCACCCCTCCCTGAACCCAGCATCCTCATGGGCCCCAGATTAGCTTTGTGTCATAGGGCTAACGCGTTACGCACATCTTAGGATGGGGTAGAACACGCCTGGCCATGCAGCCAAGCTACACAGACCATGCTATTTATTTAGGTAAAACTGCAGAAGACCAAAGAATATGGTACAGAGAAAAGGCTCTGCTGTAGCTGATGCAGCACACGAGGAAGGGGCAGCTGCCTCTTTCTGCCAGCTTTCTTTTGTGCTCAGATAATCAGATTTCACAAGCACAGCTAGAAAACCACCTGCCAGGATGAAGCCCAAAGCCTCACACTGGCCACCCCTTTGCCCCTGGCCACCCTGTCGCCCCTGGCCACTCTGCCGCAGGCAGGCCGGCTCTGGTCTCCACTCCATTCTGAGCTGGCAAAGGGGTGGCCAGTGTGAGGGCCACCAGTCTGAGTCACTGGGGCTCTGGGATGCTCAGAGCTAACCGGGAAGGACAGACAACTACCCTAAACCCGTTCAACGGAGCCTGCTAAGTGTAAGAGCTAAGTCAGTGAGACAGGTGAGATGCCTCGCCCAGCCTAGGAAACTGGAGAAGCTTCCAGAAGAGTAGTAACTTTGTAAAGTTAGCAAGGCAGAAAAAGGTGGGAATAATCCTAAACGCAGAATGTTAAGGGAGAAATAGAAGCAGGCGTAGTGGCACATGTCTGTAATTCCAGCAGTCCGGGAAGCTAAAGCAAGAGGATCTCAAGTTGGAATATAGCCTGGACAACTTCGTGGTTTGGGAGACCCTGTCTCAAAACTAAAAGCACAGTGTGATTGCCCTGGATTCAACCCCCAGTGTAAAACAAAGATGTGGGGGGGGGGGGGAGATGGCTCAGTGGAATAAGCACTTCCCTGGCAAGCGCAAGGGCCTGAGTTCAAGCCCCGGTTCCATTCCCCTCCCATGGGTAGACATACGTGCCCTCATGAACACACACTACACGCGCAGTAATACACTAAGCACCGTGCACTACCCTGTACGGCTGTATGCAGGATACACTATACATAAGAAAGGATATATCTGTACATTATCAAGTAATACATATGGAGTGAGTAAAAGCGCATATCGGAATAAAAAAACATAGAAAGCCACCTCTGAGGAGGAAGAAGGAAAGGGTGGGGAACGTGGATACTTACATCTATCTGCTAGGTCTTCCTTTCCCCGGCAAGGAATGGATAGTTAGGTATTGATATGTTCACTCTTTTTTAAGCTGGGTGCTTGAAAGGGAGACAGGGTACTTTCCAAGCGGAAACACCACTTGGAGCACAGTGCAAAGGCTGGAGATGGCAGTAGTGCCCTGTGACAGGCCCAGTGACTCCCGCGCTCTCCCAAGCACCTCGTAGGTCTTCCTTGTTCATCTTTTCTCTCTCATTGGGACGTGGGGGTGGGACTGTGGACTGAACCCTTGCCCAGGCTGGGCTCGAACTAGCAACCTTTCTGCCTCAATCTCCCAGAGTGCTGGGATTACAGGTGGGGGCTGCCACACTAAACCTCAAGAAATTTCCTAATCTTCCCAACTTCCCACCTCACCCGCTGACGTCCTGCTTCCCTTAGGCCGACCTTTCTGATCAGATCTGCCCCAGGACAGGCTCGCAGACCGCAGCAAGGGTCCGCCTCTGGCCCAGGCTCTATTCCTGAGCCTCGCGGAGCGGCGGGGCGATCCCAGGGCAGCCTGAAGGCTGTGGGGCTCAGCCCGCAGGGGGCCGCGGGCACCAAGGCCCGGTTCCGCCGCTCCCCAGCGAAGGCCCGACGACGCCCGCAAGGTGGGCTGCTAGGCTCAGGGCTGTGCAGTTTTGGAGGTGGAAGACGGCCGTGGTTGGAGGATCCGCTAATCCCTGCTCCAGGCAGCCGGCGGGTGGGTGTGTGCGCATTCAGCTGGTGGGGGGGTGTGCGCGCGCTAAGCAGGGGGGTGGGGTGCGCGTGCACGGGTCGCGCGGCCCCGCGCCCGCGTCCCCGCCCGGAGCGCGCCCAAGCTGCCCGCAGCCCTGCGGCTCAGGCCGGGGCTGGGGCGCGGCACCGCCTCGGCTGGCGTTTCCCGGGGCGGGTTTAGAGGGGAGAAGGCGGTGCCACTTTCGAGGTGGCGAGGCCCGGCCCGAGCTCTAGGATGCCCCCAGGAGGGCGCGGCGAACCTCGGCCGGGGCACCGCTGAGAACGGGCTGCTCACCGCTACGTCCCCGAGGGGGCCCGGGGCCGCGTCCCCGCCGCTGCGCGACCCCGACCCCGGGCGGCACCCCGCTCCTCCCACGCCCCGCGAAGCTGTGCGGGGACCGGCCCTAACCAGCTTCCCTCCCGGGAGAACGCAGCAACTCCGGTGTCCTGGCCTTTGGGGCTTTGGCTAAACTGTGAGCCCCACCCTCCGGGAGGACGGCAGGGAACAGGTTGAGGCTCAGCCCCTGCAACTAGGTGAAACGCTGCCGCAGAACGGAGAATTAAAAGGGCCAGAGGACATGGCTCAGAGAAGCGACCTGGAGTTCAATTTCCAGTATGGCCAAAACCAAATAAATAATGAAAATACCGTTTAAAGTGTAAAAAAAAAAAAAAGTAAGCGTGACACCTTGTGACAGTTGGTCTCCAAACTCAAGCCAGCCACTCCCCCCCTTTTTTTTTTTTTTTTTTTTTTATCAGAAATTGAACTCTAGACTTTGGGCTTGCCAGGCAGGTACTGTGCCACTGAGCTAAATCCCCGGCCTTGCTCCGCTGGCCTGTGGTGCTGGCTGGCACTGTGTCAGCCTGCAGCCAAACGACGTCACCCATACATGCATGTGCGTGTGTGCGTGTGTGTGCGCGCGCACGCAGCAATGCTGACAAAACCATGAGCCTGCATTTCATTACCTCGATCAGAAGATGCTTGCTGAGAGTTTCCTGATAAGGCTGCGGTGGGCTGGGAGCACACGCAGCCTTCCCCAGGGACCACCCCCCCTCGGTTTTGATCGTGCTTTTGTGTATTAATTAGTGCTCTATAAAGCAGCAGCCCTGGGGTGCGACCTCTTAGCTGCTGTGCTGCTCCAGAGCCCTAGCCAACTCCCTTCCTTACCAGGCCGACCTGTTTGCAGCTTTAGACGTTGAGCCCCTCAGTGTGGAGGCAGATGTTTCTTTACATCTGTTTGGGAAATTCTTGGAACACAGATACATATGGGCATGTGCATCACAATCACCTTTACTGGAAGAATATGGACCCACCAACCCCAGATTTTCTGGTTTACAAGGGATGAACAGGGGCCCAGGAATCTGGATTTTTATTGCTGTTTGTGTTTGGTGTAGTGTGTGTATGTGGTTGTGGGGACTGAACCCAGGGTCTTTGAACTGAGTTCTATCCCCAACCTTTCCATTTACCACTTTGCAGGAGGCCTTGCTATGTCACTGAGCTGCCAGAGCTGGGCTTCAGCTTGTGACCTTCCTGCCCTAGGCTCCCAGGTGTGGGCACCACCATGCCTGGCTCAGTCTGGAGTGATGGGAGGTTGCACGGTGGGAAATGTGGCTCCTGGCTCTCCAGCCTCCGCCCTGAGCCAGCCCACGGAGCAGGGTCGCTTCCTATAGCAACCCACAGACCAGATGTTCCTAGCACAGCTGGCTGCCCATGAGGCCTGAGAAGCAGTGCTGGCCTTGGGGAGAGGAGTGCTTGGGGAGTGCGCATCTCCAGTGCTGGAAGCCAGAAGCCCGGGTCACCTTGGCTTGCCGGCAGCTGCCAGTTCCGAGGCTTGGTGCTCTGGGGGCAGCTAGTCATCTTCTTTCAAATCAAATCCTAGCACGGAAAAAGGTGACTCACTTCCCCAGAGAGATAGTGATTTGCACAATGGGGGTGAGTAGAAGACAGAGAGCCGGGAGGAGAAAAGACAGGCACGGGACTGGGTTCCAGGAGAAAGCATTGAGAGGTAAAGCACAAGGAGAAGGAAAAGCAGAGAGGCGTAAGAGAAAAAGAGCCAGAGATAAGAAGACCAGAGTTAAAGGGAGGAGAGACATGGAAAGGAGTAGAGGAGGGAGAACAAGGAATCAGAAAAAAGCCGGGTATAGTGTAACCCTAGCACGCGCAAGGCAGAGGCAGGAGGGCCACTGAGAGTTGGAGACCAGCCTGAGCTACATAGTGAGATCCTGTCTCAAAATAAAGGAAGACAGGGTGAGCAAGATAGCTCAGCAGACTAAGCACTTGCTTAAGCAAGCACTGGTACCAAGGTTCAAGCCCTGGCACCACAAACCATGCCAGCCACGGAATCTGGGCATGGTGGTGTGCACCTGTAATCCCAGCACTGGGGAGGCTGAAAACAGGAGGATCACTACGAGTCCGAGCTGTACCAAATACATTTAAAAAAAAAAAAAAAAGGAAGACAGAACTGGGTGTGGTGGCACACGCCTGCAATCCAGCACTCAGGAGGTCAAGACAGGAGGACCACTGTGAGTTCAAGACCAGCCTGGGGGCTACAAAAGTGAGCACAAGGCCACCCCTAACTGCATAGCAAGACTTTGTCTCAAAATTAAATGAATAAATGGAAGAAAGAAAGATTTTTTTTATTTTATTCATTTTTTAAAAATTTGTCTGTGTGTGTGTGTGTGTGTGTGTGTGTGTGTTTGTGTGTGTGTGTGGCCAGCTCAGCCCACCAGGGGGCGGGGCTGGCTGGCATGTGGTGCTGGGGGATTGAACCATGGGGTCCCTGTGCTTTGCTAAGCTTGTTCTAAGTAGGTGCTTTAGACCACTAAGCCATCTCACCAGCCCCAAAAGATTTTTTTTTTTAAAGAGAAGAAAAACACAAAAAAGAAAACAGAATGAAAAGATAAAAGATCAGGAAGTAGGGTGGCTCCTTTAGGCAGGATTTTGGAGTAGTCCAGGCTAAAATGTCCCTGCTTCCATTCCCAGGAAGATGCAGGAGATCAGTGCCAGGTGGAGGGTGTGGCCTGGGTCTTGACTGCCGACTCTAGGCCAGCCTGGCTTTCGCCCTTCCCGCATTCCCCAGAAGTCTGAGCAGTACCAGACTTCAAACACCAGGCAAAAATGTAAGGCAGTCACATCCTACATGCCTGGGTGGTGACGCAGGCTTTCTAGACATCTGATGGGAAATAAGATGCTCAAAGGGTGCGAACTCCTTGCACAGTGCCTTAGCTATAAAGAATGCTCACTATGGTGCTGTTTATGATAGGTTTTTACAAACGCCCAGTGCTGCAGAGAAGCAGGCAGAAGGAAAAAGGAAGGGGGCTTTATTATCTTGCAGGACATGGAGAGAATCTGGGGAAGATGAGAAATTCTCTCAGTTCCAACGAAGGGAGGCTGAGGCTTTTATGGCCTGCTGCCAGGGGTGAGGTTGGAGGGGGATGTTTAGATAAGCCTGGGAAGTGGGCCGGGGAGATGGCTCAGTGGAATAAGCGCTTCCCTGGCAAACATAAGGGCCTGAGTTCAATCACCGGTTCCACCAAAAAAAAAAAAAATGATAGATGCAATTGGGGGCCCAGCCCTAGCTCAGTTCTTTAAGTGGCTGCTTCCACAATGCTGGCAGCCTCAGTTTGCTGTAGTTCGATCCCCACAACACTCCCGCCATGCAAAAGTGCCCTGAAGGCATTCAAGGAACAAAACACACACACACACACACACACACACACACACACACACACAAAAAAAATCCTTATAGATAAGCCTGGGAAAGCTGATTGAGGGTCTTCCCTGAGGTGGTGGGAAAGGTAAAAGGAAACTGCACCCTGGGCTGAGTTGGAGAAGAAGGGGGGAGGTGGTCTCTGGGAAAATAAGCTGTTGTTTCAAGGGCTTCAGCTATAGTAGATGACCACCATAATGATTCAGCAATTCATACTAGGGCCAGAACCTATCAGTTTATAGGAGGAGGGAGAGAAAGACAGAGACAGAGAAACAGAGACAGAGGACAGAGACAAAGAGACACAGAGAGAGGAAGTAAAGCCATACAACACAGTGCTATAAAGCTAGCAAATATATTGGTATGGGGCTGGGGTGCAGTTCAGACGAGGAGCACTTGCTTAGCAGGCAAGAGCCCCTCGGCTGCATCTGCAGAACTACACAACAGCTTAGCAGGGTTCAGTGGTGTGCTCCTGTGATATCAGCTACTCAAGAGGCCAGGGCCAGAGAATTGTGAGTTTGAACCTAGCCTGGGCAGTTTAGTGGGACCCTGTTGCCTCCAAATAACCAATTAAAAAGGGGGGAGGGATGTAGCTCAGCAGAGGACTGTCCCTGGGCTTGATCCCCGCTATCACCACTGCAGCCACCAAGGGAAATAAAATTAGAGAATAGTCCTTCATAATGTGAAAGAAATCCTGTGATACCAGGCCAGGGAAACAAGTGCATGAATACATTTAAATGATTAGTTTTCCCTTTTTTTTTTTTTTTTTTGAGGAACTGAGAATTGAACTCAGACCCTTGTGTTTGCCAGGGAAGCACCTATTCTACTGAGCTATCTCCCTGGCCCCTAAATGATTATTTTTAAAGGCAGGCTCTCAGGCTGGGATACAGCTTAGCTGCACAGTGCTTGCCTGGCAAGCGTAAGGTCCTGAGTTCAATTCCCAGTACCAAACCCAAAAAGATAAAGACAGGATCGCATTGTACACATAGCCCAGGCTGGCCTCAAGCCCCAAATCTTGCAATCTTCCTGCCTCAACTTCCCAGAGTGCTGAGATTACAAGTGCCATCCTGCCAAGGCTGGTAAATGAACCTTCAAAATAGTATGATTTGTGCATAAAGAAAATGTATTTATATAGCAGGGAGGACTACTCTGCCATAAAAGGATAAACTTGAGTCATTTGTAGGAAAACGGATGCATTGAGACCATAACAGAGAGTGAAATAAACCAGACAGACAAACTTAAATAGCACATGGTTTCCCTTAAGTGAGAAATCTAAAACCTAAAGAGCAAAATAAAAGCCGGTAAGAAAAAGTGAGACAGAACTTTTGCAAAAGGGAAGGGGACCGAGGGAGAGGAGTCTGGCAGGGCTGTGAGAAGAAGAAAAGCAGGTCACGGGCGGTGGAGGAGGAGAGAAGACCCTGCCAGCCGCACCTGAGTAGCCCACCACCAGCCCGCTTCACCCCAACACCACATCAGCTAGCCCAGCAGTGGGCTCATTCACTGGCGAGTGTCTCACCTTACAATGCAGTCACTTCTTTGGGGGAACATCTGGCTATCAACCAGAGCGGGGACCTGCAGCAGCTGGAGCGGTCAGCTTCACAGTGTGATCTTGCTTGGGCTCCAGCCACTGGGTCCCTGAGCTCAAGGTCCCCATTCTCTATAAATGCAGTGGTTTTCCAAGAAATTCTTGTGATCCGAGGAGCCATCCTGACCTCAGTTGCTTATCCCTGAGAGCCAGGTTCCCTGCCTGCTCTGCTCAGGGACAGGAGGTCTGTGCCTCCCTCCTCCCAGCCAGGGTGTCTGGGGGCTGTGGGAAGAGGCTGCTGGGCCCTCCGCGGAAGCCACTCTTGCTGCACAGCAGGAATGAGCGGGGAAGGGAAGGGCCCTTCTCTGGGACCCTGAAGAGGATGAGCTGGCACAAAGCCTCAGTGCCCAGGCTTCTGAGAGGCATGGAAAGCAGCAACCAGCCTCCAGGTGACGCTGGACACCTGGAGCCCACATGCCGCCAGCATGGCCTGAAAAGGAGGGTCTGGGAGGGGGAAGGAGCTTGGACAAGAAAGATGGGGCCAGAGAGAGTCTGGGAGCTTAAGAATCCATGGAGAGAGGGAGGAGGGCCCTGGTCTTGGGGCTCTGGCTGTGTTGGTCCCTTTGTCCTGTGTCCCTTTGCCTCTTTGCCGCCCCCCCCCCCCGTAACACCTGGTTACAAATCCCAACCTTACAGAATTGTTGTGCTGAACTAAAATCATGCATGGAAAATGTGCTCAGGGGACCAGCACACAGGGGGCTCTCGTCCCAATCCAGATTGCAATTGTCAAGTGAACGGCAGAGAGGAAGCTCGTGCCCAGGTGCACGCAGATGTCCACACACACACACCACTCACACGCAGCAGCACACAGGGGCAGACAGGAAGCCCTGCTCCAGCTGGTGCTGAGAGTTCTGTATGGGGACTCACAAAGGCAGGCAGGACCTGGTATGATGGCGCACGCCTGTAATCCCAGCACCCGGGTGGCGGAGGCAGGAAGACTGCTGTGAGTTTGAGGCCAACTTGAACTACATAGTGAGACCCTGTCTCAAAACAAAACAAACAAAAACCCAATGCAGTAAAAGTCATTTTCCACCCTGCAGATATCTAGTTCTCTTCCTTGTGGTAACAATGGCTATGTCTCCCACAGATCCTTCCAAAGAGTCTGTGTGGTGGTGTGCATACATACGGATTATTGTAATTTACAACCTTTGTTTATGTAATTGCTATTATTGTTAGGATCTTTGAGATCTTCTATGCCTACAGCGCTCTATCTGCTTGTTTCGTGTAATGAACTTGCGCTGGCTGTATGTGGATATACTCGGGCGCATTTACCAGGCCCTGACGATGGACACGTAGGCTCGCTCTGCTTAGCTCTTACTGCAAACCTCAGGGCAGTGAACGTCGCGGCATGCAGCCTGTGCACGCCTGTGCCTCGGGACTGATCATCCGAGTGCAAATGGCACCTCTGGTCTCCAGGCTCAGCGTGACAGCCTTGCACTAGGAGGAGCAAAGAGCAATAGTGCAGGAAGGGTCCTCACCACAATGGAGCCCAGCCGCTTTCTCCCCACTGTGCTCCAGGTCTGAAGCGAGTCTGCTGCAGATTTAGACTAGAGAATGTCAGGGAGAGAGGGTTTGGTAACAGGAATGTTATTTTTCCTTTAAAATTAGGGTTATTGAGAGTCAGGGAGATAACTCAGTGGAATAAGTGCTTGCCTGGAAAGCGCAAGGTCCTGAGTTCAATCCCTGGTACCACCAAAAAAAAAAAAAAAAAAAAAAAAATAGGGTTGAGAAAAGGGTTGGGTTGTGAAGATCAAATAAACCAAAGCCGGTGAGCAAAGGCTGCCTCCCGTTGCTGTTCTCATTTGTGGGCACCTTGGCCCTTGCTCCTTGCCTGCAATGCTCTTGGGCTGAAGTCCCACTGGCTGGCGAACAAGGCACCCAGCAGTCCAGCCACAGTCTCTCCTTTTGTCAGGACTGAACCAAGCAAGCTCCTTTCGTCCACTTTATTTTGTTTGTGCAGTGCTAGAGATCAAACCCAGGACCTTATGTCTACTAGAAACGTGCTCTCCCACAGACCCACACTCCCAGCCTAAGCCAGAACCTGGCCGCCTGCTCCCTGCAGCAAAAAACTCCAGGGGTCTTGGGCTCAAGCAAACAGAGGGCCCTGGAAGAAACCCAGCCTGACTTTACCCTCGTGGGCACCCTGTGCTAGACTGTTGTGCAGCACTATGTTCCAGGTTCAAATTGAATAGAGACCAAGACCAGAACAGATTGGAATTTGGTGAGCCTTTATTAGTGGGGCGGTGGCTGGCCAGCCACACTCCAGCAGGGAGGCATCAACCAGCTGCCCCAAGCATAGTTGCGCTCAGTCCTTTACAGCAAGCCTTGATGCAGCTGCAAGCTGTTTACCACTGGGCGGTTTTCACAGTTAAGCACAAGATATGGTTAGGGTGGAAACACATTTGCTGTGTACAACACTAGCCTGCTGAAGGATCTGCACTTGAGAAAGGAAAGAGATAGAGGTCTGTAGAGGCTGATACATTGTGTCAACTGGGCTTGATGACTCTGCCCCCCAGAGTGACTCAGCACAAAGAGACCATACAAAGGGGCTGAGGAAGTAGTCAATGTTCCACTTTGTAGGAGGAACTTCAGTCTTCGCAATCAGCTTGGACTTCATCGCCTGGCTTGTGCAAGTGTAGACTCTTTGGCCTCAGGCTTGGATCCTTCGCCTTCCATCGCAGACTCTTCAGGGTCCATTGCAGACTCTTCAGTCTTCCATCATGGACCCATTAGCCAATGGATAGAACACTTGCATGGAGCACTGCGGTGAGCTTCAGACCTTGGGACTGAATTCTTCAGTCTGGGGTGGAGGGACGCCCTCTGCAGGCTCCCTCATCTGACTCTGCTGCTGACTGTCCTAAGCCAATCTTGTAATTCCTTATACGTTGTATATCTTGTGTTAATATCAGTTCCTTATATTATATCTGTTCCTCTAAGTAAAACTCTGACCAATACAAGGTCCCTGCCAGCTTTGCCCAATAGAAAAATAGCGAGAGCCACATTGATTTTTAACCCATTACACACCCTCCCGCTATTTCTCAGAAACTCTGTGGGGACCAGAGTTCAAAGGATGTGCTTCTAAATAAACAGCTCCAAGAGCAGTGTGTGTGTGTGTGTGTGTGTGTGTGTGTCTCCCTGGGAAAGGGCAGACACAACCAAGGCATGATATTCCTTGGAATTCAAATCGTGCCCTTTCTAACACCAGCTGCCTCAGCCAAAAGTGGTCAAAAGGCACAAAGCTTCTTCCTGCTCCTCCTCAGACTCCTGGTCCGGCCTTCCTGCCTCTGGGCTCAGCACCCTGACCCCACCCTCCTTTTCCCACTGCACTCCTCGAGGCCTCTGGGAGGACCTCAGCACCCTGGCCTCCTGCTGAGCAAAGACACACCATTATCTGCATTCACTCTTCCTCCCCTTTGCCCTCCCTCCCTCCCTTCCTCCCTTCCTTCTTTCATTTTTTTGAGACCAGATCTTGCTGTGTAGCCCAGATTGGTGTCAAACTTGTGATTTTCCCCACCCTCAGCCTCTGGAGTCCTAGCCTTACAGGTATGTGCCACCGCACCTACCTTCTCTGTCCATGGCTGTCGCTCCTCGGCCTCGCTGCTTGCACTGTGTAGCCCGAGATTTATAGTTTGTGTCCTTGCCGAAAGTGAAGCCCGAGTCAGCTCCCATCCCTGGCTGCCCTTTTCCCCAGTGCTTGGCACCATGATGGACACATAGTGGACATTCAGAGGCGTGTGTTCCTCTTCTCACAAGAGTGTGACAGCTGCACATTATGGGGCACGCCTATAATCTCAGCACTCTGTGAGGCTGAGGCAGGAGGATCCCAAGTTAGAGCTCAGCCTGGCAACTGAATGTAGTGTGAATAACTTGGGTTCAATTTCCAGTGCAGGGAGAAGGGGAGAAAGAGAGATAGTCTTGTTATCAGCACTGTTCCCAAGATTAAATGGGGTAAAACTCTTAACCAGCTGCCACAAGTCAGGCCCGTCTGGTCCAGGCCTGGAGCATTTCCTGAAGGCTGGGTATTTCTCAGGCACTTTTGGAGCAGAGGGAGGCTCCTGTGGGTTGCCAGGGCCGCCTCCTTTGGTGGGGCTCACAAAGGAAGCCTTGTGTAGGAGGGGTGGGCAGAGTGCTTTGTGGGGCAGCTGGGCCCACGGCTGCCAGGCCTGGGCTGGGCACTTGACCACAGGTGGCCTTCGGAGGGCTCTTTCATCTTAGTCCCAGCTGCCTCTTGGCTGGCTGGGCCGGAGCTGGCTGCCTGGAGAGCAGAGGAGCTGGCAGCCCTATTTCAGACAAGAGAGAGGGAGAGCTGCAGGGGGCAGTGGAGAGCAGCCTCCCTCTGGGAGTCAGGCCAAAGGGACACAAGATCTGATCACAGACTACACCCGGGCCTCTGCGGTTCCTTGGTTGCCATAGTATCGAGCAAGCCCAGATCACAGACTCCCTCAGATAATCCCCCAACTCTCACCATGTCATGGACAGGCCACTGCGGCCCAAGGAGGGTAGGCACTGGCCAAAAGGATCGAGCAAGCAGAACTGGAGCCCAGGTCTCAGGTCTCCTGCTGCTCTGTTCTGCTGTTCTGCTTGCAGGGTCTTACTATGTAGCCCAGGCTGACTTTGAACTTGTCATACCCCTGCTTCAGCTTTCTAAGCGCTGGGAAGATGGGCTTGTGCCCCCATGCCTGGGCGCTCACTTCGCTGCTGGAGCCTATGGCGCTCAGACATTATTTAGAAATCCAGTACCATTTTTTATCTTGAATTGTGAGGCTGAAAGCCGCGTTTGAGTTTCCCAGGTGGAGAATGAAAGGGCAAGGAGAGGCCAGAACAGCACCAAAAGGAAGTCACAAAGGCGGAAGCAGGGGTGGAGAAGCAGCAGGACGTGGAGCTGAGAGCCCAGGGTGCGGCTGTTGGCTCTTTCCTTTGCACTGTCTCACCCTCCCTTCTGAGGTGACGACCCGTACAACTCTGCCCCCTGTGGGTCACCTGGCCCACTCAGCAGCTCAGCCCTCCTGGAGAGGTGAGACTGCTGCATGGGGCCCGTGGGAGGCTTCCAACCAGGGAACTCCTCCAAGAGCTCAGGGCCCCTCTCCGCGGCTTGGACCCTGCCGCTCAAGGCAGGGACTGCGGCTTGGCTCCAGTCTGTGTGCTGGAAGCTTGGTTCCCAGGGTGGCCTTAGGAGATGGCACCCACCTTGAGGTCGCGGCACTCCTGGTCTCTCTGGCCTCTGGACCCGAGCACACGTGGTCTCACTCATTCCCACCACACACTCCCACCTTGATGCTGACTGCCCTGACATAACCCGGCCCAGGGCATCCACACCAGAGGTGGAATCTGAGGGCCTCCTGGTCTTGGACCTTCAGCCTCTAAACTCTGAGATAAATAGATCTCTTTTCTTTTTCAGGTATCCAGGCTTTGGGGATTTCTGTTTTCTGTTGTGTTGCTGTTGCCATGCTGAGCATCAGACATGGGACCTGCACATGGTAGGCACGTGTTCTACCATGGAATCACAAGTGCAGCCTCACAGATCTTATTACAGTGGCCTGGGTTTCCAGCCCCCCACCCCCACCCTCGGGGTTCTGGGTCTCCCGGCTTACAGCGCAATTGGCTCTCAGCACTGTTCTCTGCCCACCACCTTTGGCTCAGCAGGGATGGTGCAGCCAGCCAGTCACTCTGCCTTCACGCCTTGGTCTCTAGACCTCTCTCCTAGTCCTCTTGTTCGCCCTTTCAGCCTCCCCCCATCCGTGTCCTTGGCTCATCCCTTACCCCCTCATGCCCTCCCCCAGGCCAGGCTGGTACTGGGGTCCCGGCCCACAGCGCCCCTGCCTCTTCCCAGAGCTTGGAGAAGAGGAGTAGAGGATGTCGGCCCCTGGAGCAGGACATTCTTTCTCCTCTTGAGGACTGAAGGAAGCCGCGTGCACAGTGCCCTCCATTGTGAGGAGATGGGGAGACGCTCCTGGCTGAGTCACCATGTACTCTCCGGGTGCTTGGTGCCCAGTGACCCCTAACTTCATGACTGAAGCTCTGCGAGAGGAGTCGAGGGCAGGCAGGTGGGCAGAATCTGGGGAGTGCCCTGCAGGGAGCTGAGGGTCCAGGCACACACAGCCCCATGGTGGGCACTGTGACCTGGCAATGAGCCCTCAGCAGTGCTTCCTGCAGGGGCCTCGTGAATCATGGGGTACAGAGGGGCACGCAGGGCACATGCCAAGTCAGGGACTCACCCAAAGGCTGAGGGGTCTCAGGGCAGGAAGGGCACCAGGCAGTGACCACAGCTGGGGCAAGAGGGTGGGGTTCCCCAAGAGGGGCACCCGGGAGTATGACTGGTCTGCTTGGATTGCTGGGGAACCCTGTTAAGGAGCTGAGTTTACCTGGGAAGGAAGGAGGAGAGGAGAAAGTGCTGAATGCAGGAAGTGAAACTTCAGATTTGCGGATCAAAAACAGTTGTCCACCCTAGGTTTAGAGCACAGAATGGAGGGGGGATAGGTGTGGGGGAGTGCTGGGAGGCTGAGGCCGGAGGGCTGTATAGAGTTGGAGGCCAGCCTGAGCTACACAGTGACACTGTCTGGAAAAAAGATGGAAGTGCCAAGCAGACAGGACTCAGTGATCCTGTTAGTCTTGTAGAAGAGATTGAGGGCAGGAGCAGATACAAGATTACCTGCTTATTTCTGCTTATACCCCTGGGATTGGGTGGAATTGTAAACATGGGGATGTGGGCTAAGGAGCAATCCTGAGGAAACAGAGATGTCCTGTAGTCCTGGGCCTGCGTGGCTGGAGGCCTGGTAGATCCCTGCATCCTCATCCTGGTGGCCAGCACTGGCTTGACACCCTGCAGTGACTCCTGAAAGCCACTTCCCAGCCCAGAGCCACAGAGCCTGGGGCAGCCCCCTCCAACTGTGCAGGAAACTTGCAAGAATCTGTTAGAGACAGGCAAAGGAGATATGGAGAGGCCCTGTGGAGGCCTTCTAAAAATGTCTCACAAGGGACCGGGGAGATGGCTCAGTAGAATAAGCACTTGCCTGGCAAGCGCAAGGGCCTGAGTTCAATCCCCAGTTCTGAAAAAAAAAAGTTTCACCAGGGCTGGTCAGATAGCTCAGCAGAGTAAAGCACCTGCTTTGGCAGAGTGCAGGGGCTGGAGTGCAATCCCTGGTGTGCCGTGCCGGCCCTGCCCCTGGGGCATGTTGAGGCAGTGATTGAGACTGGGTGTGATGGCGCATGCCTGTGATCCCAGCGCTTGAGAGGCTGAAAACAGGAGGATCACTACGAGTCTGATCTGTGTATTGAGACCCTGTAGACCCTATACACACTGTAGAACCTGTCTTAAATTCATAAAAATAAATTTTTTAAAAAGTCTCACCAATTAAATGGGGCTTGGGTGCCCTTGTTTCCTGCTGGAGCTGGTTTCCGGGTTTTTCTCGCAGAGAACAAAAAATTGGATGAAACAAGCAAAAAGCAGTGGCAAGGGCTGGGAGATAGCTCAGCCGACTGAGCACCTGCTTAGGCAAGCACAGGCACCAGGGTTCGATCCCCTGCACCACATGCCTACCTGCCCTCCCCCCTGGCTCTCTGAGCCTGCCACTGAGACTGGGTGTGGTGGTGCACGCCTGTAATCCCAGCCTGAGACAAGAGGATCATTACAAGTCCAAGCTGTGTAGTGAGACCCTGTACCAAATACATAAAAGAAAAAAAAAAAAAAAAAAAAAAACAGTGGCAAAGTTTATGTGGAAAAGTAAAGGTGAAGAGTGAGAAAAACTGGCTCTGCAGAGTGGGCTGGGGGAGCACAGTGGAGAAAGCAGGATGGCAGCAGCGCCCCCTGCAGGAGCACAGTGGACAAAGCAGGATGGCGGCAGTATTCCTGAAGGGCCAGGCGGTCGCGGAAAGGAAGCCGCCACGGCAGGCTGTTCTTGGCACCTGTGTCCTCTCCTGCTGGCCAGATCTCGAGGAAACCGAGAGAACTTCTACATGAAATAGAGAGGTTTTGCAGTTTTTCTCATTCTTCTTATAATAAAAGTGGTTAAGTGACTTAGTAAAATAGAAGAGCCTTTACCAGGCTGGGGATGTAGCTCAGTGGCACAGCGCCTGCTTAGCAAGCACAAGGCCCAGAATTTGATTCCCAGTACCAAAAAAGAAAATAGTAAAAATAAGACAAAAAAAAAAAAAGTCCCTTTGGAAAAAGAGTCTTTACCATTACATCTCAACTGCGGGTTCTCCCTAAGCTTCTCCTACGCCATGTAAGCTTCACTCTGCTTCCTCTAATATTTAAAAAATGTATTTCCCAGACAAGCATTAACTGAGGAGAGCGAAAGTGTTCCTGCTGCATACCCGTAGTGTCCCACTGTGCCACACACCCGGAATTCTACACCAAACCAACATAGGAAAGGGAACATTCACCAACTAACTCCTGCCTGCAGTAGCTTTTGGTTTCATTTCATTTCTCCTTTGTCCCAGGGCTAGATCTAGAATCTCAGGTAGAGGCACGGAGAGGCGGAGCTGGGGCCCATGCCTCAGACCACATCAGGTCTAGACGCCCTGACTGGAAACCTGCTCGGTTCTTGCCAGCGTCCACCCGCAAGGCCTTGGGACGGCTCCGCCCTGTGTTCCCCTGCATCATGTGTCAGCAGGCCGCACCTACCTCCCCGGCCAATTTGCTAGAAAACCTTCTGTGTTAGGTGACCCTGAACAGAGGTGGAAAAGAAGTCTCTGCTAGGGGCCGGGGAGATGGCTCAGTAGAATAAGTGCTTCCCTCGCAAATGTAAGGGTCTGAGTTTAATCGCTGGTTCAGGAAAAAAAAAAAAAGTCTCTGCTAGCTGGGCGTGGCGGTACACACCTGCAGTCCCAGCACGTGGAGAGTGAGGGAGGACAATTGCTGTGAGTTTGAGACCAGCCTGGGCTACAAAATGAGTTCAAGGTCAGCCTGAACTACATAGTGAGACCCTGTCTCAAAAAAGACCAAAAAAAGGAGAGAGAGAGAAGAGAGCTCTGCTAGAAACACATTAGACAGTGTTGATAGATGTTGTAGGGGGTCTAGAATCAGTGAAGGAACTGGGGATTTGGGGGGTAGAAGGAGGAAAAAGAAAGAATTAAGCTTGGAGACTAGGCTGAGGTCTTCCATGATCAACAGCTATGGAACTGGGGACACCAGAGGAGGAAGTTAATTTTTTGGAGCCCCCGGAAATTAGCTTCTAAAAGGACATTTGAGTGGACTCATTAGCTGGAAACCTTTAGAGCTATCTTTTTTTTTTTAATTGATAAACAGATAGCAATGAGACAGTTTCAAATCAAATCGGAAGTACAGTTTCAAAAAATAACACACTGCATATATTCTTCTTAGTGGTTAATTGCTGTACAAGA
>NW_004524625.1:4154695-4158612 GCF_000260255.1 Octodon degus | reverse complement strand
CAGTCCCACAATATTCCTTTTCCTGTCTCTTGCTTTCATTCACCACCCCCTTCTTCTTGAACATCTTTGGAATAAGTTTTTTTTTGTTGTTGTTGTTTTTTTTTTGCTCCGAATGCCCTCAGGGGTGGTTTGGCTGGCTGGAGTGTTGTGGGGATGAACTACAGCAACCTACCTGAGTCTGACAGCTTTGTGGAAGCAGCCACTTAAACAACTGAGCTAAGGCCAGGCCCCCCCCCCCCCCCCTTTTTTTTTTTTTGACAGGATCTTCTTATGCAGTGCAGGCTGGCCTTGAACTCACTATGTAGTCCAGACTGGCCTCAAACTCAGCAACCCTCCTGCCTCAGCCTCCTGAGTGCTGGGATTGTAGATGATGCCCTCACACCCAATCTCTAAGTCCTTTTTCCTGGATGTTTCGCAGATGACAAAGCTTGAAAAGAGGAGCAAAGGGAAGAACCCAGGCCCTGAGCTAATGACCCTGTTTGGGTGGCCTGGTGTTGGGAAGGGGTGGCACACAGACACTCGACTGGAGAGAGACTGCAGTCGAGCATCTGCGGGCTTCAGTCCTCCACCCACCTCGTCGTGCCCTGCTGAGGGCCGCTTCTCTCTGAGCTTCTGCACCAGGGCTGCAGGAGCAGAGGAGCCCATGAGCCTGCAGTGAGATGAGAACGCAAGGGTTAAAGCCTGCAACTTCCCACCGAGCTGCCCTCGGGACACACCTGACCTCTGCCAAGGAGCCCTGAGGTTTATGGGAGAGAAAGCCTTAGGTCCTCGCTGATGTTTCTCAGCTGTGTTCTTTGGCTGCTGACAGGATGCACCCTGTCCTTGCCTTCTCCCTCTGGGCAGCAGAACTGTCCCCTGGTGGGAGCTGTTGCCATGGCAGCTCAGCTTCCCGTTGGCCCCTAATTCAGGTCGGTACTTAAGCTTAGCAGTAGAGCCCTGGAGCAGTAGAGAATGAGGTCGCGCCTACTCAGGCCTGAAGACGTCAGGTGTTCTGGCTTCCCTTTGCTTGCACAGAGGGCCTGTTTAGCCTCTGCCATCACAGCTCTGACACAGCCAGGAGAGCGCCGACCCTTCCTCTGTCTCTCCGCGGTCCCTTTCTTCCTTGTGACCTCCTGGAGGCAGACTCTGTCCCACATGCTTAGCACAAAGCCAAGATGCACAGCCTAGTCTGGCTACACTTGTGGGATTCAGTTAAGGAACGAGGAATGGAAGTGATGGATAACACGACCGAGACTCAGGTTTGGGGTGCAGGAGGCCTGGATTCAAACGGAAACATCTGGGTTTTTTAGACAAGGTCTTACTATATAGCACAGGCTGGCCTGGAACTCGAGGTGAATAATTCTGCCTTAGCCTCCCAAGTGCTGGTGTTGTGTGGCCTAGTGCAGACAGGCGAGTTTATTGTAGGCCAGCAGTGGGCACCCAGCACGTGACGAACACCAACCCTGAAGGGCAGGAGGGGAGAACCGTCACACAGCTCTAGGGCCAGGTCTAGGTCTGGGTCTCAGGAGAATGATTTACTTTTCTCTGATATGACTTAGTGCAGCTACAGAAATACTCCTGCAAAGCATGGGCTTAGCTGTGACAAAGGGACAAAGGTGTTTGACATTTTATGTGGGAGTGGGTAGTCTTATGACAAAGCATGGGATGGTATCAGGTTAGGGAACTATGACAACATTTACAAGAAACAAATTTAAGGAGACAGAAACTTAAGCTGCTGTTGTTTCTTTTTTCTTTTTGGTGGAACTGAGGATTGAACCCAGGCCCTTGCACTTGCCAGGGAAGCGCTTATTCTACTGTGCCATCTCTCAGGCCCCAAGCTGTTGTTGTGAACTCCCAGTGACCCTCCAGCCCCAGCCTCCCCAGGATGCTAGGAGTGCTGGATTATAGGGTGGCCACCATGCCTGCTGGTTAGCTTATCTGTTAGTGATGGCAAATTCATGGCAGCATGAGACTTTTTTTTTTTTTTTTTTTCCGAAGTGGGGATTGAACTCAAGCCCTTGCACTTGCCAGGCAAGCACTTATTCTACTGAGCTATCTCCCCGCCCTCCCCTTTTTTTAAAAAAAATGTTTTTAGTTCAAGGTCTACAGGCTCTCACTACACAGATCAGACTCGTAGTGATCCTCCTGTTTTCAGCCACCCAAGACCTGGGATTACAGGTGCACACCACCATGTCTAGTCTCAATCACCATCTCAGCGCACCCTGGGGATTGAACCCCCAGTACCTGCATCTGCGTAATCCTCTGAGCTATCTGGCTGGCTCACTGTCAGGCTTTGTATCACTGGAAGCTTTGTATCAAAGGTCCACCATCACTTGTTTACATCATACATTCAAAGTGCAGCACACCGGTGCACGGCCCTGTGAGCAGGGCTGGGGCCTGCTTGTTCCTCATGAAACCCCTGGTACCCGCAGTCCACAGCAGCCACATACTCATTTCATTGACTAAGTGAATTCTATGTAGCAGAAGTTGTTAGGGAACCAGTTCCTAAGCACAATGGATGCCACTTTGTGTAATAATCACTTTGTGTAGCCTTCTGTTGTGTTTGTGACAGTGCTGGGTATGTGACCAGCACCTGGAGCATGCAGGGTCTGCGTCCCAGGGCTAGAATTCCTTAAATCTGCCCAATTTTTTCTGTGCCCCTCTCCTCACTTGCTACAAGCGCCTCCTAGCAGGTGCCACACCTGACCCCTCCTGTGTGGCCTAGGGATGCAGTTTTATAAGTTCTGTGGAGCAGTTAAACTCGTTTGATGTGGCACCATACCTTACAGTTTATAAAACACTTTCAGATCTATGGTATCTGTTGTTCCCAGGCTTTGTCATGAAACATTCCCGTTTTAGTTTTTTGTTTTGTTTCCTTGCAGATCTGGGGAGAGAAGCCAGGACACTCAGACTAATCCACATAATCAGTGTCTGTGTTTCTTATTGTGAGTCAGGTTAGCACTGCTTTGCCAGGCCTGGGGCTGATGTCAGGATCCCAGGCTCAGACAACCACAGCTGACAGCATTCCAGTTTTCATTTAAGACCCTCAGCCTAGGCTTTAAAAAGACCCATCCAATTCCTTTCTCTGTTTAAATTATTTTTATTTATTTATTTTTTTTGGAACCAGGGATTGAACTCAGGCCCTTGCGCTTGCCAGGGAGGCACTTATTCTACTGAGCCATCTCCCTGGTTCCTCCTTTTTCTTTTTTAATTTTTGAGTCAGGGTCTCACTATGTAGGTAAGTAGTTCAGGCTCATCTTGAGCTCACTATGTAGCCCCCGCTGGCCTCAAACTTCCAACAGTCCTCAAGGCTTCAGCTGGGACTACAGGCATGCACCACCACGCCCAGCCCAATTGTTTTTCAAGCAATCTATGGCATTAGCAATTGGCTTTCAGAGCTGTGATGACATATGCATTCCTGTCCTCCATTTGTAGCACACTATATGGAGACCCAGCAAGTGCCCAAGGAACACTTCTGAATAAACGCACATGCTGCGTCTTTGCCCCTCTGAAATAAGGAAAATGCTCCTTCACCACCATTTTCCTGAAAGCTTTTACTACATCATAAATCTACGAACACCTGGTTGGGACCCTCTGACCCAGCCACTCTGTATGCTCAGCTTATAGGTGGGGAAACAGGGTTCCAGGGAGAGCAGAAGTGTTGCCAGAAGCCACAGGATTTGGGAACACTGTTGCTGTGACTTCCACAGTGGCTTCCACTGTTCAGAATCGTGGAGCTACACGACAGTGATAAATGCTGAGTGGCTATTCTGGGCTCAGAGTGAAATATTTTTCCTCCTTAAAATGCCATGAGTTGGGCCATAGAGCATCGGTAGAACCTCTTCAGCATGATGGGATTCTGAGAGTTGAGGCCAGTGACACAGGCTTGATGAAAATAAACCAGGACCGGGGCTGGTGAGATGGCTCAGTGGTCTAAA
>NW_004524625.1:4153345-4154595 GCF_000260255.1 Octodon degus | reverse complement strand
AGGGACTGCGGTTCAATCCCCCAGCACCACATGCCAGCCAGCCCCGCCCCCTGGTGGGCTGAGCTGGCCACACACACACACACACACACACATAAATAAAAAAAAATTAAAAAAAAAAAAGAAAATAAACCAGGACCTCCTGGAGGTGGTGCTGTTGGAGGTGAGAACCTGGGGCTCCAGCTGTGCCCAGCTGGGCAGAGGCTTGGGGGGAGGAAGCCTACTTCTGTGGTGGAGTATCTGCTGTGTGGTGAGGGGCAGGCTGCAGAGCTGTGTGTCTGCTGGAGTCACAGAAATGTCAGTCGTCAAGTTTGGGCCCTGTAATTTAGGTTATGACAAATACGATCGCCTGCGGCGCCTGGAGCGAGGCCCGAAGGTATGGGTCTCCTGGGTGTTCTAGCGGGATTGTCAAGTTCATAAGGCAGTCGTGACCAAGTTGGAGAATTGCTTTTACACATTCACCTTCGCATGGTGGTTGGGGTTGGTGGCCCCAACCCCAGGCACACTGAGCTGGGCACCCAGATTGGGCATGGCGGTGCATGCCGGTAATCCCAGTGTTGGGGAGGCTGAAAACAGGAGGGTCTTTATGAGTCTGATGCCACGTAGTGAGACTCTGTACCTAATACACTAAAAGAGAGAGAGAAAGAAAGAAGAAAGAAAGAAAGAAAGAACTAATGAAAGACCCACTCCCAAGGTTGGCTCCTAGCTTTACCCTCAGATATGCATTCCGGCTCGTTGCCAAGGACTCTGCGCACTGCAGACTGCTCCTGGCTGCTGCCGCTTCCGTGCCGTGCTCCTGGTCCAAACCTCACTGAGAGACACGGCCTACCCGGTCTTGCAGCTGCTCCCACAGCCAGCCAGGTGGCGCCTTCATGGTCAGGTGCCAAGTTAGCGCCCCTGCTTCCAGCATCCCGTCACAGAAGACGCAAGCCCCAGCCATCTCCTGCTGGAGCAGCGCTGTCCTGCTCAGTGTCATCAGCACCCCCTGGTGCTTAGTGACACATTGTTGTGCTGATGGACTGGAGTTTCCGTGCTGAGCTACATTCTCATCCCTCTTTTGAGACAGGGTCTGGGCTGGCCTTGTGCTCACTTTTGTAGCCCCCATCGAACTTGCAGAGGCCCTCCTGGTTCAACCTCCTGAGTGCTGGGATTACAGGTATGCACCACCACCCCTGGTTCTAGGGCCAAGACCGCATGGCATGTGGGGCCGGGAATTGAACTTGGGTCCCTGTGCTTGCCAGGTAGGTGCTTAT
>NW_004524625.1:4133214-4153245 GCF_000260255.1 Octodon degus | reverse complement strand
GAGAAAGAGAAATAAAAAAGAAAGAAATAAAAACAAAACAAAACAAAAAACCCTAGTGGCATATTATCTGGAATAACAGCATTAGGAAGGCTAAAGCAGGAGGACTGAGTTTGAAAGAAACCTGAGCTATATAAGGGTTCTGATAGCTAGCTAAGGTAACTGCATGTCATTTGCTGAGATAGTAACTGTAAATAAAAAACCATGCCCTTACATCTTGTAAAGACCATAAAACGAGGAATTACATTGCTCTTATCACCTAAGATAGAACAGCCATTATCTTTCTAAAACTTGGATAAAGGAGGTCAAGTTGTAACTTTAGAGCCTAATAATAGTACTTTATCAACATTCATAAAATGTCTTTGTTATGTACTCAATAATGACTATATAGTTGATAAAAAATTAATCTTAAACATCCTTATAGTAACTTTACTGCCTATATTTATTAATATAAATAAATACAAACATTCTAATCTGTGTATATCTAGAGAAGCATTTATTCATTATCTATTTTATTTGTTTTCTCCGACCAAGAATCATTTTTTTTTTTATTTTGCTTATTTTTCAGCAGCCAAGCTGGGAATGTTTAGGACCCCCCAGCCCAATGAAATGACATTCTTTTTTTTTTTAGAATCGGGGATTGAACTCAGGCCCTTGTGCTTGCCAGGGAAGCGCTTATTCCACTGAGTCTTCTCCCCGGCTGAAATGACATTCTTAGAAGTTGGATTCTCTGATTTTCTTGTCAGCCTGTTTCAAGGAAATCCATGTATTCAATATGCTTGCTCGCAGCTTGGCCCATACCAAGTGGTTGTTTAATCCAAATATCTGAGTAGCAAAATGAGCTGATCCTTCTGGAGAAAGTATGGTTGAACAGCCGAGACCACTGGGTAGTCTCAGAGAAGACCACACGTCCTGAGCTCCCCAGTCTGATGTGAGGGGAGGACAGCTGATAACTGGATATGCAGTGTTACCAGACATCACTGGGCCTAAGCCATTGCTTCTGCCCGCCACTGCCACGAACACAGTTGGAATGCCATCCCCTTCATATTCAGCTTTAATCCTCAGAGTTTCATCTGGGCCTTTATGGGCAGATGTTACTCGAAGTTCACAGGGAATCCCGTAATTCCCACAAGCCTTCTTGATTTTTTCACAGTGACCAAGATCAGAAGTTGAGCCCATCAACACTACAACCCTGCACTGGCTTTCTGATTTAAGAAGCAACTGTACTCTCTCTGCAACCCATTCAAAGTTCTTCTTTACCATCTGAAGCCCTTGAGGGGTTACTTCCTTGAGGTCACGGTAAGACTGTTTGTCTTTCTGCTGGCTTCGATCTCCTGATGGCCAGAGTCTCCAGGAATCATTATCAATAACATCAGCAAGAACAATTTCTTTGGTAGTCACATCAACACCAAATTCAATCTTCATATCAACCAGTGTACAGTTCTGGGGCAACCAGGATTTCTCCAGTATTTCAAAAATAGCTTGTGTAGCATGACTCATGACATCCACTTCAGTTTGGCCTATAACAAGTCCAGCAAAGCAAAATTTTGCAGCAATTAGCTGTTCCTCAGACCACTGTGGATCATTATTAGCATCATCCTTGAAAAATAGCTCGACTTTAGGTGGGTAAAACTTAAATCCTTCCTTGACGCCAGGATTTCTTTTGAGAAAAGAACCAGTTGCTATTCTTCTGCAAACCCATTCAATTGGAATCATTTCACACTGGGGGGCAATGAAAGCTGTCTCTCCACATTTTTTGGTGAAAGCAGTTTTGATACCTGCTTCCTGTAACAACTGGAAAACACAACTGATAATCTTGTTGGAGATGGCGGCTTTCCCTTCCAGGTGATTCTTTCTGGCTGCATTTCCGGCTGGTCCTTGGACTGCAGCAGGACTTTCCCTGGGCTGTCTAGCAACTCATAGACTTCTTTTGTTTTTCCCTCATAGAGCTTTTTGCCAACGTTCAACACCTCTGCTGTCGCCATGATCCCGAACGGGCTGAAGGAAGAGACCACGCTGGAAATCTAGGCTGAAACCTAGAAAATAGCGTGCCAAGGGTTGTATTTTGAGTCAATGTCTTGCTAACTTTGCCAGGCTGGGCTGGAAATTGTGATCCTGTTGGCCCCAGCTCTTCTAACTACTTGAGCTATAGGTATTATGCCATCACACCTAGCTTTATTTTATTTATTTATTTATTTATTTATTTATTTATTTTTTGTGGAACCAGGGATTGAACTCAGTCCCTTGCTCTTGCCAGGCAAGTGCTTATTCTACTGAACTATCTTCCTGGCCCCTTAATTAATTTCTTTATTGTCACACTGGAAATTATACCCAGTGCCTTCACATTGAACTGTATCCCCAGCTCAGCTCCCCAACTCTTAATGTTTTTGTTTTGCTGGGCCTGGTGGTATGCACCCCTAATCCCAGCACTCAAGAGGCTGAGGCAGAATGCCTGCTGTGAGCTCAAGGCCAGCCTGTGCTACATAGTGAGATGTTTCAATAAGCCAAATAACAGTGATTTTTTTGGAGACAAGAGTCTTAGTAAGTTGACTAGTTTGATCCCTGGACCCACATGCCCTGTGGTCTTTGCCCCAGATGTGGGTTACCACCCTGTGGCCCCGGAACCGGGTGTGGTGGCACATGCCTGTAATCCCAGCACTCAGGAGGTTGAGCCAGGAGAATCTCTGTGCGTTTGAGATCAGCCTGGGTCTACAAAAGTGAGCACAAGGCCAGCCCAAACTGCATAGCGAGACCCTGTTCCCTGTCCCCCAGGCCCTTTCTCAAAAAACCAAACAATGAGTAAGGACCTAGCTCAGTGCAAAGGCCCTCGGGCCAATCCCTGGTAGCTATGGGGTGGAGAGAGTCCTTTGCAGTTCTGCTTCTCAACCTAAAATATTAGTATTAAAGATGATGCTTGCAGACATTACCCTTCAAGTCCGGGTCTGAGTCAGATGTTCCCCATCCTGCCTCCTACTTGGCTGAGCATTTACATGAACTGGGACCCCCGGGTTTCCTGGGAACCAAGGTTCCATGACCCAGACTCCAGCTGTGGGCACACTGAGCTGATTCTGTCTCCTCTGCCCTCCTAATTCACCTTACTTGGCTTCCTTTTTCTTTGGGACTGCTCTTCTGTGGTGTTATGACTAGGAAGAACCTCTTAATCTGCAGAGACCACCACTAGCCTGAGAAATCTTGCTTTCCTCTCTCATGGAGTAACATTTGTATCTCCTTTCATAAAGCCGCTTGAGCCAGTAATAGTACACACTCGTACTTCCAGCTATGTAGGAGGCTGGGGCGGCAGGAGGAGCGCAAGTCTGAGGCCGACATGGACCATCTAGACCGTGCCTCAAAAATTTTCAGAAAGGACTAAGCATGGAGCTCAGGGTTCAATCCCCAGTATAATCGGAAAGAAAAAAAAAATGAACTTCTTCCGTTATGACCCCAGCTGCAGTATGTCTGTGGTACAGCAACGAAGCACAGCCTCTGTCTAGTGTGAACTTCTAGTGTATACTTACACCTTCTGTGCTGTAGGCTCAGCACAGACCCCTGGAGAGATAAAGGACTCGGGCTCTTTTCAGAGGGTGGAAAATGTAGGCTCTGCGCAGCTATGAGCAACAAGCAGTTCTCCATCAGCTTTGTGGTTCTGGGCTGAGGGTCCGGTGTTTGGACAGCTGCTTGTGCAGCCAGCACTGTCCTTCCTAGTGCAGGTTGCCATGCCTACCCCCGTCCTGGTGGCCCATGGGACCAGACCTCTGGCAACAAGCCCAGTATCCAGTCAACAATTGTCAACCCTCAGGGGGGCAGACACAAAACCCTACCCCATAAAACGCCCTATCTCCCCTTCTACAGCAACAGGATGATCACATCCTGGTTGAGGGGGGTGAGTGGGGGGACAACTAGAAGGGAGTAGGCAGGATGTAGGGAGAGGGCGGCTGGCAGCCTGGCTGACATGCCTGATGGTTGTACAAGTGACATCCACGCACAGAAGAGCTTGCCCTCTATGAAATCTCTGCAGGTCTCTAGCAATGCTTCCCAGGGATCAGCCTGCACGCCATAAGCCTGAGCTCGCCCCAGCAGCAGCTGGCTCTAGTGAGAAGGCTAAGACTGTGATGGGCTCTGAGCCCCTGTGTGAGTGGGCAGAGCAGAGGACCCCAGCCCAAGCAGCTCGCGACAAGGTTCTCCCTCTCCCTCTGTGTCGCTTGTCCACCAGCAGCGACAGTTTTCTCCACCTTTGTCGTCATATGAAGAAATCTCTGCTTCACACATCTTTATTCCAAGTTCCTCATCTGCCCCGGAGGACCTGAGCCCTCCTTCTGTGCCTGGTGGATCCTCAGCTCTGAGTCAGCCTTGACCTGATTCCTCCTGCATTCCTTAACAGAGGGAGGGTTTGGAGCACAGGAACAGAGCCACACCGTGACAGACTCCAAGGTCTGAAGCTGCAACACCCAGTAACTTCTTCAGAGAGCCCAGCAGTCCTCACTAATGCTTCCGCCCCCTTTGCATTAGCATATACTTGGAATGCATCATAACCACAGTGTTCGTGGTAAGTCACCCCCATCCTCTTCTTCTCTGCACATGAGTGAAATAAGTCAGCCAGCCACAGAACTTACATACTAGGTGGTCTCTCGTGCAGAAGAAATGCAAAGGTTAAGTACTTTAGTGGACATTAAAAAATAAATAATTGGGGCTGGAGAGATGGCTCAGTGGTCTAAAGCACCTACTTAGAACAAGCTTAGCAAAGCATCAGGGACCGCAGTTCGATCCCCCAGCACCACATGCCAGCCAGCCCTGCCCCCTGGTGGGTTGAGCTGGCCACACACACACACACACACCACTCTCTCTCTCTCTCTCTCTCTCTCTCTCTCTCTCTCTCTCTCTCATAAATAAATAAATAAATAAAATAAATAATTTACTGAACAAAAAAATGATGCTACAAAACAGGGAAATAGACTATGTGGAGGTGGGGAGAGGATCACTAATGTTTATTTTTCTGATTTGTTTTTTTTTCTTTTCTTTTTCAGATGGGTCTTACTGCGTAACTCAGACTAGCCTTGAACTCATGGAAATCCTCCTGTCTCAATGTCCCAATTGCTGAGATTACAGTTGTGCACCACCATGCCCAGCTAACTTTTTTTTTTTTTTTTTTTTTTAAGATAGTCTCTTTATAAATTGCTGAAGCTGAGCTTAAAGTTTTGATCTTCCTGTCATAGCTTCCCCTAGAGGTAGGATTATAGGTGTGCACCACTACGCCCCGCAAAAAAAATTTCAAGCTCCTTCAGATGATTCCATTAGTTCAGGCTGCAGATCACCATAGCAGAGTCTTGGGACTTTCAGACCAATCACACTAAACAGGCTTACCCCAGTCCGGGGAATATTTTCATTAATTATCAGCATATTCTAATTCTGGGATTATAAACTGATATACGGTACAGATCAGGGCCAGACCTTGGCGTCTCAGGCCACTCTGACGCAGATCCTCACGACTCCGTGAAGTTTACTGCTCTCAGGTGGGGCTCCCAAGTGGACCCGTCTCCGTGTGCATGCGGGTGTTCATGTCTGTCCCCAAATTAGCTTCAACTTCATGGAAAGTTTTCAAGCGTACAGATAAGGCAAAAGATCAGTATAACAGACCAGGTATGGTGGTAATCCAAGTACGCTGGGAGTGCGAGGCAGGCAGACTGCACAGTTGAACCCAGCTTGGGCAATTTAGCAACTTAGCAAGACCTTGTTTTTCCACTGGCCAGGCTGTGGGAAGGGGAGCTGAGGACCAGATGACCCAGCTGGATTAGTGGCCCAGGACTGCACAGGGGAGGCCAGCCCAAGCTGCAGAGTCATGAATGAAAATGTCTGTGTTTGGAGCAGTTATTCAGTAATAGCTAATACACTTCCTTTAAAGAAAATTTACCAGAAGTCGCAACAAATGACATCTGTTTATATTTTGGTTGCCAGAACTGTGATATAAGGTCATACTGTGCACAGTGTGCGAGAAAGACTGGAAAATTTCTAGAGATTCGTGTGCATATGCATGTGCATGCACACATGTGTGTACAACAGTGTCTCCAAAATTCTATAATCCAGACGGGCCTGTAATCCCAGGCCTGGGGAGCCAAGGCCTTTGAGTTTAAGGCCAGCCTAAGACCTTGAGAGAGGACGATGGGGAAGAGGGGCACACTTAGCAATCTCTGCTGTACTCAGAGGTTTTAGTACTTGACCTCTAACATACAGGTACATGGGGCTGAAGTGTAGCTCAGTGGCAGAGTGCTTACCTAGCATGTGGGAGGCCCTGAGTTCAAAGAAACCGTACAATATGAAAATCAGAAAAAAACTTCACTATCCCCTTTTTCCATACTTTTATTCTGAGACTTTAAAAAAAAAATGTATCTAGTACAGGGTCTCACTACACAGATGGGACTCATAGTGATCCTTCTGTGTTCGGCCTCCCAAGTGCTAGGGTTGCAGGTGCCCACCACCAGGCCCAGTCTCAGTCGCTGTCTCAGCGTGCCCCAGGATCGAACTCCAGTTGCTGCGCCTGCCTAAACCATGCTTTTGTTCCGTACATGTGCAGAATATGTATGCAGGCAGCCAAAGGGGCAGTGACAGCATCAGTGGTCCAAAGCCCAAAACAAAGCAAAATAACAGAATAAAGAAAAATGACAGAATAAAGGAACTTGAAGGAAAAAGAAGATTTGCAGAATAGAACATCACAGCAACCGTAACAAGCACTCGAGAGGCATCAGACTTACCATTCTACTTGAAATTAGGAAAAGCTGGACAAATACACATAAAACACTGAGCGAGGGGGCTGGCCATATAGCTCAGCAGATTAAACTGCCTGCAAGCAGGCACAGGGGCCGGGGTTCGATCCCGGGGCCTGCTGTGCCAGCCCTGCACCCAGGCGCTCTGAGACTACCGTTGAGACTGGGCGTGGTGGTGCGTGCTTGTAATCCCAGCTCTTAGGAGTCTGTAAACAGGTGGATCACTATGAGTCCAATCTAGTAGGGAGACCCTGGACACCCTGTAGACCCTTTCCTAAAATACAGAAAAATAACAAATAAGAAAACATTGAGCGAGCACCTTGAACTTTATGAGAGCAAGAGATAGGAAGCAGAAGGGACATATCTTTGTGATTACACAGTTAAAAATATACTAACCTGCAAAAAATAAAATGCTGAGCTGGGCGCCTTGTCATGCATCTGGAGCTCCAGTTATGCAGAAGGCTGAGGCAGGAGCAGCATGAGTCCCGGGCCAGCTGAGACAATAGCAAGGCTGTCTCTCAAAAGACTCTTGGGGCCGGGGAGATGGCTCAGTAGAATAAGCGCTTCCCTGGCAAGTGCAAGGGCCTTAGTTCAATCTCTGGTTCTGCAAAAAAAAAAAAAGACTATTAAATTTTCTTTAAATAAGTGAAAAAAGTTAATGGGATTAAGAGTAAATGAAATAGGGGCTGGAGAGATGGCTCAGTGGTCTAAAGCACCTACTTGAAACAAGCTTGGCAAAGCACAGGGACCGCGGTTCAATCCCCCAGCACCACATGCCAGCCAGCCCCGCCCCCTGGTGGGCTGAGCTGGCCACACACACACACACACACACACACACACACACACACACTAAATAAATGTAATAAATAAATAAATTATTAAAAAAAAGAGTAAATGAAATATTGCAGACTAAAATACTAGTGGGCTTAAAGGCACAGCAATAGAAAGTGCCCAATAAAAACTTGAGAAAAGAGTACCCCCGACCAAGTGATCAGGGCCCCAGTGAGGTGAGGAAAGACTTTTTTTTCAGTACCAGGGATTGAACCTGGGACCTTGTGTTTGCCAGGCAGGCACTTACACCACTGAGCTATATTCCCAGCCCCACAAACATATATACTATAATCATATTTTCTCTCAGTTCTTCTTGCCTTGCTTTTTTTTTTTGGGTGGTACCAGGGATTGAACTAGGTCCTTGTACTCGCCAGGCAAGTGCTTATTCTACTGAGCCATCTCCCCGGCCTCCGAGTTAGTTCTTAGAGTGCAAGTTGCTACAGAAGAGTGAGGCTGGCTCCTTGATCAGTCTCTAGCTTTCTGCCTTACTATGCTGTAGGGAAAGTTGGGAAACAGGCAGGGCAAGGGAAAGGGCTGTAGTGAGGTTCTGGCAAATAAAGTTAAGCCCTGCATGCCAAGCCAGCCCTGAAACCAGGCGTGGTAGTGCAGGCCTGTAGTCCCAGTGCTGGAGAGGCTGAGGCAGGAGGATCACTATGAGTCCAAGCTGCATAGTGAGACCCTGTACCAAATAGATAAATTTTTTAAAAAATAAATAAAATAGAGGCTGGTGAGATGGCTCAGTGGACTAAAGCACCTACGTAGGATAACTTAGGCAAGTGCAGGGACCATAGTTTGATCCTGGCAGCACATGCTCCTCCAGCCCTGTCTCCAGGATGGGCTGAGCTAGCCAGAGTCTGGGCATAGTGGTGCATGCCTACAACCCCAGCGCTGGGGAGGCTGAAAGCAAGAGGATCACTATGAGTCCAAGCTGTGCAGGGAGACCCTGTAAGAACCAAATATATTAGAAAAAATACTAACACCCAGACACCTACACACATATGTACATCTCTCACCACACTAATACGCTAAAAGGCACATGTATTCTTGTTGCTAACTCAACCTTGAGTATGATACCTTGCCATAATCCTCACAAGATAAGTGCCCAGACAGCGCAAAGAGACCAGAGGCACGCTGTGCAAAGAGGCTCATGTGGGCAATGAAGGGGCAATGGCCCAGTCAGGGGCCTCAAAGACCAAAATAAGCAGTTACAGCAACTCCAAGGGGACAGCCTCTTCTGTGGCATGTAATAAAAGAGGCTAAGAACCAGACATAGAGATGTACCCTGTAATCCCAGCACTCAGGAGCCTGAGGCAGGATTCCCTCAATTTTGAGGCTAGTCTGGGTTTACTATGTAGCCAGTTCAAGGCCAGCCTGTAATCCAAAGCAAGAACCTGTCTCAGAAGAAGGAGAAGGAGGAGAAGGAGGAGAAGGAGGAGAAGGAGGAGAAGGAGGAGAAGGAGAAGAAGAAGAAGAGAACAAGAGCCTGAGCCTAAGACCCTCCTGTAAAGCCTCCTGTAGGGAGCTATCTATCACCTTATTTCTCCCCATTAGATAAAGTGTTGTTTGTCCTCCTAAATTTGTATCTCCATTCCTTATGTTTTCATTTCTTTTTCTTTTCTTTTTTGGTGGTACCAAGGATTGAACTAGGGACCTTGCACTTGCAAGGAAAGCACTTAATCCACTGAGCTATCTCCCTGGCCCCTGTTTTCATTTCTTTAACTGATACAAATTTGCAGCCCATAGATAAGAGATAAGGTTCATGTGGAACGTGGAGATGGCTCAATAGACTAAATAGACTAAGTGCTTGCCTGGCAAACGCAAGGGCCTGAGTTCAATCCCTGGTTCCGCAAAGAGAGAGAGAGAGAGAGAGAGAGAGAGAGAGAGAGGAGGTCCACGCATGCTCTCATGTTCTCCCACATGCTCCCTCCCACCCATGCACCTGCTGCTGGTGGCACAGATGAGAGCACCTCAGGTGTCAGTTATAGCAATAGAGAAGAACTAAGGAAACAGAGGAGGGGGAGGAAAAAATTAAAGAAATATTGGCTGAAAAAGTTTCCAAGATTGATGAAAACTGTAGACCCATAGACCTGTGGATTTTTCATTATAATTTTCTTTTGTTTTGAAGAGTAAATACAAGATCAAGAAAAACAAAAGCAAAGACAGAAACAGGGTAACATATAATAATACAGGGGCTGGGGAGATAGCTCAGTAGAATAAGCACTTACCTGGCAAGCGCAAGGGCCTGGGTTCAATCTCTGCTTCTGAAAAAAAAAAAAAACCCACAAAAACATATGTGGGCCGGGGAGATAACTCAATAGAATAAGTGTTTGCCTGGCAAATACAGGGTCCTGAGTTCAATCCCTGGTACTGCACCAAAAAAAAAAAAAGAAAAGAAAAAAGAAATTACATATATGACAGTTTTTCAAAACTAGAATAGCCAATTATCAGTGATTGATACATTATCTATTTTTATCATCAAATCTGTTGCTTATATTAACAGATATAGTTATGCAAGAAGGGTCATATGATTGAATATTTCTTTTATCAGTACAGAACTCAGAACCTTGTGCTTGCCAGGCAGGCGCTTATGCCATGAGCTGTCTTCCCGGCCCACATCCATGGTCTTAACAAATACCTACCATAAAAAACACAAAGAGCTGGGCATGGTGGTACACACTTTCAATCCCAACACTCTGGAGGCTAATGGGGAAGGATTCCCGTGAGTCGAGGCCAGTCTGGGCTACACGGTAAACCCACCCTGAGCTATATAGCAAGACTATGTAGCTCAAAACAAAACAAAAAAGATCCAAGTACGTCATAACGGACTTGCCTAAAACTCTGGGTAGAGACAATTTTTAGAAAATCTAGAGGAAAAATAACACAATACTTAGTAACAAGGATAAAGTTTGCTTCAAACATTGGCACATACCTCTAATTCCAGCACTCTGGAGGCTGAACGGGAGGCTCACAAATTCAAATCCAGTCTTGGAACATAACAAGTTAGTGATACCCTATTTCAAAACAAACAAACAGGACTGATGATCTAGCTTTAGCCAAAGGGCTGAGATAGGGCTGGGGAAAGAGCTCAGTGGTCTAAGTGCCTGCCTGGTAAATGCAAGGACCTGGGTTCAATCCCTGGCACTGCATGTCATGCTAGCCCCAGAACCCCAGGTGCACTGGACTGTCCACCAAAACTGGGCATGGTGGGGCACACCTGTAATCCCAGCCCTGGGGAGGCAGACAACAGGGGCATCACTTGAAGTCTGAGCTGCATAGTGAGACCTTGTACTAAATACATAAATTAAACAAACAAATAAATAAATAAACGTATGTCTCCCTGGGGCGTGCTGAGATGGCAATTGAGACTGGGCATGGTGGCGTGTACCTGTAATCTCAGCTCTTGGGAGGCTGTAAACAAGAGGATCACTATAAGTCCAGTCTAGTAGTGAGACCCTGAACACCGCGTAGACCCTTCCCTAAAATACAAAAAAGAAAAACAAAATAAAACAATCAAAAAAACAGAAGCAGCAAAAGCAGCCGATTTTCCGCCCTTCTGCTGCAGGCTGCCCCCCCCCCCCATCTCCTCACCCTCCTCTTTCACAGCCTAAGGCTGTTTATCAAGTGAGAGCCCTGGCCCCTGCTGAGCCGCTTAGTAAAGCATCTAAAGGGCTCAATTCTCCAGTTGACAGTGTATCAACCACTAGAACATATAAAAATTGAAAGAATCCATCAGTAACATTGCATTACAAAAAAAAAAAAAAGTTAAAAGAAGTCTTTGTAGAAGGACAATGATAGCCGATACAAACACCTGAATCCACACAAAAAAATGAAAAACACCTGAAATTAAAACTACACAGGTAAATACAAAGGCATATATTCTTTTTTAATCCCATTTAATACAGGATATTTGCTGATACTGTTGTAGGCAGCTACGTTAGACAGAAATATTATAGGCAGTCAGACAGGGCCAGGCCCTCAAGGAGACAAGATGGGAGACAAGGTGACTTTGCAATTTGGAAGAGACAGGCACTCCCGCTGTGGGCCAGATCCGTACTGACCCATACTTCTCTAAGGATGGGCATCAGGGATTAATACTCGAAACAGGTATCAATCACCTTGAACGAGCCCTAAAGAGTCACCCAACCTGCAACAGGAAGATTTAATCAATTTTACCTGAGCAATAGCACTTGTAATCTCATTGGTTGACCATAGTTTTGTCCCACCACGTGCCCACCTAAGCAACTTCCCATGTTCTCCACCTTAGACCCGCCTCACTGCCTGGTTTTACTCTATAACAATCCCTGGAAGAGACAGCTTCCTGGGGCAACCCGCTCGGGTCCCCCTCCTGCCCTTCTCTCGGACAGAAACTTTCTTTTCCTCAATAAATATCCTGCTCTTAACCTCCATTTGTTCCTAAATTTATTCTTTGATTTTGAGAACATGAATTTGTTGCAAGTATCTTTCAGGTTTGGAGTTTCATTCCTCTATATCAATACCATGAGGTTTGAGAGCATCAGTTCCACATAGTGACGGGAGAAAAGTCATGCTTTCAAACCACAAAGGGATTTGCTCTTATTTAAATCTCTTTATGAGTCACCTTTTTAAAGCAAACGTGATAGCAATGTGTTTTGCTGTTTGTAGGACATAAAAAAGCAAAACACAAGACAATAAAGTAAAAAGGTTATTGGTGGAGTAAGAGTCTTAAAATTAAAATTATATGCCAAGTAAAGTAGTAAGTAGCCCTTCAAGGTACACTGATAAATTACATACATCACGGGCCTTAAAGTAAAAGTAAGCACTGAAATATATACATTATATATTACATATACTCATCCAATGCTATGTTCAGGATCTATGCATTTTACTGTATATAAATGTTTTTAAATTTTTATGTATGTATTTTACCCTATATAGTTTTTTTGCTTAAGAGTAGGAAGAATTACTGGAACATGAGAATGGAGTATAGGAATAGGGAATGGGAACCGCTCCCATGAGTCTGGAGGGGTCCTGAATGGGTTGCCTTATATATAAATATTACGTCAAGTGATTTTCAAAAGTTGCTGGGTGTGTTATTGCACACCTGTAATCCCAGGACTTTGGAGGCTGAGGCAGGAAGTTTCTGTGAATTCCAGATCAGCCTGGGCTACATAGAGAGTTCAGGGCCAGCCTGAGCTTCAGAGTGAGACCCTGTCTAAACAGAAAGAAACAGTGTTGGCAAGTTATTAAGAACACGGGGATAGTGACAAAAGAGGCATGTTCCGTGTGGATCTTTGTAGTCTCATCGTTTGCTGTTAATTACTTGTCCTCGCTCTGCCTTATACCACAGGAGGGTTGAATGGGATGGATTCAGGTAATTGGGGTGTGCTCTTGGGGAACCGTCAGCTTTTCCTCCTCTCCTCCTCCTGGTTCTTCCTCTGTCTGTCTGTCTGTCTCTATTTGTTTTTTTTTTAATTATTTATTTATTTGTGTGTGTGTGTGTGTGTGTGTGCGTGTGTGTGTGTGTGTGTGTGGCCAGCTCAGCCCACCAGGGGGTGGGGCTGGCTGGTATGTGGTGCTGGGGGATTGAACCACGGTCCCTGTGCTTTGCTAAGCTTGTTTTAAGTAGGTGCTTTAGACCGCTGAGCCATCTCACCAGCTCTATTTGTTTTGAGACAGGGTCTTACTTTGTAGTTCAGGCTGTCTTTGATTTACTTACTGTGTAGCACAGGCTGGACTCCAACTCGCAGTGATCTTCCTGCCTCAGCCTCCTGAGTTCTGCGATTACAAGCATCTGCCACCAAGACCAGCTTCTTTCTTTTGCTTCCCCACCAACAGGTGAACCTTTTCAATCTGCCACACACTCCTGCCATAATGTGCTGCCTCACTCCGAGCCTCAGGAGCAGGTGATTATGGGCTGAAAACTCCAGAACGATGAGCCAAATCAATCTTTCTCCATCTCCATCTCTGTCTCCCTCTGTCTCTGTCTCCCTCTCCCTCCCTCTCTCTCTCTGAAATAGGGTCTTACTACGTAGCTCAAGCCGGCCTTGAACTCACTATGTAGCCTGGGGATCCACCCGCCTCCGTCTCCCAGTGTAGGGTTACAGGCCTGTGCCACCACGCCTGGCATTGTCTCGGTTACTTGTTAAGTAGTAAGGGACAGCTGATGAGGATGTGTGCGTGTTAGGATGACCTCTCCTGGCATTGACACATCTGGGCTAGAATCCTGTCTCCACCATTTGCTACCGGATGGCACGAGAATGTTGTAACACTGTGTGTGTCTGAGTCTTGACTTCCTCTCCTGGAAACGGAGATAGGATTCTCCTAACGTCATAGGGTCCTCGTGAGGAGGACACACGATAATGTACATGCAGTGTCGGCCCCGGTCCTGGGACACCAAAGTGCTCAGTTACTGCTCCGCGTTACTGTTCTGTGGCAAGGAAAAGAAGATGTGCGATACCACGAAGAGAGGGCTGAAGTTTGATTAGAGAGCTGCCTGTGAATGGTGGCTCATCAGGTCCTCAGTCACCCTTAGGCACGAGGCTGGAGGGCCTCTGGGAAGGGGTCTGATTCCGATGGTGGTGTGAGGTCTAGTGGGTTGAATGGTTCTTGCTTTTTGTCACTGGGACACTATCCCAGTAAGGGGCCGTGGGCAGCATAGAGGATGAAAGGATTATGGGCCGGGATGTGCTTTAGTGGCACAGTACCTCCCTGGCAAGTGCGATGTCCTGAGTTCAGTTCCTGGTAGAAAGAAAGAAAGACGAAAGGAAGGAAGGAAGGAAGGAAGGAAGGAAGGAAGGAAGGAAGGAAGGAAGGAAGGAAGGAAGGGAAAGAAAGAAAGAAAGAAAGAAAGAAAGAAAGAAAGAAAGAAAGAAAGAAAGAAAGAAAGAGAATATGGAAGAGAAGACTCGACCCACTGAGCGGCCCAGATGGCTGTTTCTCCCCTGAGAGCGCCCAGCCATTAGGGAGACTTGGGAGAAGAAAAAGCCACCGAGCCAAGGTCACTATGGCTTTTATTTAGCATGTCAGTTTAAGATGAGAGAAGAAAAAGGGATAAAAATCAGTTGGGGCCAGGAGCCGTTTCAGAGCCCAGCAGTTTTCCTCAAAAGGGGAACGACCATAGGCAGACACAGCCTGCCTCACTCAACTCGCTGTTTAACCCTTTGATTCTCACACAGTCTGTGTGCTTTCCCCGTAGTTTACCACTCCCCCCTCACTCAGCCTGTGTGCCTTCTGAGCCACGGTTGAATTATCTGTGTGGTTTTCCCGTGGTTTAGCCATCCATTCCTCACAGAGCCTATGCGCGTTTGTGCTGCGGATTAATCATCCAGTTTAATCTTTCACTCCTGGCCAGGTGCCCCATGGGATACCATACTTGCCAGCACCCACAACTTCAAGGAGGGGAGGCCCGTTTTGCTCTTAGGTGTTTCAGTCCTTGCGTGGTAGGCAGCAGGGTGGCGTGGCCTGGGCAGGGGGAAGCTGCTCCCGACACTCTGGTGTCTGGAAGCAGCAAGCCGGGGAGGAGCTGAGAGGGGAGATGCTGTCTACCTTTCTCACTCCCACCCTCAGCAACCTGTGGTTCCCGCCAAACCCCTGCACCCAACAGCAAGTCAGCTTCAACGCCACCATACTCCAGTCATCTTCAAAATACATGAGGTTTTGGGGGGTCATTTTAGATCTAACCATAACAAGTGGTGATTCTCCAAATGGTATATTCCCTCCTAATTTCTGAAATCTGTAAACATTGTTTCATTTGGGAAAAAGAAAATTAAGATATTGCATCGAGGGTGAGGCAGGAGGATCACTTTGACTTTGAGATCAGCCTGGGCTAAAAAGTGAGCTCAAGGCCAGCCTGAGCTGCATTCCAAGACCCTGTCTCAAAAAAAAAAAAAAAAAAATTTGGGTTGAAATCATCCTGAATTAGCCAAATGGATGGATCCTAAATCCAGTAATTTATATTTTTGTAAGAGACACATAGGCTGAACATGGTTGTGCATGCCTATAATCCTAGGATTCAGAAAGCTGAGGCAGGAAGATTGCTGAGTTAGAGGCTGCCCTGGGGTACACTGTGAGTTCAAGACCAGCCTGAAGGGTGAACTACATACTGAGACTCTGTCTTAAACAAATAAACAAATGAACAGTGGAAGATTAGCAGCAAGTTGGCTGGGGATGTGGAGCACCCCGGGGGTGTCTCTCCTCGAAAGAAGAGCAGTTTTCTCCATTTTGGCTAAACCTGTATCCATGTATTGATACATACAGAACTGGATAGGAGATTTCTTCATCCCCTCAATTCACTTTTTTTTTTTTTTTTTTTTTTTTTTTTTTTTGTACTGGGGATTGAACTCAGCACCTTGTGCTTGCCAGGCAGGCACGTAAGCCACCGAGCTATCTCTGCAGCCCCTCAGTCTGCTTTAAGCAATGCAAATGGGTCTAGACGAGTGCTGATGTGTACATAGCCTTTGAAGCAGTGGGACAGTGAGACCCCACCTGCAGCCTCGACTAGCAGAGGTGAGCTGGGCTGAGACTGAGGCACCAGGAAGAACCCACGAGGAGCCCATGGCGTCTCAGGGCCTGAAGGTGACACCTCAGAGCCCAAGCACCAACCGTGTTATGCGGGTTTCTCTGTCTGTGTACCCCTTTCTACATGTTGCGGAGGCGCCCTTGTGCCGCCGACCTAGCCCAGCCCACAGCATTTACCTGCTTCCCACCAGCCTCACTGTCACTCATTCTGGAGTCACTCTCCTCTACACAAATTAATAAAACCTGGCTCGGCCCTGGGCTGTGAGGCCTTTGTTCCTGTTAGCCATTGTTCTGATGACTTAGGACCCTCTTGGCCCCACCATCAAAATAGAGATGTGTATCTCTTTGAGTCATAGCTTGCCCTGGAAGTGGTCGATTGGAATTATTTTTGGGATTCCAATAACTTTTCCCTGGGGTTACAAATAGGGACTATTTTGGACCACAGAGTGGGATCCCTACACTGGAGAATGGGAATCAATGAAAATATTTGCTCTTGTGAACTTCCAACCAGAGGGTATCCATTCTAGCAGAGGCTCCTGCAGTTAATAGACGCTATGGTCCTGTTATGGGTCAGCTCAACATAGGAACCAGATCAGAATCCGAACTAGAATTTGAAAGAGCTTTTAATACTGAGCTCAGGACTGACAGTCAGTTCTCATGCAGGAGAAGACTGAGCAGCCCCTAGCCCAGGCAGCAAGGAGTTTTTAAAGCAAAAAATCACATGACTAAGGGGTCTTTCACAGGTCAGTGATATGCACAACTTGCCCATGTGTGGGCTTGTTGAGCAAGCTATTTTTACAAGATACATCTTAAACGACTATGTTTATAGGAATTTGATTAGGGAGAGGAGGGAGACAGTTACTCATCACTAAACAGCTTGAACAGAGAGCGAGAGCACATTCCTTAGAGTAGATAGCAGGAAGCATAAGGTAACCTAATAGTTTTCTACAGTTACAGCACAAAATTCAGTTGACCCGTTATAGGTCCAATGTCTTTCTCCAGCATTCCGTCATGTGCTTACTGGAATTATGAGCAGAACAGAACAATGGCATGCGTAGGGGCTACGCATGGGCTCTACAGTGTAAAGCTCCTCTCACCAAAGCTGGTCTGACCACCGATGGATGTACATCCAGTCTGCCAACAGCGAAGGCCAACACTAAGCTCTTATTCTGATACCATTCTGGAAGGCACAGGCATTTTTGGTGGCAGACTTACTGCACTGAAAATCAGTTATCCATAGCTCTACAACAAACTGTTAGGAGATCTCGGTGTTGGGGCTGATGTCTGAAGTAACAGAGTTTAGGAGGCTGAGGCAGGAGGATCACCACAAGTTCAAAGCCAGCCTGGGCTACATAGAGAGTTCAAGGGGGAACCCAAACCAACAAAACCAAAACCAGAAAAGCTGCTTGGAGAAATTCTGGTATTTCTGAACAACTAGTATTGATGACTTTGGGTGTGTTCGTGTTGCTTAGGAATGGGGAGTAGGTCCTCTTCCACGCTGGGGCATTAAATACATCCCTCCACTCCCAGAGACATTCCAGGACGATAAAAACTGCCTTTTATGTTTCGGAAGGCATCATTTGTTTCCTGTTTCCTAATAAAGTTTTTTTCTTGAGGACAGAATTGCTGACAGTCCTTTTAGATTATTTTACTTTTATTTTCGGTACTAGGGATCGAACTTAGGACCTTACACTTGTCAGGCAGCAAGTGTTTAAACCACTGAGCTATCTCCCTGGCTCCAGACAAGGTTTCTTAAACTCAGTATTCTTCAGCTCTTACTGAGAGGACAGATACATGTCATCCATTTGTTTGCTGCCCTGACACCAGAGGGGCAGGGAGAACTGGGACAAAGATGACATTCATGGTATCGGCTGTGCTGCAAACTTCCCAAATCCATTTGGGCGCGTTGTCTCCTACCAGCTGAAAGTATGGAGCTGTGGTGAGTCAGGTGAGCAGCTGATGAACGTGCAAAAGCCCTCTCTCATCCCCAAAAGAAACTCCTTGAGAGTACAGGTTAATTCTCACAAGCCTAGGGACGGATTATGTAATTTTGGTTCACAACTAGCACATTGTGATTTCTGCTGCCTTTGGTCCATCAGTCACAAGACAAGCCCCAATTCAAGGGGTGGGGTAGAGACTCCCCCTCTTCAGGGAAGCAGCTACACAATTACTTCGCAAGGGGGTGAGTACAGAATGGAGCCATTGTCATTCATTCCATCACACACTGGATCTTTTTCACTGTGGAAGGAGCATTATGTTGAGAGACAGACAGGGCGGGGAGAGCTCCCCTTTCTCTTAGTTTTTTTTTTTTAAATTTAGGAAGGGTCTACAGGGTCTACAGGGTCTCATGCATCGATTGGACTTGTAGTGATCCTCTATAGCCTCCTAAGTGCTGGGATTACAGGCATGTGCCACCATGCCCAGTCTCGGCTTAGTTCTTCTTTCTAATTTTTTTTTTGTTGTTGTTGTTACAGGGTTTCACTATGCAGTTTGGACTCATAGTGATTCCAAATTCCTGTTTTATTCTGTGGCTAGCTCAGCCCGCCCCACGGGTTACTGGGTTACTGAATGTAACCTCAGTAAGTGAGGGGTCATGGTACATATCTTACAGGGGATCAAACTCGGGACTTTGCGCTTGCCAGGCAAGCACTTATGGAGTTGAGCTATATTCCGGTCTAGAAGAAATATTACAAGCTGTCAGACAGGGCTAGGCCCTGGAAGGAGCCAGTATGGAGACGCCTTGTAACTGTGGGACAGACCAGATCTCAAGACAAGAGATAAAACACAGGTACCCACATGCCTCCCTAAGGATAAGCATCAGCGAGTGACATTCTCAATAGGTCTCCGTCACCCTGAGAAAGCCAGAAAAAGTCATAACCCAATCTCCTGTAGGAAAAGTCCCTGTTCTACATTCAAGCCGGCTTGCTACATGACTAGCTTCCCCATTTGATCCTGATTTAACCAATTTTACCTGAGGAATTATATTTGGAATCTTACTGGTTGATCATAGTTTTGTCCCACCTCATGTCCACCTTTTGAGTTCTCCTGTTTCCTACCTTGGACCTACCTCACATCATGGATTTGCTCTATAAAAAAAAAAAAAAATCTCTAGAAAAGGTAGAGCCGCTGGCCACCCCCTTGGGTCCCAATCTGTCCCTGTCTCAGCAGGAGCTTTCTTTCCCTCAAACTGCATATTATGCTCTTAACCTTTGTTGTTCGTAAAATGCATTCTTTGGTTTTATTTATTTATTTTGCGGAACCAGGGATTGAATTCAGAACCCTGCGCTTGCCAGGCAAGCACTTATTCTACTGAGCTATCTCCCCGGCCCCATGGTTGGGAATTTCTTTCCCCTATAGCAGAATGAATTAAAATGGACAGGTGGACTAAATTAATAAATTCTAGAAAAGAAATTGCTAAGAATTACTAAGACATATGTGTGGGGGAACTGGTAAAAGTTAGTGAACATAAAGGCGCTTCGGAGTTTGTTTATTTAGGTCCACTGCAGCCCCAGTCACTGCAACCTTGGTTTCCGGTGATCAAGGCTATTTTTAGGCCTTGGAATGGGAAGGACGTTCCTCCCAAAAGAATACTGATGGCTGGCTGCATGGAGGAGTAATCCAGCAAGATGGTCGTTTCTGGAATTACAGTTCCTCACATGATTTCATTTTGAAATACCAAATATGTAGCGATTTGCTGATGGCACATTTTAATTGTTTTTTAAAATATTTATTTGGCACAAGATCTCGCTGAGCAGCTGGGACTCATAGTGATCCTCCTGTGTCAGCCTCCCTGGTGCCTCCTTAGTGCCATCCTGCCAGTTCCGGGGCCAGCACAACATGCACTACCGCGGGTCACACGGGGACCTTGGCAGCTTGCCAGGAAGGTGCTCCGGACGAAGAGCCATCTCCCCAGCCCATCTTCTCCTTCTCCTCCCCCCTCCCCCTCCCCCTC
>NW_004524625.1:4113881-4133103 GCF_000260255.1 Octodon degus | reverse complement strand
ACTGAGCCATCTCCCCGGCCCCCCATCTTTAACTTCTTGAATGCATATTCCAGATTTCAATTTGACTCTCCTGGTTGCAATGTTCATGGCAGTTTAACTGTAAGTAGCTGGATGCCTCATTCATTATCCTGGATAGATATAGATATACATATATAGATATAGATATAGATTTTTTCCCCTCGCTCTCTCCTTTCCTTCCCCCCTCCCTTTCTCCTCCTCCTTTCTTCCTTTTTTTTTCCTTCCTTGTTCTCCTCCTCCTCCGTTTCGTACTGGAATTAAACCTAGGGCCTTTGTTTACACTGAGCTCCATTTCCAGTCCTCTTTACTTTCTGAGTAGTCTTGCTAAACTGCTCATGCTGGGCTGTCTTTTGATACTCCACCTCAGCCTCCCAGAGTGCTGGACTACGGGTCTGTGCCACCATTCCTGGTCCACATGCTGCTTGTAATTTGGATTCTTATTTCCTGATGAAAGAATTGTGGTGCAGAAACTTGCAGGTCCCTCAGCTGTATTTGCTATAGTAAAGTACTGTAAAAACCTTTTCCTCGACTCAGTTTAGGGCCAGCTAGGAGATACCATGGTGAGTTTTGGGCGCTGGCTCACAGGTTTGTGGTATGAGTTATGCCAACAGATAAATAAAATAGTATTATTTCAACTACAGTTGGAATACATGGGTCTGGGAAGCAAAGGGCAGAGGTAAGTGTTTCTCTCACAGCTAACAACTCATTTACGAATTCTTGACTTTACTAGGTTTGGAATGATTAGTGGCTAGAGGAGAAGTTTCACTAGAGAACACTGTTCATTACTTTGGAACACATAAGGTGCTTGCTCCCAGGACATTGGGGATCATTTTGTTTTCGTCTTTTTTTGAGACAGGGTTTCACTGTGTAGCGCATGCTGGTCTCGAACGGGCGGTGATCCTCCTGCCTCAGCCTCCTTAGTGCTGGGATTACTGGCGTGCGTCACGAAGCTGGGCTTTGGCACCTTTTTGCTCAACCAACAAACAGCAAACTGCGAGAGCAGCTTCCACTGGAAGCAGTGGAAGCAGTGTAACCTCTTCGGTTACTGTCCACATTAGGCCCGTAGCTCCGCATAATCAGCCTCGCCTCTTCACCTACACTTCCGCCTCCCACAAGCCTGGCGCCCCAGGGGCCGCCTCCTGCCAGTAGTCGCGTTTCCGTTTCCCTGGCGCCCGAGGCAAGGCCGACCAATCGGCTCGGGGATCGGCCGGGCAGTCGAGGGACAGGAAGCAGCGCTCTTTCCCACAGCCTCGCTGCATTGTGGGATCGCGGAGGACTCCGCTGTGGATTCCCGCGGGCGGTGCCTCCTCCGCACCTCCTCCTGTGTACGGAAGCCGGCGCGGCCCGCCCGCAGCTATGGCGGCGCACCTTAAAAAGCGGGTATATGAAGAGTTCACTAAAGTGGTTCAGGTGAGCTCCGGCAGGAACGGCCCCGGGGCCCGCGCGCGGCAGAGGAGTGGTCCGCACGCCAGGCCCTTGGAGCGGGCGCCACAAGCCGGACTGAGGTGGATGCTCAGAGACTGCACGCACGGGCGGGCGGAGTGCAGCCGGTTCATGGGTGGATTCTGACTTTCCTTTTTCTTCGTTTTAAATATTAAGAAGGCACCGTTTACAGATTACAGAACCCTTTTGTTTTGTGTCTCGTTGCTCTGCCCCCCGGTGTGCTCTGTCAGGTGGCTTTTGCATGCATCCTGTCCTACAGAGGTGCACCTCGAGGCTAGCAGCTGGGTGAGGGGATGCAGCTAGTTGGTGCAGGGGAGCTGCGAGCTCCTGGGCTCTGAACTCCCACAAGGTGCGCTGAGTGCAAAGCGGTAGGGAGCTGGACGAGCTGGTCTGGTCTGTAGAGTTCCTTGAGACCCACTCGAAGCGGGCGAGGGTCGCGGGCTTCACCGTTGGACCAGCTTCCCGGGAAGGAGGAGAATACCTTCCCCGCTTGGAGCTGGGCCTCGCCCGTGGGAAAAGCCACTGTGCCCGGTATGTCTCGAAGGAAGAACCTGATCCCAAATAATTCTTGTGTTCTGCTTCTCAGCCTTTAATGGACATACAAATCATTTGGAGGTTGTGATAAAATACAGATTTCATTCAGTAAGTCAGGTGGGGGGGGGGGGTGAGGCAGGATATTGCATTTCTGACCAGCAGCAGTTCATGCCAGTGCATCAGCAGTATCCTTAGAGATTACATTTGTTCCCTCCCTCCCTCCCTTCTTCATTCAGTAAAGTCAGTGGGGGGGGGGGGTGAGGCAGGATATTGCATTTCTGACCAGCAGCAGTTCATGCCAGTGCATCAGCAGTATCCTTAGAGATTACATTTGTTCCCTCCCTCCCTCCCTTCTTCCCTCCCTTTCTCGCTCGGGACCCAACCCACTGCTTGCTCATTCAAAGCGCGCTTTGCCACTGAAGAGTATCCCCAACCCGTTTTATTTCTAAATTTTGACAAGAAGTCTTGGTCTGCTTAAATCTCCCAGATGGGATGTGAATTTGTGATCCTCCCGCCTCAGCTTCCTGAGTAGCTGCGATTATGGATGTGTGTACTCTGCCTGGCCAGTGTGGGCTCCTTGAGGATGGAGCTCATCCCTGGCTCACCCTGGTGCCCACAAGGTGGGCCACTGGCCCTGAGTTATCAGTGGTTGAGTCATAGCAAACACTGGTTTGTTCCTTTTTTGCATATCCATAGGGGGAAAAAAATCTTTCCCAGCTTTTGACCCATTGCAGACCAGAAAACACAGAAGACTGAATTTCTGTAGAATAAGATGGGAATGAGTAAGAATTTTAAGGGAAAAGCTCACGTGTTGATAAACCTTCCCTCCCCCCCAAACAGCTTAGTGGTGTCCATTCATTTTCCTTAATTTTGTGAGTGGTTCTTGTAGTGATGAAACTCGGGCCATGTGTGCTGGTACAAGCCTGTAACCCTAGCAGCCTGGAAGACTGAGGCATGAGGATCCAAAGATTGAGTGTAGCCTGGGCAATTTAGAAAGATTTTGGCCCAAAAAATAAAAATGGCTGGGGATGTAGCTTAGTTCAGAGACCCTGGGTTAAATCCTCAATACCCTCCATCCCCCCCCCCCATCTTAGTGGCGCCCATTCATTTTTCTTTCTGTGAAGAGGGAGAGAGAACTGTTGTGTATTAGTTGCTTATTGTGTATATGTAAAAACAAATGCATTATAATTTAGACTACTTAAAATGTGTTTGGTCCTTTTATAGAAAAAAGGTTTTCTTTTTTCTTCACATTTAAAAGAATGGCTTTAATGAGTGTTTTAATTATACCACAGGTAGGGGAAAGTGGGCTTTAATTAAATACATATCATATAAGAAATTTTTTTTTTAGCTAGTAAGTGATTATTAAATGCAGATTCTCTTTTTTTTTTTTTTTTTTTTTTTTTTGAGACAGGATCAATCGCTTCTCGACCTTTTGGCTAAGATCAGGTGGAGACAGGCTCTTGCTATGCAGTTCAGGCAGGCCTTCAGCTCATTTTTAAAATTTTTTTTTAGTATTTTGCTCAGGGTTTCACTATGCAGCTTGGACTCATAGTGATTTTCCTGTTTTCAAGCCTCCCAGTGCTGGAATTACAGGCATGGGCTGCCACGCCTGGACTCAGTGGCTGGCTCAGCATGCCCAGGGGTGGGGCTGGCACGGCATGTGGTGCCCGGGATCAAACCCTGATCCCTGCGCTTGCCTAAGCAGTTGAGCTCACTTTGCAGCTTTGGCTTGCTGGCTGGTCTTGCAGTGATCCTCTTGACTCACCCTCCCCAGTGCTAGGATCACAGGTGTGAGCCACCATGCCCAACTAAATACAAGTTCTTGTGACTTAAAAGCTTTTGTCTGTTTTTATCATCCAGTCACTGTTCCTTAGCTAGAATGACCTTGACCTCTTCTATATAGAAAAATGAATTTGTAAGGAGGTGATTGCCCAGCACACCAAAATGATGTATTAGATGTTAAGGAAAAAGAGGTGTGTGTGTGTGTGTTTAAGACAGTGTAGCCTAAAAAAAAAAGTGTATCCTAGGCTCGAGATCCTGCTGCCTCAGACTCCTGAGTGCCAGAAACGCAGGTGTGTACCACCATCCTGATTATTTATTTTTATTTATCTTTTATTTTTTAAAATTATTTTTTATTTTTACTTATTTATTAGGTATTTGGTACAGGGTCTCACTATGCAGCTTGAATGCGAGTGATCCTCCTGCTTTCAGCCTCCCCAGCGCTGGGTTTTCAGGCGTGCACCACCACATCCAGTCTTGGTGGCAGTGTGCCCAGGGGCAGAGCTGTTGTGACATTTGATGCCGGAGAGCGAACCCGTCCCTGTGCTTATCTAAGCAGGAGCTTAGTCTGCTGAGCTATCTCACCTGCTCCCTTGACAGAAATTAATGGTTATAGCATTTGTCTTGTGTTAGGATCCTTTTCTGTACCTGTAAACCATGGCCTCACAAAGTCTCTAAGAGTGACAGTTCCTTTTACGTACATTTTCTAGCATGTATAGTATGTAACGAATCTTTTTATGCAGAACTTCGGGAATCTGTTGTATATAATGGATACATCTAAAATAGTTCTATTCCTCGGCAGGGTGGGGCGGGCGAGAACTTCCTCCTGGGCCCGGGCCGCGGCTGGTAGGGGTTAGGGCATGCTTGGGTCTGGCCCGGTCCACCAGGCCACCGTGTCGAAGGTGTCCTTTGAGATCACACTGACATCAGACCTGCAGCTGCCATACAGACTACTGAGTGATCCTGAAAGTACACCTTTCACGGCAGTCTTTATTTATTTATTTAATTTTATTTTTATTTTTTATGGCAGTCTTAAAGTTCTCAGCAGAAGAATTTTAAGTACCTGCAGCAACAAGTGCAATTATTACCAATGATGGAAGAGGAATAAATCCTTTTTTTAAAAAAATATTTTTATTGAGAAACAAATAGCAATGAGATAGTTTCACAACCGATTATTAGTACATTTTCAATAGTTAATACATTGCATATTGTTGTCTTAGTGGTTATTCATTGTACAAGATGCAGACCTGATATCCTGTCTCAAATACTATTAGAACAAACCTCTCTATTGATTGAATTAAGAGAATGGAGCTCTATATCTATCCTAACTATTTTGAGTATACAGATACAAAATGGTCATTCATTTGTATCCCAATTTTTTGGTTAGTTCTGTCAGAGAAGGGCATTCCATTGTCATTTAAATACTGTAGATGCATGAACTCAGCAAAATATCCAAATATAGTCCAGTAGTCCCTAATAGTAGTGGGTTTTCCATAAGACTGTCAATGTCTGAAGTTGTTGACTTGAGCATTGTACAGCTCATTATATTAATATGGCTTTACTTTTTATACTTCATTTTCATACTTTTCTGCTGGATGGTTAAGACCAAGAAAGAGCAAGACCTATATAACAAGAAATGTAACTTATGTATCTGATAAGGTCAGTCAAATCCCCTCAGGATTTAACCTGCAACCCTGTATCTCAGTTTGTAGATCCTTTGTCCGTGTCTGTCATATGGATGAGTTATGGCCATTGCTTGACCAGTTTGCTGTCTGTGAAAGCTTGAGAAAATGTTTTCTCTCCATGTGACTCTTCTTAGGCACACTCTACATCATTGATCACTTTCCTCTGTGGCCCCAAAATCTCCTTGATCAGAAAATTTGGGACACAGTTGAGTTACAGGATGTTACAGTACAGGTTCTCTTATTTCCTGAGTCTTACTGACCTTGAAAGGCTAGGGCCAAAATGTTGGCTGTCCTTGTAGCCCTTTTTCTTCAATTTTTGGTCTGCATAGGCATAAATCCTGCACAGAGTGTTGTAAATGTTTTCCTATAGCATGGTTCAGAATTGAGAATTATCCCTAGAGATGGTGTTGGAAGTTACTAGTATCTGTTGGAAACACGCGATTACCTTTCAGAATAAAAATTGCTGTTTTAGTGAAAACAGGCTTATAACACACAATAAAAGCACCTAAGAGTCAAGGAAACAATGAGTGGTGGCTCTTGTCCCTTCTTGTTTTCTTATTCTTCATGCCAAGAGGAAGAGCCTATGCGTGGACAGTGCCACTGCCACGGAGAGTCACACTGTGGTGACTGCCACTTCACCAGTAGGGATTTCATGTGTGGCATATGGATCATGCACCTATTTTCTTTACCTGAAAAATAATTCTGATAATTTTGTGTGTATACATTTGGAAAATTAAAATTTCTTAAATGTTATTTGTCTTTGAGTTAAAAATGTAGAAAGATTGATTATGGATCATAGATGGCAGTTTGTTTGATAGAATGTTATAGACTCATTCTTAAATACACATTTTGTGGTAAGTATAGTAGACCTACCAATGAGGAGATTTTTTTTCCCCCCAGAACCAGGGATTGAACTCAGGCCCTTGCACTTGCCAGGGAAGTGTTTATTCTACTGAGCCATCTCCGTGGCCTCTAGATCTACCGATAAATATTTAACTTTTTGTCATGTGCAGCTTAAGTTTTTAAGCTTAATGAGTCATAAGTTTTAATTAAATATCAAAGAAACAGAAATTTGAAATAAAATAAAATAGTTCTATTCCTGCTGTGCTGTCCCTCCTCCTGGGGCTCACTGACAGTAATTGAGACTGGACATGGTGGCATGCGCCTGTAATCCCAGCTGTTGGGGAGGCTGAAAACAGGAGATTACTATGAGTCTGAACTACATAGTAAGAACCTGTACCAAAAAGAAAAAAACAAAAAAACCAAAAAACCAAAGATATCGTCTGGCTTTGTTGCCCATGTTGGTCTTGAACTTCTGGACTCAAGCAGTCCTTCTGCTTCAGCCTTCTGATTGCTGGGACTATAGGCACACAGCACGGTATCTAGCTTTGATATTTCTTCCCTGATGGAATAGGTAATTTACATGACCTCTTACCCTAAACTACAACAGTGCTCAGGAATAGGTAGAACAAAAAGTGCGTGTTTTACAAAGAAACTAAGGAATGAAAAGATTCAGTGACTTACCTAAGGTGGCAGAAGCTGGTGAAAGGCCCAATTATGACTCAGTCTGCTGCTCTTTTTTTTTTTTTAAATTTTATTTATTTATTTATTTTGTGTGTGTGTGTGTGTGTGTGTGGCCAGCTCAGCCCACCAGGGGGCGGGACTGGCTGGCATGTGGTGCTGGGGGATTGAACCGCGGTCCCTTTGCTTTGCTAAGTTTGTTCTAAGTAGGTGCTTTAGGCCACTGAGCCATCTCACCAGCCCCTGCTGCTCTTTTTCTAAGGTACTATATTAATTTTTTATGTATTCAGTACAGGGTCTATGGGGTCTCACTACATAGATTGGACTCATAGTGGATTGAACCCTTCTTGCTGTGCTCTGCCTAAGCAGGCGCTTTAGTCTGCTGAGCTATCTGGCCGGCCCTTGGTGCTCTTGTTGTAAGCCTAGGTCTGTTAGCTGAATACTAAGGCATGGGGGAAGACGTTGCATTGAATGAGGCGGAGTTAAGTTTGTGGCTCCGTGCTTTCAGTTGGCTCTTTATGTCTCACTTTCTCTACCTTCTCACAGCAGCAGCAGGAGGAAGTTGCAACTAAGAAACTGCGGCTAACAAAACCAAGTAAATCTGCAGCGCTCCACGTAGACCTGTGCAAAGCCGCCTGCCCCGCAGATGCGCTACAGTACCTGCTGCAGTTCGCCAGGAAGCCAGTCGAGGCAGAAAGTGTGGAGGGCGTGGTCAGGATTCTTCTTGAGCACTACTACAAGGTAACAGGGTTTAGAGTATGTTACTGCATTGTGTCTGCAGAATGCAAATGAATACCAAGGAATTCATTCAGCAAACTTTTGAGACATAGTCCCACTATGTAGTTCATTTTGGCCTTAAACTCACAATGTAGCATGGGCTGGTCGCAGAAACTTGTACCTATTCTTCTAGCTCAGCCTCCTCGGTGCTAGGATTATAAGTGGGTACCACACAGCTTTATGTATGTGTGTGTGTGTGTGTGTGTGTGTGTATTTTTAGTACTGAGGATCAAATCCAGGGCCTTTGTACCAGTTTACACTACATCCTCTGCTGTGTTGTCCAGGCTGGGCTTTGACTCATGATCCTCATGCCCCAGCCTCCCAGAGTGCTGGGATTGTAGGTGTTCAACACCTTGCCTGGTTTAGCCAGCTTTTACTGAGTGTCTTCTATGTGGTAGGCACTGTGGATGCACAAGTAAAATATGCAGATTCTGTCTTTGCAAGCTAGGTGGAGACAGGCATGTGCGCGGTCATATACATCACATGTGGAAGGTCCTGTGAGCTCACGTGTGCAGTGCATGGTGGGAACTCAGAGGCACTGTTAACATCAGCTGAGACTCACCTGTAACCAGTGTCATCTCTAGAGTGTCTTGTCCTTAGCAATTTGCTGGTCCTCTCCGAACTTAAGGCTTTCCTATCCTTTTTAGCCCAGTTCTGTGTATTAAACCATGGGCCTCATTCTTGACACTGAGCTACATCTTAGCTACTTATTATTTTATTTAGAGATGGGATCTTGCTGAGTTACCTTGGTTGTATGCAAACTTGTGCCTCGGTCTCCATGGTAACTGGAATTACAAAGGTGTGCAGCCACCCTCAGCGTGTTACCCCAGCATTTTTTTTAACTTTCTCTTTTAGCAAAGTGGCTTTCCCTCTCAACTCATTTTGGGAGGCAGGTGTTGGGAATTGAACCCAGAGCTTATACCTGCTAAGCATTTGTGTTACCATTGAACTATATACCTACACTCCTTGTTTTTATTTTTAAATACTTTTTGATTGTTTTGAGCCAACATCGTGACATGTAGTTCAGACTGGAAATCACAAGGAAGCCCAGGCTATCCTTGAACTTGTGACATTTTTCCAGCCTCAGCCCCCAGAGTGCTGGAATTACAGGTGTCTTGGGTATTCTTCTCTCATTGCTGGGACAAGGTTTATTCAGCTCACAGCGAGTGGAGGTTTCAGATCATACTCACCTGGCCCCGAGGCAGAGTGGCACATGGCACAGAGCAACCATTCATGGTGTCAGCAAAGAGCGAGAGAGCAGCAGCAGCTCAGACAGCTTAGCAAGCCTCTTTTCTCTCCTAATGTTGTAGCACAAATTACCCAGCCCAGAGCTAGGGTGTAGCACTCACACCTATAGTCCCAGCTTTGGGTCAGGAATCAATCCCAAACTCCAGAAGCCACCCCGTGACTGCATGAGGCTTTGAGGGGACAGCTAGACACAAACCATAATGACAAGTAAGAGCCACAGTGCCTGGCTTTGTATACTTTAAGGGGTTAGACTTAGCACTAATTCAGATCTGACTAAACACAGGAAATATAAACAAGAAAATGAAATTCACAAAGTATTTTTATTCTTTAATTTATACAAGTCTGAAATACAGGAAGAAATGATTTGAACCACCAATTAAAATTTAAAACCTAACAATGAAAATTGTTAGAAAAAAAAAATGTTGATCTCAGGCCAGCCAAATAGTTCAGCAGATTAAAGCACCTGCAAGCAGGCAGGGTCAGGGTTTGATCCAGGGCCTGCCATGCCAGCCCTGCCCCTGGGGCGTGCTGAGACAGCATTTGAGACTGGGCATGGTGGCACATGCCTATAATCCCAGCTCTTGGGAGGCTGTAAACAGGTGGATCACTAGGAGTCTAATCTTGTAGTGAGACCCTAAACACGCTGTAGACCCTTCCCTAAAAAATACAAAGAATACAAAAGTAAATTATTGATCTCACAGAAGAGTAGAGATTACAGTAATGCAAACTACTGAATCTCTATCCCTAGGATTAATAGTAACATTTTGCCAGTTTTTTTTCCTTTTATCCTAATGTTTTCAGGTATCATTGTTTTTCCATAATTAGATTAGTATCTCTGAAAAAGCAAGATTTTTAAAAAAAACCTATCTACTCACATTAAAACAAATTCCTTAATATAATTAAGTTGCCCATATTAAATGAGGCTTTTTTTTTTTTTTAATGTGTTTGGTACAGAGTCTCACTATGCAGCTCAGATTCCTAGTGATCCTCCTATTGTTCAGCCTCCCCAGTGCTGGGATTACAGAGTTGTCCTTTTTTCTTTTTTGTGGCCGCTCAGCCTGCTGTGGGCATGGGGCTGGTGCGGCATGTGGTGTTGGGTATCAGAACACGGTACCTGCAGTTGCATAAACTTGCCTAAGCAGGTCCTTTAAACCACTGAGCTATCTTGCCAGCCAAAGTTGCCCATATTGAGACTTCTTTAGTTAGTTATTCATGAAATATCGTTTTATAAGATGGATGTGCTGGTACATGATTTTTAATCCCAGCACTCTGAAAGGCTAGGGTACGAGAATTGCAAGTTTGAGACTAACCTGTGCAGTTTAGCAATTTAGTGAGACCCTATCTCAAAAATAAATAGGGTCTCCCCCCACCAAAAAAAAAAAAAAAAAAATAGGGCCAGTGAGATAGCTCAGTGGAATAAGCGCCTGCTTAGGCAAGTGAGGGGACCACATGCTGCTGGCCCTGGCCCTGGCCCCAGGTGCACTGAGCTGGCCATCTGAGACCAGATGGGGGGATGCATACCTAAAATCCCAGCACTGGGGTGGCTAAAAACAGGAAGATCATTACGAATCAGACCTACATAGTGAGAACCACTACCAAATACATAAAAAAGCAAACAGCAACAATAACAACCAAAAAAAAAAAAAAAAAAAAAAAAAAAAAAAAAAAAAAAAGAAAGAAAGAAAGGCTGGGGATATAGCTCAAGTATGAGTTCTCTGGGTTCAATCCCCTGTACTACATCTTTTTTTTTTTTTTAAACATTTATTTATTTATTAGTGTGTGTGTGTGTGCGTGTGTGTGTGCGTGCATGCACGCTGCCAGCTCAGCCCACCTGGGGGCGGGGCTGGCTGGCATGTGGTGCTGGGGGATCGAACTGCGGTCCCTGTGCTTTGCCAAGCTAGTTCCAAGTAGGTGCTTTAGTCCACTGAGCCATCTCACCAGCCCTGTACTACATCTTAAAAAACAAGGCTTACAATTGAATTGTGTTTAAATTGGAATGCAAACACATGCTATTTGGTCTTTAAGGAAAATAATGCCTGTGGTCTCAGTACTCAGGAGGATCATGAATATTCTAGAGACATTGCTCTGAAAAAACTGCATTAGTTGCTTTGTAAAATGGCTTGTTTTCTGAATTTGTTTTCTTGGAGGCTTTCTCAGTCTTACGTATTTGCTATAAACTGGAAGTTAGACCTGTAGGCTTTGTTAGATTCAGATTAAGTGCATACCCCCCCCACTTTTTTTTTTTTTTTTTTTTTTTTTTTTTTAAAGTGTCTCCCTGTGCAGTTGAGCCTGGCCTTGAGCTCCCTATATAGCCTGGGCTGGCCTCAAACTCACAGCGATCTCCCTGTGAGTCTTTTTAACCAGTAGAATTTGGTGGCATGATTCTTAGCTGTCTTGTGTGTATGCCTGTATGCATCTCCCTGTCCTTTCTGTCTTTCCCATCCTAGCTCTTCTTCCCTTTTGAGCAACTTCTCTCACACTATTTCTTTGAGGTCTGTCTTTACCTGGTCAATTTTGTATTGAAACTCTTTATTGTCCTAGCACTTTCTTTTTCTTGCTTTATTTGGCACAGGACTAGAATTTGGGTCCCTGCACTTGCCGGGCAGGCACTTGTGCGGCTGGGCTATATCGTTGGTCTTGTCCTAGCACTCTTTTACGTGCGTTGATTTTGTGTTCTTCATAGCACTTGCCATTTTCCCATGGTGTATTATATTTTTTCATTTATTATATTTTTGTTTACTTCCCTGTACTAGAACATAAGCTTTCAAGGATGGATTTTAAATTTTTAATATTTATTTGTTTATTTATGAGACAGGATCTCACTGTGTAGCCCAGGCTGGCCTTGAACTCACGGTAATCCTCCTGCCTCAGACTCCCATGTGCCACCATGCTCAGTGGGTTTTTAATTCTTAAACTGATGATGTATGTACAGTACCAAAAACAGTGACTGTTAAAAGAAATAGTGAATGAACTAGTTAACGAATGAATGCAGTACTTTTCACTCAGCTAGCAACTGTTTATTGTGTCAGGCTTTGTTCTGTACATTGGACAGTACCGTGTTAGTACACTTGTTAGCTCTTGTATATTGCCGTAGTTTATCATATGTGTCTATCTCCTGTAAGTTTTTTTTAAGACAAAGTCTTGCTGGGAGTGGTGGCTCAAGGCTGAGGCAGGAGGGTCACTGTGAATTCAAGACCAGCATGGGCTACAAAGTGACCTCAAGGCCAGCTTGAATTGCATAGGGAGACCCTGTTTCAAACCGCCCCCCCCCCAAAAAAAAGAAAGTCTTGTTGTAATGCAGGGTAGCCTTGAGCTTAAGATTTTCCTGCCTCCGCCTACTGACTGCTAGGATTGTAGGCATGTGTCACTATGCTTGATGTCTATGCCCTTTAGATTTGGAGCCTGGAAATACCCTGAACCATGGTACAGGATTAATAAATGTTTCACTCCATTCATGTAAAGTGCTTAACTTTAGTGTACCAGTTTCTGCTCTCACGGTGTTGTCAGTCTCAGTGATCTATTTTCACTTAACTGTCTGCCTGGTTGTATCTGCCTTTGTTCTTATATAACTCTGCTACCAGTAATCATCTATAATAATCCTTTGTTTGTTTGTTTGTTTTTCGGAGCTGGGGATTGAACGCAGGCCCTTGTGCTTGCCAGGAAAGCGCTTATTCTACTGAGCCATCTCCCTGGCCCCTATAATACTTCCAAGAACAGTTAGTGTTTAATCGACTTGGAATTTATAAAACTCCTTTCACTGGAGATATTTTATTTAGTACTGCCTGATGACAGTATCGTTATCACTATATTCCAGATAAGGAACTAGGCACAAAGTAGCTTAGTATCCAAGATCATGTATCCATTGAATAGGAGCTCTGGATAGTTTTTTTTTTTTTTTTTTTTTGAGACAGGGTCTCACTTTGTAGTCCAGATTGTCCTTAAACTTGCATCGATCTTCCTGCATCAGCCTCCTTGAGAGCTGGGATTATAGGCATATACCACCATGCGCAGATGAATAATTTTTTTTTAAAATGTATTTGGTACAGGGTCTCACTACACAGCTCAGATTCGTAACCATCCTTGCTTTCACCCTCCCCAGTGCTGGGATTACATGTGCCCTGACTCGATCTGAGTTCATCACGATGCGGGGCAGGGAGGGGGTGCAACATGTAGTGCTTGGAATCAAACCCTGGTCCCTGTGTTTGCCTAAGCACACTTAGTCCACTGAGCTAGCTCACTGGCCCTTGGATATTTTTTAAAAAGCTTTCTGTTATAGAATTTCAAATATAGGTAAGTACAGTAAGGGAAAATGGTTTAATGAATTCTCAAGTACTCATACTCGGCCACAGAAGTTAACATTTCGTGGTCAAACTTGGTTGTCTCTCCTCCTCCCCTCCTCCACATCAGCCTCTTCCATTCTCACCCTCTCCCAAGAGATGCTTTGTCAGACAGAGTCTTTGGCATCATATTTTATGTGTAAAGGAAGGATGAGGAGTTTTTATGCAAGCATACTCATAATGCTGTTATTGTATTTTTTAAAAAAGTGATTCCAGTTGTTGTGATGCCCCACCCCAGGCATTGTAGTCTGGCTGCCTGCATTGATCTGGCAGACTTGAGCTCCACAGGGAATCGGGAGGGCGCCCAGGGGTCCAGCTCTAGTTTGGTGACCAGGATGCTTCTGTTCTGCTCAGAACTGTGGTATCATGCATTTTTGTGAATAAACTACACTGGATCAGCTTTCTTCGTGAGGTGTCAGGGCAGGGCCTTGCTATGTAGTTGAGGTGGCCTTGAACCCACTGTGTGGCCCACAGTGTGATCCTCCGTAGTCCTGGGATTACAACTATGCACCACCACACCTGGTTTATTTCTTTACTTTTGTGGTCAAGCTGCAATGTCTAAACTTATATCATGGGCTGGTGAGATGGCTCAGTGGTCTAAAGCACCTACCTAGAACAAGCTAAGCTAAAGCACAGAGACCACGGTTCAATCCCCCAGCACCACGTGCCAGCCAGCCCCGCCCCCTGGTGGGCTGAGCTGGCCACACACACACACACACACACACACAAATAAATAAAATTAAAAAAAACCCCAACTTATTTCATGCAGGACTTTTGTTGTTGTTAGAGGCAGGGTCCGCTATGCAAGTAGTTTAGGCTGGCATTGAACTTGTGGCAGTCTTTCTGCCTCAGCCTCCCAAGTGCTGTGATTGCAAGCATATGCTACCATGTCTGGCAAACTTTTGTAAAGAATCCACATGAATAAAGACTCAATAAGTCCGAAATTCTTTCAATTTTCTTTTCTTTCACTTTTTGAAATTGTACTACGGCTGGCCAAATAGCTCAGCAGATTAAAGTGCCTGCAGGCAGGTGCAGGGGCCAGGGGTTTGATCCCTGGGCCTGCGATGCTGGTCCTGCCCCCAGGGCTTGCTGAGATGGCAATTGAGACTGGGTGTGGTGGCATGCACATGTAGTCCCAGCTCTTGGGAGGCTGTAGACAGGCAAATCACTATGAGTCTGATCTAGTAGTGAGACTCCAAATGCCCTGTAGACCCTTCCCTAAAATACCAAAACCAAAACCAAACCAAAACAAAAAAACCCCCTTGTCTTAGAAAAAGGTGGTGGTAGTGGGGAAGACTAGGGTATAGTTGATTGGCAGAGCACTTTGCTAGGATTTGTAAAGCCGTAGGTTTAATTCCCAGTATTGGAGAAAAAAAGAAAAAGAGAAGAAAAAACAAAGAATGTAACATTGCAACTTAAACTAGAAAAAAGGACAAATTAAACCTAAACTTTGCAGAAGGAAGGAAGGAAGGAATATAAGATACTGATTCCGGCTGTCAGCCATGTGCTCTTTCTGCTCTTCGTTTCCTTTGAGAAGCTCTGAGGGAATGTCGGAGAGTTAATTAGCTCTTTGGGAGGCGCACTCACAGACACGATGTAGACCAAGCCTCTTTTCTTTCTGCCCCAACTTACCCTTAGAGGAAAGTCTCTGGAAAAAGCCCTTCAGACGTTGTGTGTGTGCGTGAGGTCTTCAGGTCTTTGGCTTCCCGGATGCTGCCTACGCCCCTTCTTTCAGCCTCCCGGTCACTGCCTTAAATCTAGGTGGTGTGTTGGGTGTTGGTCACATCTGGGGAGCACTTGTTCCATCTATTGAGTTTACATTGAAGCTTTTTACTTTTGATATAGAAAGATGATCTCATTTCAGCACTGGAAAGGTGCCTTCCCTTCTCCATTTCATGTTTGCTATTTATTTTTGGATGCAAGGTCTCCCTCCACGCCAGGGCAAACTTACACTTGGGATGCTCTTGACTCAGCCTCCCTTTGCTGGGCTTACAGTGTGTGCTACCATACTTGTTCTGTTGAACATCTTTTTAGTGTCAAGCATGTTTGAGTATAAAGATGAGCAAAGGGACATGTTTCTTTTGGTCTTGGGGAGAAATCTCTCACTGTAGGAATCGTGGTGCTTTTTTTTTTTAATTCTAATTTTTTTTTTAAGAGAAGGTTTTACTGTGTAGTTCAGACAGGCCTTGAACTCACTTTGTAGCCCAGGCTGGCCATAGCTCATGGGAATCCTCCTGCCTCAACCTCTGGAGTGCTGGGATTACAGTTGTGCACCACCATGCCCAGCCTTGGTGCTTTTTAGAAATCACTTCCCATTTTTAAGGGCCAGTCTAGGACCTAGGCAAGTGACCTGTACTCAGCCAGCTATACTTGCCTACCTCAGCCTTCTTCCTTTCTTTTATTTTTATTTCTGGTATTGGGATTACACCAAGGGCCTTTGTACTGAGCTATATCGCAGCCCTTTTAAAATATTTTATTTTGAGACAGGGTCTCTCTAAGTCACTAGTTAGCAAGGGTGGGTTCAAACTTGTGATCCTCCTGCCTTAGCCTCCCATTGTGCTAGGAATACAGGCATGCCCTACCATGCCTTGCTAATGCCCCAGCCTTCTAAACAAGACCTGGTCATTTGAAAAAAGTAGAGTTTGTGATTCATTTGGGTGATAACAGTGGTAGTTGCACTCATTTCAGAGTAGTGGTAGGGCAGACATTTTGGGTTCTTGATGCTTCAGTGGCGGCCGTGACTCCTGTCTCACGTGACTGCGCGGGGCTGGGCGGGTGCCACTGGCTGTGGGTTGGAGCTTAGTGCCATGAGGAAGGCATGACAACATTCCCACTCATTTTGCAGTGCTGTATCAAGGCGTAATGTTCTGATTGAGGAAAGTCTGTCTCTTGAAGTGCACAAAGTTAGCTTTGCAGGAGTGCAGCCCTAGAATACTTGGATCCTTGTTGAGTCCTTAGTTTCCCATTTTCCTGTTTGTTTATCTGACAGTGCAGCATCGAGATAACAGCTGCTTTTTTTGTTCCAGGAAACCGATCCTTCGGTGAGACTGAAAATTGCATCGTTGTTGGGTTTACTATCAAAGACTGCAGGATTTTCACCAGACTGCATTATCGATGACGCCATTAACATACTGCAGAACGAAAGTAAGTTGCAATTAAAAGCTGTGTAGTCAGAGTAGACGCTTTGATCTAGAATCTAGAACAAATTTTTGTGTTGGTTTTTATTGAGAAGTTTGAGGATGATTTAGTAAAACTGTATGTATGTATGCATTTTTTATTTATTTTTTGAGACAGTCTTGCTTTTTAGGTCAGGCTACCCTGGAACTCTCTGAAATCCTCCTGCCTCAGTCTCCTGATGTTGGGATAATAGGCATGTGCTACCATGCTTGGCAGTTTTATTTTTTAAAACTTTCAGTTATTTATTTTGAGGAAGGGTCTCACTGTGTCAAGTTCAGGCTGACCTTGAACTCCATGCAATCCTCTTGCCTCAGCTTCCCGAGTGCTGGGATTACAGGTGTGTGTTACCATGCCTGGCATAACTGTCATTTGTTGATCTTTGTCAAGTGCCATACAGATAAGGTAGATTACTTAAAACAGGAAATAGATGTTATTATCTCAGTTTTTAAATTTTTTTAATGTGTTCAGTACAGGGTCTCACTACACAGCTTGGACTCCTAGTGATCTTCCTGTCTCAGCCTCTCCAGTGCTGGGATTACAGGTGTGTGCCACCATGCCTGGTCTTGGTGGCCAGCTCAGTGTGCCCAGGGGCAGGGCTGGCATGGCATGTGGTGCTGGGGATCAAACCCTGGTCCCTGTGCTTGCCTAAGCGGGCGCTTAGTCTTCTGAGCTATCTCACTGGCCCTATTGTCTCGGTTTTATAGGTGAGAAGATTAAAGCTCAGATTAGCTACTGGCTTATTGATTGTTGTGTAGTATCTAGTAGAGCTGATGCTTTGTTCTGTGTCCTATACTAACTCAGAAGCCTTGATTGCTAATGTTTCAGTGATGGGGCCCAGGACAGGTGAGAATCCACAAAGTGACCTTGCTCAGGTCCCATCTGCTCTTACTTTGCTGATGTCCACTTAAGGACATTTTCAGTGTTTAGGTGAAGAAGAAAAGTGTTTCATCTTTTTTATTTCTTGGTTATCTAGTTTTGTGTACTTACAGATTCTTTCATGGAACAAGTGCAAGGTCCTGAGTTTGGTCCCCAGTACCGCAAAGAAAAAGCAGATTGTTTCACAGAATTAATGCAATTGTCGTTGTCTAAATATTTTAAAAATTTAAAAAAGAAAATTCATTGCTATATTTATAAATATTATGACTTTATTCAGTAGAATTAATTGCTTATAGTTTCAAAGAATAGCCCTTTCAAAAAAAAAAAAAAGAATAGCCCTTTCATTTTTGTACTTTGAGACAAGGCCTCCCTATGTAGCTCAAGCTGGCTAAAGCTGGAAGATTGCATGTTGAGACCAACATGTGTAATTTATCAACCTAGTGTGACTCTGTTTCAAAATGAAAAATTAAAAAGGATTGGGGATATAGGTCTGCACAGAGGCCCTTAGTTGGAACGCCATTATTACAGTAAGGAAGGGACAGGAAGCCAACTTTTTTTTTTCACCTTTTTGAATTTTTTTTTTTTTTTTTTTTTAATGTAATGATTATTAGAACAATTAAATGCTTTATTACATTGCTTACTGAGACAGTGTTTGTGAGTGTGGAATCATTTGTGTACTTGAAGGAAAAGAAAAAGGAAAAAATAATTCTCATAGGCAGTTGAAGAGAAGTGCCATGTAAGAATGCTTTCCCACACTGGTCGCACATATGGAGTTTCTCATCAGTGTGAGTTTTTTCCTATACATAGTGGGTACTGTAGGTCCTAAAGGCTTTCTCACATCCTCTACATTTATAAGGTTTCTGTCCAGTGTGAGTTATTCCAAGGGAAGTACAATATGAGAACACTTTCCCACATTGCTCACACAAGTAGGGTTTCTCACCACTGTGAGTTCTTCATGTACCTGAAATTCACTGAGACTCCTGAAATCTTTCCCATCTTGCTTACATATACAGCATTTTTCTGCAGAGTGAATTCTTTCATGTTTTCAAAGGTTTTTGAAACAACTAAAGATTTTCAAACATGTTATGTATATATCAGGTTCCTCTTCTTTGTTTGAATCCGTGTTTTGAAAGGGAAGTAGAATGTTTGAAGGCTTTCCCAGATTGCTTGCATTTGTAGGGTTTCTCTTCAGTGTATGTCCTATCAACCTTCTCAAAGCTCTTGAGATAAGTGAAGCGTTTTCCATGTCCCTTAGATTTACATGGCTTCTCTCTGTATTTCTGCTTCTCATACAGTTTGTGTCTACTGTGAGCTCTGAAGGGCAGTTTTGGATGAATGGCTACAGAGGACTTCTCCACACACATGACTTTCACATGGTTGTAGTCTAGTTTTCTTGTTTAAAGCGTGATCTTGCTGGGTGTGGTGGCACACATCTATAATCCCAGCAGTTGGGAGGCTGAGGCAGGAGGATCCTTGGGAGTTCAAGGCCGGACTGGGCTACAAAATGAGTTCAAGGTTAGTCTGAACTGCACACTGAGACTAAGTCTCAAAATGACAAAAAGGAAAGAAAAGAACCATGATCTGGAGCCTGTACTTCTGAAGATTTGAAGAATGCTGTGCACTGACTATCTTCTTCTTTATATTCACTCCCACAAGCTGACTGTAAATTTCTGCCAGGATCTTTGTACTGATCTTTTTTTTTTTTAAAGGCCATTTTTTATTTATTTATTTTATTTATTTATTTATTTTTTTAAACATTTATTTAGTGTGTGTGTGTGTGTGTGTGTGTGTGTTCGTGTGTGTGTGGGGGGGGGGCCGGCTCAGCCC
>NW_004524625.1:4107986-4113072 GCF_000260255.1 Octodon degus | reverse complement strand
TTAGACCACTGCGCCATCTCACCAGCCCTAACATGCTGTTTTATTGGAAGTCGTACTAAGAAATGATTCATGTAGTTTTCCAGGTTATAGTCTGTTATATATCAGATACCCCATTTTTTACATATTTGCTTCACATCTATTTTGATTTATTTACCATTTCTTGTGAGTGAATGATTTTTTTTTTTTTTTTAATAAAGTGAATTTGAGCCAGGCATGGTGGTACTTGCCTATATTCTTTCCCAATACTCTGAGAACTGAGACAGAAAGATCATGAATTCAAGCCAAGCCTGGGCAACTTAATGACCTAGCAAACTGTTCCTCAGAAAGCAGGTGAGTGTCTGTCAGTGTGGCTTAGTGCAGTTGACCTAGCTTCAGTTTAAAGATAACTTTTGTATTAGTAATATAAACGAAACACATATGTGGCATCAATAGATAGTATCTGTAGTATTCGAATCTATTTCTAATTAATAACATGAAAATGGTTAGCTGTACATGGTGGCACATGCTTGTCAGAGCTGCTTGGGAGCTCCATATAGGGAGACCACAGGTTAAAGCCCAGCCTAGTCTACTTAAGGCAATCTTTTTTTTTCTCTCTCTTTTTGAGATAAGGTTTTACTATGCAGTTCAGAATGGCCTTGAACTCACAGGGATCCTCCTGCCTCAGCCCCCGGAGTGCTGGGATTATAGGTGTGCAACAAGTTAGGGAGGTTTTAACTGAAAAAAAATAGAGGCTGGCTATATTGTGTCCCTAGTTTCAGTCATTAACACTGTACTCTCCTAACTAGAGGAATGCCATTGAAATTCTCTTGCATACGGCCAACACTATAAGAACAGTATCTGGAGCACAAGAGTGTTTAGACAAAGAAGATAACGTAATCTGGCCAAGAAAGTCAACATGTCATAGGGTTATTTGGATTTCGCTCTTTGTCCAGTTTTCAGACATTCATGAGGATCTAATGAGAATACAGAATTGAATAAGCCCAGTCATTAGTTTTTTTTTTTTTTTTTTTTTTTTTTTTTTCAGGCTAGACTGTTTTTTTTTTTTTTTTGAGATGGGGTCTTGCTATTTAGCCCCTTAAATGCTTGGTGATCCTCCTGTCTCAGCCTCCTGAGTGTGAAATCTCAGGCGTGTGCCACCACCACTGGCATAGTCATTTAAAAGATCTTTTCATCTTCTGATTTAGTCTGATGTGATGATAGGTATAATAAAGTGTTTTGTTTTTAAGACATAGGAAAAGGAAAAGAAAGGGGGGGGTTGCTGAGGAGATAGCTCAGTAGAATAAGTGCTTGCCTGGAAAGTGCAGGGCCCTGAGTTCAATTCCTGGTCACACACACACACACACACACACACACACACACAGACATAGGGTTTCACTATGCAGTACTGGCTGGCCTTGAGCTCATTATGTAGTCCAAGCTGGCCTGGCCTCGAACTCAACTGTAATCCTGCCTCTGCCTCTCAAGTGCTGGGATTACAGGATTATAATAAAGTGTTATGCCTGCTTTGGGGGTGCTGAGGAACAAGGAAGGTTAATTCTTCTGGGGTGTTAGGACAAGCTCTGTGTAAGAAATGACACTCAAAGGATGAGCAGGTGCTTCTTAGGGATGGAGGAGAGCATTGTAGGCAGAGACAGGCTAAGAAACAGTTAGGGGGTGAAATTGTGGGTATTTGGAAAAAGTGCTAGCTTGAACTTGGAAGTGATGAGCTAGAAAAGTGGGCAGGGCCAGCTACCCTGGAAGGCCTGGTGTGTATGTGTGTATGTCCTGCTAAGGAATTGGAACTTTATCTTCAAGGCAGTTAAAAGCTTTTGACTCACATAGCACTGAATATTTTTGGAGCACCTACTCTGCAATATTCCCAATCCTGTGGGAGACTAAATTTTTAGGCTTATTTCCTTTAGGAATTTGGCTTTTAGTTGAAGGGATGAAGCACGAGATGGTAGAACACAGCCAGCAGAAGTGTACATTCTTTTTTTTTTAAATATTTATTTATTTATTTAGTGTGTGTGTGTGTGTGTGTGTGTGTGGCCAGCTCAGCCCACCAGGGGGCAGGGCTGGCTGGCATGTGGTGCTGGGGATTGAACTGCGGTCCCTGTGCTTTGCTTAGCTTAGCTTGTTCTAAGTAGGTGCTTTAGACCACTGAGCCATCTCACCAGCCCAGAAGTGTACATTCTTTACCAAAGTAAATTAGTTTTTATGGTGCTCTTTTTTTTAAATTCTGTAACTCCATTTTCCATCTTCTTTTCTAGAGTCTCACCAAGTCCTCGCTCAATTGCTGGACACATTGCTTGCGATTGGCACTAAACTAGCAGAGAACCAAGCCATCCAGACACGATTAGTTGACGTAGCCTGCAAGGTAAGACTATGATGAGCATTAATTGGCTTTTTGGCATTGTTTGCATCATTGCCTCTTTCTAGGATAACCTTATGCTTTTGGAGTGCTAGTGTGGTGGTCATGAATTTCTTAAGGTGCTCTTTGTCATAGAAAGACCTGATTTTCCTGACAGGTTTTTTTTTTTTTTTTAATGATTTCCCATCAGTTTTGAAAGATGGTTTTTGCAGGATGTGTCAGTCTGGTTTGGAAGTTGTGTTCTGTTAGGGTTCTATTAGGGTTCTCCCAGCTCTACTGTCACTTAAGGTTTGCATTGAGAAGTCTGCTGTAACTAATGGATTCACCTGTATGACTGATTTATTGCTTTTCCCTAATAGATTTCTAGATTCTGTACTTGTATTAGACTTCTGGGATTTTGAGATTTTTTTTTTAATGTACTTAGTACAGGATCTACAGGGTCTCACTACACAGATTGGACTTATAGTGAGTCTGTTTTTCAGCCTCCCAAGCGCTGGGATTGCCACAATGCTTTGCTACACAGTTTGGATTTGTAGGGATCCTCCTGTCTCAGCCTCCCTCGTGCTGGGGTCACGTGTGCCACTACATCTGGTTTGGAGGCAGTACGGCATGTGGAACCAGGGATCAAACTCAAACTTGGATCCTTGCACGTGTCAGGCTGCGGAGCTATCTCCCTGGCCTGATATCTGATTAATACTGATGGATATAACTTACCTAAACAAAGGCTCTTTGGGAGTCTTTATTGGTTTTTAAGAGTATAAATAAATCTTGAGACCAAAATTTTAAGAACTCTTGGGCTGCCAAGCCTGGTGGCACATACCTGTAATCTCGCTTGGGAGGGTGAGGAAGGAGGTTTGCCATGAGTTAGGGGCCCACCTGGGCTACATAGTGAGTTCAAGGCCAGGCTGGCCTGCATAGTGAGATTCTGTCTCAAAAAAATTTGTTTATTTGATACAGGGTCTTGCTACACAGTTCAGACTGGTAGTGTTCTTCCTGTCTCAGCCTCTCCAGGGATTACAGGTATGTGCCATCATGCCCAGTTTTGGGGCTGACACGGCATGCAGTACCAGGGATCAAACTCTGATCCTTGTTCTTACCAGGCAGGTGCTTAGACCGCTGAGCTATCTCCCCAGCCCTATGACAGTTCATATGTATTTATTTATTTTTGTCTTTTTTGAGACAGGGTCTCCTCTACAGCTCAGGCTGGCCTTGTGCTCACTTTGTAGCCCAGGCTGGTCTTGAGCTCACAGTGATCCTCCTGTATCAGCCTCCCAAGTGCTGGGATTATAGGTGTAACAGTTTATTCTTGTGTTGTTGAGAGCTGATTGGAGATGAGGCCATTTAGCTGTGGAGACCAGCTGGAGTCTTACTTCACGTGAGAGATTGTAGTAGCTTGGATGAAAGTGATGGAAAGATGTACTGTAGATAGATTGGGGAAGTACTTAGGAAGTAAAATTGAGAGTGCTTAACTTAATGATCAGTTGAATGTGGGTGAGGATAAAGGAATTGTGGAGGATGCCAAGTGTCTGGCTCAGTGCCAGGTTAGATGTTGGTGTCTTTCACTGGGAAGGAGGGTGTGGTGGTGCACACTTGCAATCTCAATATGAGGAGGCTGAAGGAGTAGGATCACTGAGTTTGAGTGAGCTACAGAGTAAGACCCTGTCTCAGACACCTCCCCCTGGGGGGGCGGAAAATGTTAAAAGCATTGGGCTGAGTGCTTGTTTTGCCAGTGCATGTACAAAAGTGGAATGACACAGAGAAGGTTAGCGTGGCGCCTGTGCAAGGATGGCCTGCACATTCATGAAGCATTCGTGTTTTTATATTGTGAAAGAGAAGAACTGCTCAAAAGGAAAGAACAGCTGGGATGGCCGAAAGGAGAAAAGAAGGGAAACACACACACACACACACACACACACACACACACACGATAGCTAAGATAATAAGGGTCTACAGGGTGTTCAGGGCTTCACTACTAGATGGGACTTGTAGTGATTTTCCTGTTTACAGCCTCCCAAGTGCTGCGATTACAGGCAAGCGCCACCACGCCCAGTCTTGATCATTGTCTCTGCGCCCTGGGAGTGGGGGCGGGGCCAGCACGCCAAGCCCAGGCCGGCCCTGCACCTGTTTGCAGGTGCTTTAATTGGATGAGCTGTTTGGCGGGCCCCAGATAGCTAAGATAATTGTACTGCTGATTTCCACTACTTCATTGGAAGGAACAGGTACTGCTTCTATTGCTTCATGAGTTTTGCATGCCTTTATCTGGTAATGAGAGCAACTACTTGAAGATAACAGTATGCAATATAATAACCATTGTTAATTTCTTGTTTTGAAATTCTGTATTTTTCTCTAAAATAAAAAAATGTACAATTAATCAGATTAATAAAAATAAGTGAAAAAAAGCATTTGGTTGCGTGTGGGTCAAATCCAAACTTCTTAGTATTTTCAAACTTACAAAAAAAGCTTTAAAATCTTACTGACTTACTAATAGTGTATTCTTACATTTAATATTTATCTGTTGCATACTGTTTTTCTTTTTCTTTTTTTTTTTATCTTCAATATTTGAGATTTTATTGGTTGTGTTGAGGATCAGTACACATGATTCACTTTGTACACAATTCTTAACACACATACCCAAAAAAAAGCCATATATTGTTTTTCAGTTGTTCCAGTGACTTTCCAGCTTCAAATTTAGAGGCAAATTTTCTGTAAGAGGATTAAGTACCAGTATCTTCAAAT
>NW_004524625.1:4082390-4107131 GCF_000260255.1 Octodon degus | reverse complement strand
GGGCGCGTGCGGAGGCTGCGGGTCGAGGCGCACGGGAGCCTCGCGGAGATACGCAGCTCGACCGCTGCCGTTCCTCCCGCCGCCAGAGTTGCTGGAACCCTGCATACTGTTTTTCTTGAATCATTTATGTACTTAAGCTTTTTGAAACAGGGACTTGCTATGTAGTCTAGCCCAGTCTTGAACTCACTATGTAGCCCAGGCTGACCTTGAACTCCAGGTGATCCTCCTGCCTCAGCCTCCCAAGTGCTGGGATCAATAGGTGTGCCACCATGCCTGATTCTTCAGTCACTTAAACTATAGGCATCGTGTTTGTTCCTTTTGTACTAAATACTTAAATGTCTTTCTTAAGAATTATCAATTTTATAGCCACAATGTTTTCAAAATCACTAAGTTGAACATTGATGATCATAATACTGATATAGGGAGAAAAACTGATATAGGGACCTCCAAATTATGTAGGGGAAGCGAAACTCCTGACCTGACCTAGATGTGTCTAATTTGGCTGCCTGCAACAATACCAACTGTGTACCTTTTCTTAGTCTACCTGCTGACCTAATGTTAACTATCCTTTGTTCAGTTTTTTTCTTTTCTGATCCAGGATCACATACTATATTTAATTTCATGTCTCTTGTTTTCTTTAATCTGGAAAAGTTAATCAGTCTTTGTCTTTCATGACCTGATATTTTTGAGTAATATGGGGCATTATTTTGTGGGCTGTCTTTTGGCCAAATTTATCTGATATTTTCTTTTTAGATTAAGCTTGTGCATTTTGAGAGAAGTACAATGTAGTTTTTGTCTTCATGTGTTATATCACGAGGTGTAGCTGTCATTTGTTTATTATTATTGTTTTTGTGGTACCAGGGATTGAATTTGGGACTTTGACCTTGCCAGGCAGGTGCTTATGCTGCTGAGGTATATCCCTGGCCCTTATTATTATTATTATTATTATTATTATTATTATTATTATTATTTGAGATAGTCTTGCTACGCAGTTCAGATTGACCTTGAACTCATTATGTAGCCTAGGCTGGCCTCAGACTCATTGGCGGTCTTCCGGCCTCGACTTCCTATGTGCTGAGATTACAGGTGTGTGGCACAGTGCCTGGCAATTTTTTGGGGGGGAAGTGGAATTGATTGAACCTCGGGGCTCTGCACTGAGCTATCTGTAGTCCTTTTTTGGGGGGCTGGCTCAGCCCAAAAAAAGGGTGGGGCTGGTGCGGCATGTGGTGCTGGGGATCGAACTGCGGTCCTCTACACCTGCCTCAGCTTGCCTGAGCAGGCGTTTTAGACTGCTGAGCTATCTCCCTGGCTCTTCAGTCCTTTTCATTTTTTATTTGAGACTGGTTCTTGCTAATTCTGTAAGTTGCCCAGGCCAGGCACAAACTTGGGATTCTTCTGCTTCCCAGATCGTGGGGTTACAGTTGTGTACTGCCACACCTGGCTAGCATTTGACTCACTGATGTTTATGCACATATTTGATTAATGTGATATCTGTTTGAGTTTTCATTGTAGAATTACTGCTTTCCCTTGTCATTAATAAATAATTGATCTTCTGTTTCTGGATTGGGTCAGTTAATGTTAAAATGTCTGTACCTCCCAAAGTGATCAATTATTTCATCATTTGCTTAGCAAAATTTTAACATTTATCATAGAAATAGAAAACCCTTAAGTTTCTATGAAACTACAGAAGACCCTTTTTGATCAAAAAGACTATCCTGTAGCCATATCACCCTCCTTGATTTTAATAGTGATTGTAATCAGAACAATATGGTACTGGCATAAAAATAGCGGCAGTGACCAGTGGAACAGTATAAGAAGCCTGCCCATATGTTTGTGGCAGTTGATTTTTTTTTTAATTGGTGGCAATTGATTTCTGACACATTGTGTGCCAACTACACACAATGGGGAAAGGACGGTGTGTTCAGTAAATAGTGCTGGGGAAACTGGTGATCCACAGAGTGCAAAATGAAATGAGGCCTTTATCTTTTTTTTCATGTATTTGTTCCAGGGTCTCCCAACATAGTTTGGATTGTAGTGATCCTCCTGTTTTCAGCATCCCCAGGGGGTGGCTCAGTGCAGCTGGGGGTGTGGCTGGCATGGCCTGTGGTGCTGTGATCGAACCCAGGTCCCTGCACTTGCCTAAACAGGCTCTTAGTCTGCTGAGCTGTCTCGCCAGCCCAGGCCTTTATCTTGTGTCCTACACAAAAATAAGCTAAAATGGATTAAACACTTAAACCTAAGGTCTGAAACTGTAAGACTACTCAGGAAGACACAAGGAAAGTTTCTTTGTATTGATCTAGATAATGATTGTCTTGGATATGACTTGAAAACTTAGGCACTAAATAGAAAGTGCACAGATGGGATTGCATCAACTAAAAAAACCGTGAGCGTGGCATAAGAAACAAAATAAAGTTACAGATGAAAATGTTTGCAAACAATACAACTGAAAAGGTGTTAATCTCCAGAAGATATAAGGAACTTACTGCAAAAGCAAAACCTAATGACCCAATTAAAATATTGACAAGTGTTTATTTAAATAAATGCTTCTGAAAAAAGATGTACTAACAACAGGTTCATGAAAAGAAATTATCATTAATCATCAGGGAAATGCAAGTTAAAATTGTAACAAGATATCACCTCACACCTGTTATAATGGCTTTCATCAAAAGAGATAAAAGATAAATGTTCCAAGGGCTGGGACCAAAAGGAATTGCATTCTTTTGGTGGCGCTGTAATCTTTGAAGTATTGGGCAGCCAATCCTCTCTTCTGAGATGAGACATAGCTCACAGATCTGGCCTGGATATTAATATTCTTTTCTTGTGTAGCATCTGCACAGCTGAAGTCGGGAGTCTTCTGCTGTCTATGTTGGAAATTTTTGGGGAGAACAAAGATCCATCTTTGTTTATAAGGCTTTGTTATACTCTAATTGTCTGCATCCTCCTCTTCAACTCCTGATTTCTGTTCCTTTAATAATATGGAAAAATCATTAAGCACCTAACGTAAAAGCTTGAAGAGACATATAAGGCCTTTAGCATATGTGAAATCAGGGTGGGGAATGGAGCATGGTGTAGGGTGCTTGCTCAGCATGGGTGAGGTCCTCCATTTGATCCCCGGTGCTGCCCCGACCCCAAAGGAAATCCTACCCGGATGTGATGTGTGACGTGTTGGAAGAGGATATTCCTTTGTGTACAGGATTTCTGTCTGTGCTTAGGAACACTTTATGCCAAAGCTAAATGAATCAGGAAGATACTTTTGTCTTACTTATTCAATCATCAGATTTTTATGATATACTTAACCATTAAATGTTTTCATTAAGAAAAGTTATTAACTGGTTGTTTAGCTAATTAAGTTGTTTATGTATTTTTTGGTACTGGGGATTATGAACCCCCATGGAACTCAACCACTGAGGGGCTCCCCAAGTTGCTAAGTTGACCAGACTGGGCTCAAATTTGTGATCTTTCTGCCTCAGCCTCCCAGAGTGGTAGCATTACAGATAGGCGTCGCCGTGCTTGGCTTAGCTTATTTTTAGTTTTGACACAGGTTGCTCTTATTATTGGAGATTCGGTTGCCTATTCCATTAATATAAAAAATGATAGCGCTTTAATGGCTCCACAAAGCGTGCAGAACAAAAGTAGCTCTGCAGACACTTGGTGGGCGCCCGTAGAGGAAGGGCAGTGCCAAACTGTGCTAGGTTTGCTATGCGTCATTGTGGCCTGGTTGGCTTAATAGAAGCTAGAAGGTTTTATTTTTTATTTTTTATTTTTTTTATAGGTACAAACTTCTTTTTTTTTATAAGTCAACAGAAAATGGAAATATACTTTTTAAAGTTTCTAATACTAGAAGATATCATACAATGTCTTTTTAAATAAATTGTAAGTCAAAGATACAGTATAAATCTTAGAACAAAAATTAAGATTAAGCAATATTCAGAAAATTAAATGATTCAAAACAATTAAAGCTAGAAGGTTTTAATTTGTTTGAAAATCAGGTAAATTATTTGCAATAGTGGTAGCACTGTCCAGTCCCTGATGAGTCAGAGATGATACTTCCTTACTAAATATCAATAAATCATTAAAAAAGACCTATCCTATTGACTGTGAAAAATGACATTTCTGCCCCATATCTGTATGTTTCTCTTCTTATCAGTATCATGTTTGGAGCCCTTACTATATATAAGACATTTCACAGGAGGATATTTGTGTTCTACATTTTTGTAAGCTGAATAATAACTTGGAGGCAAAAGAACAACTGGGCTAAGCTGCTTGACTGAGCCGTTTACAATGGAAGGTCCTGTCTTGGAGCTTTTTCATAATGTTCCCTTGTTCTGTCCCACGTGAGCCTGCCTGTGGGTCTCCTCACAAGGGACTTGGCTTCTAAGAGAAACGGTAGGGTCCCCATGGTCACCATTACCTGCCCATCTTTTCTTTACTTGTTCCTCTTCTCCTAAGTAGCTGTTTGTTTATTCTGAGATGAGATCTTGCTATGTAGCCCAGATTGGCCTTAAACTTCAGATTCTCCTGCTTCAATCCCATGAATTACAGGCATGCATTGGCTGCTTAAATTTTTGTTTTGGTTTTACTTGTAGGTACTGTGTGGGGATTGAACCCTTGGCCTTCTCTGATGTACATCCCCACCGTGCTTAGCCATGGGCTTACCAAGGTCCCGCCAGAACCAGGATGTGCTTGAATTTGTGGGCCTCCCTCCTTGGCCTCCCAGCTGCTAGCATGTGACCCTGCATCCAGCTTTAGTAAGTTTAGTTTTGTTTTGTGAGATAGCGTCCTGCTAGGTATAGATCAGGCTGGCCTTGAACTCATGGTGTAGCCAGGCTGGCCTTGAGTTTGTAGGAGTCCTCTACCTAAGCCTCAGGAGTGCTGGGGTTACAGGTGTGTGCCACCCTGCCCAGCTTTTTGGTGTGTGACTAAAAACACCCACAGCCTGCTGGGTGCTGGGCTTGCAGGGCTGTGCCACTACACCTGCTCTTTTCATGGTTTTATAGTACATTCATGGACAGTGAACTAGTTTAGTTTTATATACTGATTTATTCTTTGCTGTACTGAAGAGTAAACCAAGGGCTTTCTGCATGCCTTACCACTGAGGCATATCTGTTGTCTTTCTTAATTTTTATTCTGAGATGGTGTCCCTAAGTTGTCCAGGCTTGCCTCAGACTTGGAGTCCTCCTGCCTTAGCTTCCTGAGTAGCTGGGATTATAGGTGCGTGCTGTGTCTGACATACTGTCATACTTTCTTTCCTCATATATGAAACTGTGCTTTTAAAAGAATTTTTGTTTTGAATATTTGATTTTCTTTTCTTTCTTTCTTTCTTTCTTTCTTTCTTTCTTTCTTTCTTTCTTTCTTTCTTTCTTTCTTTCTTTTTTGAGACAGGGTCTCACTGTGCAGCTCAGGCTGGACTTGAGCTCACTTTGTCTAGCCCAGGCTGGTCTCAGACTCACAATGATCCTCCTGTCTCAGCCTCCAGAGTGCTGGGATTGCAGGTGTGTGCCACCACACCCAGCAAATTTTACTTTTGAAAAATATAAGGGCTGGCAAGATACCTCAGTGGCATAAGTACCTGCCTAACAAGTACAAGGTCCTCAGTTCAACTCCCAGTACCAGGAAAAAAAAGGTCATGCTCTCCAAAGTGAGTTCAGGCCAGCCTGAACTACTAGGAAACCCTGCCTCAAAAGACAAAACAAGGGGTGGCAGGGGATTATAGCTCAGTTTGTAAAGGGTCTGGGTTCAGTCTTTACTATTGGGGGAAAAATAAAGAATTGGTTATTGACAGCAATTAGAAACCTGAGTGATTCTTCATGAAAATTTTCAAAATCCTGAAATTTGTTGCAGCTGTGTGGGAAATGGAACCTGTATTGAATAAATGTGGAAAACTTGGATTCTAGTGTTAGCCCTTCTCTTGCACTGAACTCTTGCACTTTCCCTGCCCCATTCCCACCTCTTTCTCTTTTTTTTCTGGGGCGACGGCTCAGTGGAATAAACGCTTCCCTGGCAAGCGCAAGGGCCTGAGTTCAATCCCCAGTTCTGGAAAAAAAAAAAAAAAAAAAAAAGTATAGTTTCTTTTTTTGCTGTTAGGAATCAGTTCAGGGCCTCCTGTGTGCTAAGCAAGCTCTCTGCCCTAGAAGTACACCTCAGTCTAGACCCCGTCACCCTCCCCTGTGAGATTGGAGAGTGGAGTCAGAGTGAGTGGATAGGTGATCACTGAGCGTGCTCCCTGGGTCTGCATGCTCCAATGTGAGAGGAGAGGGACAGCGAGGAGGACAGGATGGGGAAGTGGGGCAGGAAGACAAGATGGGGAGGAATTGCATATACAGTGCTTCAAGTCAGTGATTTCATTTATACTGCAGAGAATTTTAGCCATTTGCAACTTGGAAATATCTAGAGACGCTTATATTAGCAGTCATTATGTGTTCAGTTATTGCCTCATAAAGTCATATATATGCTTTATGGGTGATTTTCTAAGTCCTTAGTATTTTAGATTATCGTAACAGTGGCTATACTCATGTCATAGTTCCTAACATGTTTTTCAAGTTCATATTCTTAATTTCAGCCCCTTGATTACTCTGTAAGTTAAGTAAGGCAAGTAAGAAAGTAGAGGCTCAGTATAGACAGACAGAGAGAGACAGACACACAGACAGACAGACAGACAGACAAGGACACAAGATCTTGCTATGCAGTTCACGGTGGCCTTGAGCCACCGTGTAGCCTCGACTGGCACGGAACTTAACACAGTCCTCTTGCTCAGCCCCCAGAATGCTGGGATTACTGTGTACCACCACACCTGACCCTCTTGATAAGTATTATACAGGTAGTGACTTGGAGCTCCAACATGAAAATAGGTAATTTAAAAAATCTTCACATTATGGACAATTTCACATTTATTGTTCTTTCAATTTGAGTATAAAGGGGCCAGGGAGATGGCTCAGTAGAATAAGCACTTCCCTGGCAAGTACAAGGATCTGAGTTCAATCCCTGGTTCTGGGGGGAAAAGAATTTTTTTTTTTGAGTATAAATTCTGTGATTAACTACTCTATCTTTTTCATATTTCATTTTTTCCCCCTTTTACTCTTTTTTTTTTTTTTTTTTGCAGAACCAGGGATCGAACTCAGGCCCTTGCGCTTGCCAGGGAAGCGCTTATTCCCCTGAGCCATCTCCCCAGCCCCACCCCCTTTTACTCTTAATCCCTGATACCATATTGTTTAAATTATAAATACCACAGTATGTATCTCTAAGAATTTTAACAAATTTTAATTTTTAATGTTAGCAGTACCTCTTTAATATCATCTCAGTAATTTTTGTAAAAATGTCCATAACGGCACTAAAGATATTCTTTTATCTTCTGTTTTATATTAGAATCTGAAAAGATCTATGTATTGCCTTTGGACAATCTCTTCAATATTTTTTAATCTGTAACAGTGGTTCCTTTTTGTTTTCTTTCTGTCTTTGGTGGTATAGGGGATCTAACCTATACTGGGGCTCCAGTATGCTAAGGCAAGTGTTCCACCGCTGAGCTATGCTCGTCCCCTTTTTCTTTAAATGCCATTGTGTCATTAAAGAAACTGGATCATTATTTTGTGGAAGAGGTTACATGCTGTATTTGTTTGATTTCTTTTAGTTTTGTGCAAATGTTTACAGTGGGAACCCTATCGCTTGGTTTCTCTGTTCTTTGAATCTGCACTCCATTAGACCTTCTCATCTTCTTCAATGTCTGCAACAAGTTGTTCCGAGTTCTTGCACAGTACTTTTCCTCAGTTTTGGGTTTTTTGTTTTTTTTTTTTTGGTCCCAGGATTGAACTCAGGACCTTGCACTTGTGAGGCAGGTGCTTATGCTGCTGAGAGCTATCTCCCTGGCTCTCCCTCAGTCTTAAAACCAGCCATTTCTCTTAAGTCATTTAACTTAGGTTCCTTTAAAAAAAAAAAAAAAAAAAAAAAAAAATTTTTTTTTTTCTTTTTTATGTATTTGGTACAGGGTCTCACTAGGCAGCTTGTAGTCACTGTGATCTTCCTGTTTTCAGCCTCCCCAGTGCTGGGATTACAGGCAAGCGCCACCACGACCAGTTAGTTCTAGGCTGGCCTGGACTCAGTGGTCAGCCTCACTGGGGGTGGGGCCAGCGTGGCATGTGGTGGGAGGGATTGAACCCGGTCCCTGCACTTGCCTAAGTAGGTGCTTAATCCACTGGGCTATCTCACTGGCCCTTTAACTCAGGTTTTAACTTTCAAAACCAATGAAAACCAATTTTTGAGGAGACAACTTCGCAAATGCCTTTCAGACTGAGGGAGATGGTGCCCTAGCAGGTATTGCAGTCAGCTACCTGGGCCATGACTGGTTATATTGAAAATCCAAATAGACTGCACATATCAGTTACAGCATAAGAAGAAAAGCAAATAACTGTTTCATGAAATTTTCTGTAAATACTAAAAACAAATCCTTTCTTATGCTTTTACTAGGAATTAGGTATAGTAAACCTAAAATTAAAACCCAGAACTAACCAACCAAACAAAAAGCTAGAATAAATTTGTATGCAAATTAAACCATATAAAGCATAGCTTAAAGATGCTTTTTCCAAGTAGCAGTTATTTCTGAATTAGCAATTGGCTGGGGGCCGGGGAGATGGCTCAGTAGAGTAAGTGTTGCCAGGCAAGTACAAGGGCCTGAGTTCAATCCCTGGTTCTGCCAAAAACAAAAACAAAAAGCAAACAATTGGCTGTCTGCTTATAATCATATACTACTTTATTGTTTTTGGCTTAGCAGGGAATTATATAATTTCTCTAACATTTTTTGCATGACAGGAAATGATATTATTTTCTTAATATTAATAACATGTTTAAACATGGCTTCACACTCGTCAGGTGTGCTTTAAAGGTTAATTAGCAAAAAAAGACTAATTAGCATACTATGATGTATTGCAGATAATACCAAGATTAGAGGGTAATAGGGATTACTTTCCTACATTAGTTTAACATTAGGTCACAGTTCAATTTCACTGTGAGAATTTGAATTTAAGCTATTTTCATTAGAAATGGGAATGAATTAGCAAAACGTTGTGCTAGTGGCTAGGGGAAATGATGCAGGACATACCTTGATAGCTGTCTCGTATTTGTTGAAACTTACCTTGTTTTGTTGTTTTGGTACCCAGGATGGAACTCAGGACCTTGCGCTTGCTGGGCAGGCGCTTGTGCCGCTGAGCTATCTCCCTGGCTCTGAAATATTTTTTAATATTGTCAATACTTTGACTTTTATGTGGAAGTGGACTAGCTGGGAAGTACAAAGTCCTCTAACTTATTTATTGATTTATTTTATTCATTTTCAGCTTTTTTTCCCCCTTCAATTCAGAATCAGTTTTGTCTTTTTTTTTTTTTTTTTTTTCAGAACCAGGGATTGAACTCAGGGCCTTGCTCTTCTACTGAGCCATCTCCCCAGCCCTCAGAATCCGTTTTAATCTTCACAGCATCATATTGAATTTGTGAGAACTCACAGAGAGCAAAAGAGCCTCCAGCAGTTAGCACCTCGCTTTTCTGGTTGTTTGGTGCTGAGTGCTGCTCTGTGCTCTGTGTATACTTTTATGTGTTGTGTTGCAGTTTAATGTGTATTTCCTGCTGCACGCTTTAGTACCCAAAAATTGAAAGGCAAAGTTCTTCATTTTCATCATCTTATGTATAACCTTATGGTTTTGAAAATATTTTTACTTTGTGTGACTCCCTTATACAAATAGCTTATTTTGGCCGCAGTATATTAGATATGAGAGAGGTAAAATGTTTAAAATTTTGTTTAAAATGCTGGTGAGCAATCTGAGGTACAGCATCTCAGAATAAATCCTGAGGGGATTTCACTGACCTTATCAGACCCAAAAGCTACAATCTTGTTGCATAGGTCCTGCTTTACCTTGGTCTTCACCATCCAGCAGAAAAGCATAAAAACGAAGTATAAGAAGTAAAGCCATGCTGTTATGTTGAGCTCTAGGGGACTCAGGTCAACATTTTCTGACACTGCCAGTGAAGCGGAAGCCCCAATACTATTATGGACTACTGTACTCTTTTAGAATATTTTGCTGAGTTAACACACCTGTAATATTCAAATAACGGAACTTAACAAAAAAAGGGGATACAGATGAATGTCCATTTTGTATGTGTGTATTCAAAATGGTTACGATAGATATACAGTGACATTCTCTTAATGAATAGAGGCATTTGTTCTAATGGTGTTTGTAAATAGGATATCAAGTCCGCATCTTGTGTAGCAATTAACCACTAGGAAGAATGTATGCCATGTGTTAATTATTGAAACTGTCCTACCAATTTGATTTGAAACTCTCATTGCTATTTATTTCTCAATAAAATTATGGGAAAAAATGCTGGTAAGGCTTAATTTTTTTTTTCCCACCAATTTTAGGTGCTTTTATCTGGTAATGTGAACAACTACTTCGAAGACAGCAGTATGCAGTATAACAACCATTGTTGAATTCATATCTTGTTTTGTGAAATTCTGTATCATTTTAATGCATTTTTTATTATTTTTCTTTTTAAAAAAATGCTGGTGAGAGCAGCTAAAATGAAAACTGTTAGTACTAAGTATTGACACGGATGTGGCACAAGTAGATTTACATGGCACTGGTGGAAGTGTAAATGAAAGTTAGTGCACCCACTTTGGAACACTACTAGGTAGTGTCCTCTTGAGTTGAGTACCTTATATACACGTTCTGTGACCTAGCAGGTCCGCTCCTGAGTGTATAACCGACAACAAATGTAAACATGCATCCTAAAACCCACATACAAGAATAATAGTAGTAGTATTCAAATAGCCAAAGACTGGAGAAAGGATTTATGCTTTTTGTATAATCACTTATAAATAGATAAATATGTGTTAGAATCTTTGTGGCAGGGGCTGGTGAGATGGCTCAGTGGTCTAAAGCACCCACTTAGAACAAGCTTAGCAAAGCACAGGGACCGCGGTTCAATCCCCCAGCACCACATGCCAGCCAGCCCTGCCCCCTGGTGTGCTGAGCTGGCCACACACACACACACACACATACACACACACACACAAATAAATAAATAACAATTTTAAAAAAAATCTTTGTGGCCATTTTTGGTGATGGCGGTAGTAGAGGTTTATGTTCAGAAGGAATGTGAGGTCTGTTTCTGAAGCTTGGTAATGTTCCGTTTCTTCACGTAGATGCTTGTCATGTGTGTGTTCACTTTGTGAAATTTTTTGGGGGACTGTACACTTATGATTTTTGCACATTCCTGAATAATTACTAAACATTTTATTGCTGGATATGGTGGCTTGTGCCTGTAAACCCAGCACTTGGGAGTGTGAGGCAGGAGGAGTGCTGTGAGTTTGAGGCCATCCTGGGTTACATAGTGAGTTCAAGGCCAGCCTGAACTACATAGTGAGACCCTGGCTCAAAAAGACCAAAAATATGGCTGGGAAGATAGCTCGGCAGTCTAAGTGCCTGCCTGGCATGCACAAGGACCTGGGTTTGATTCCCAGTACCACATACTGTGCCGGCCCTGGAACCCTAGGTGTGCTGTGCTGGCCACCAAAACTGAGTGTGGTGTTGCACGCCTGTAATCCCAGTGCTGGGGAGGCTGAGACAGGAGGATCACTATGAGAACGAGCTGTATAGCGAGACCCTGCGCTAAATAAATAAATAAATAAATATTTTTAAAAAGTACAGGTGATAGCATGACTACAGTATTGGTAACTAGGTAATCAGTTCAACTGAAAGCCAGCTAACAAGTAACTCTAAATATTTGAAATACAGCTTATTTAAAATATGCTTTGCTTGACTACCTTCTTGGAAGGGGGATTTGATAAAAGTCTGTTGGTCACAGTGAAAATACATTAAGGCAAAGTCTTCTGATATTCATTCTCAGGGGTTTCTTTCAGTTGGATTAAGCCTTCACTTACAGGGCAGTCCCAAGTTTGTGGCCTTCAGTTTTAATGTTTTCCTATCTACCAGAGCAGGCTATGTAAGCCTCATACCAGGTCTCAGAGTCTGTGTGTACTACACTCCAATTAAACTAAGGTTAGTGACTTTTGCAGAAGTTTAAGTGGTAGACTCCAACATCTATTTAGCTGTAATGCTAAAACAGTTGTTCTCTTATGTCCAAGCAAAGTTTACTAAAGTGTCAGGAACTTCACATCCTTTCTGATAAATCAACCCTACAGGTTTTTTTCCCGTCATTGATATTAGTGTGTAGCTTGAAGTCCTCAGTGCTGTAGTGCACTGTAGCTTATTACTTGTGAGCTTTGATTTGGAACTGACAAAGGTTACCTGGTGCCCAGCAAGTCTGCTTTCATAACCAGACGGCTGAACCATGGCTGTGGGTCTCGTAATCCAGGTCAACACCACAGTCAGGTTTATTTACTCTCTCTTCTAGGAGGACTTGATTTTATCACTTTTCTTTCCTATGTTTGATGAGAAGGAAAGTATCAAATGTCAGTTTCAAACCTTGACAAATGTGGTCTCCAATTTCATTTTCTGTTCATAGAGTTAAAGTTATCAGTATTCCATGTTTTTCTGTGAAAGTCAGACCACACATCATTTCTATTTGACCTCTTTCTCAGTTAGTTTTCTCTTCTTGCTGGGACAAAATATCTGATACTCAACATCAAGGAAGGAAAGGTTTATTTAGCTCACAGTTTGTGGAGTTTTCAGACCGTACTGGGCAAACTCCAAGACAGAGTGACACAAGGCAGAGGGCAGCCATTCATAGCAGCAGGAGTACAGCAAAGAGCCAAGGGAGTAGCAGTGGCTGCAGCAGCTAGCTAGCTTCTCTCCCTTATATTGTATTCAAGCTTTCCATCCCAGGGTGGGTGTAGCGCTCAAACCAGTCATCCCAGCATTGGGTCATGAATTAATCACAAACTCTAGAAGTTGTCCCATGACTGCATGGGGCTTTGGGGTAACACTAGACACAAACCATAAGCCTCCAAGGTCCCGGTAACTCACCGGTGTTTATTAGATGAACCAGATGTTTCCCATCCTACACCACTCCAGTACTTCGTCTTCATTCAGTTTCACTGACCCAAAGCCCTTTGTTGAACATATTTGTGGCATCTTTGGTAAAGTGAACATAAGACAGAAATACATGCTGGCTGTGTGAGGCTGTGACTGGGGAGGGCACTCGAGGAGGTTACCTGAGGGGTTGGGCTGCATGTGCAGTAGTTGGAGGGCAAAGTACAGGAATAAAAGTGAACATCTACAATATATTTTGATCATACTGCCTGCCGTAGTTCAGGGATTCTGCATGCATTCTGTGAATTCAACACTGTCCTCATATCTGCTAGCAAAGTGTGCTACCTCTGACCTACGTTCTTAGCCTAGAGAGATGTTGTAAAGCCCCTTCTCTGTACAAGGTCAAGTGCTTTTTGTTGGAAATAGAAATTGGGAGGGGAATAAGGCTATTGTTGTCTAAAGACTCTGGTTTTTTGGGAAAAGTGAATATCTAAGCTATACGTGCTAGGTAGACTAGTGAGAATGCGGTGATTGAAATCATCCCTAGTGTTGACACAGTGCTTTTGTTGTTTTAAAGTGTGACTTAATCAAGTCCTTCTGTTGCTTTTTTTTGTTTTACAGCACCTTACAGATACCTCTCACGGTGTAAGAAATAAGTGCCTGCAATTACTTGGCAATCTTGGCTCTTTAGAGAAAAGTGTCACAAAAGATACAGAAGGCCTAACTGCCAGAGATGTCCAGAAGATTATAGGAGATTATTTCAGCGACCAAGATCCACGTGTCAGAACAGCAGCTATCAAAGCCATGGTAAACACGATTATAGAAACTAATTGGGATAGTTTTCATTTTTTTAGTGAAGAGACGAGGTCTTCCTGTGTCATCCAGGCTGGCTGTGAGATCTTGGCTTTTACGGCTCTCACGTGGCCCTCCTGCCTCAGCCTCCTCAGCAGCGGGGCCTGCAGACAAGTGCCACTACAGGTGGTGTGTTTTTAGGAAGTTCACAGCTAGTGCCATCTTGAAGACATCCTGGATCTCCCAGCATGCACCTGGTGCACTCGTTTAGGAGGCTGTTGTTGGTGGCCTCACAGACTTGAAAGACACATATTCCTGGGTAACAAGTGTGTTTTCTCTGGTAGCTTTTTTCTGTATCACTGACAGATGTATAAGCTGTATGCCCCACCCCCATACTAGGAATTGAAACCTGGGCCTTTAGTTTGAGTTGTGTCCTCAGGTCTTTTTCTTTTTTATTTTGAAATAATGTCTCACTGAATTGCTCAGGCTAGGTTTGAATTTGCTGCCCTTCCCCCTCAGCCTGGCAGAGTGCTACGATTACAGGTGTGCACCACTGCCCCTGGGTGCGTACCTTTTATAATATGATACCAAGTCAAATTCCTCCTCTATTTGTCTGTTCCCAACAAGGGGAGATGTGACTTGGTAGATGAAAGCTACCAGAAGAGGGTACAGTTTAGGAGGAAGTGGTGGTGACCACTTAGCAGCTTGTTTCTTGGCGTTTTGCTTTTGTTTTTCTTTTTTGAGACAAGGTTCCGGGCTGACTTTAGTCTCTCAAGTCCTGGGATTGTAGACATATACATCAGCTTTCCCCCCTCAGTTCTGGAGATTGAATCCAGGGCCATTTTACCATTGAGCTGCATCCCCAGCTCCCTTTTGTAGCTTTCTTGCCACTATTTCATATTTTTCTTATATCTTTGGGGTAGTCTAGGTTAGATTGTTTTATTCAATACGTGGGTACTTGCCCTGAAAATCTTTGACTAAGTTTCTTTCTTCCAGCACTGACAGTGGCAAGGGGATATGGTATTATGATGCAATTTGGGAAAATATCTGAGATCAAGGGGAAACTTTGGAAATATTGATGTCTTTTTTTTAATATATATTTATTTTTTTATTGGGAAATAAATGTGAATGAGACAGTTTCACAGCTGATTAATAGGACAGTTTTGATAGTCAATACACTGTACATTGTTATCTTCTTAGTGGTTATCCATTAGTTGATTTGTCTTTTTTTACACAAACTTAAAACTATGTTCATTATGTAGTTGCAGCTCCATGAAAGAGGACTGAAATTACACCAAACCGTTTACAATCAGGTACTTTAATTGATTGTTGTCTGGGAGGGGAGGACGTCTCATGAAGCTGGGAGAGGCACACTGGTTCTCTGAGTTTGAGAGCACAGGGAGTTTAGCTGCGCAATACTGACAGTTTTAGTTAATGTGCATCGTACCCAGAGCATTCTTTTCAAGGAGAAAATGTGAACTGTGTAAGTGAATACTCTAATACACAGGAAAAAGAGTGAACATTACAGCCATCCTGGGGGCTGCTGGTAGGCTTGAGGGAAAGCATGGTGGTTAGAAAGAAGGAAGCGGTAGTCTGGTTTGAGTATTCTGATTGGACCGCACATAAAGTCACCTCTGGGCACCTTACTTCATGGGCTAGGTTTTGTATAGGAGGTGACCATGACCATGGATTTATATGGAAAGATGTCACACTAATGTAGTAGTGTTATAAAATGGCATGATGAGATTTTGGAAAAGCTGATTGGCAGCCTAAGCCAAAAAGCCTTAGAAGGTAGTATTTTTAGAGAATAATTAATCAAATCTAGTGATTAATGATCTAGTATATTAGTGATAAGTAACTCATGCTCAGAGGTCAGATTTTATTAGCTTACCAATAGTAATTTTATCTGTCAGGGGAAGATTATAGTTAAACCATCTTTGTGAGTTGTAAACCAAATTTATTCTTTCGCAAGATGGAGTAGGGTGGTCCAGAGTGCTTGTGTCTGGGTCACTATCACCTCTTCTTCCTATAGCAGCTGGTATGAGAAGCCAAGTAACTAAAGCGTGCTTGGAGAGGAAGGGCAGAGAGGAAAGAAAGTTGTCACTCATTGGATGCTTGGAGGCATGAGACTGTGTCATGTGTTGTAGGCAAAGATTTTTTTTTTTCCTTTTTTTTGCAAGGGATGTGAAGGGCCTCAAAATAGTGAGGACAGAGTGATAGAGGAATCAAGATACAGTATATGATAGAACTTGGTTCTTGTATTTTTTTGGCAGTACTAGGGATCAAACTTGGGACCTTGCACTTGCCAGGCAGGCACTTATGCTGTTGAGCTATATCCCCGGCCCTTAGAACTTGGTTCTGTAATGAGTTTTGGTTATATTCAGTTTGAAAGGTTGATGGCACATTCATGAAGAGAGTTTTAGGCCATAGATAGTTATCAAGGGCTGGAGCTCAGGAGAAATCTGAGCTGGAGATAGATATTTAGGGGAATGGAATGCTCAGACAGAGAGATAGGTTGGAATAGCACAGTGCTTTCAAACCAAAATGAACAGAGATGTATTTTTTTATAGCCAGGGGAAAAGCCTGTGCTTGGCATTTGCTGTGGGCTGCCCGCAGCTTTGTGAGGCTTGCTTCAGTTTTAGATCTGTTAGCCTGTGGTTCTGCTTTCAGTGGTAGGCTGGGAGGGTGGATAGTCAGAAAACCCACAGAGAGAAGGACAGAGGCCATGTCGAAGCCCCCCGTACATGTTTTGGTTGCTGTCCTTATCCAGTCACCCAGTCTTCTTTGTGAAGCAGTTTGAGCATCTCCTGGGAAGACACGGTGATAAGCTTTTGGAATCCTCCTTTGCAGGCGTGTAAATTGCTCTCTGATGACTACGAGCAGGTGCGCAGTGCCGCTGTCCAGCTTATCTGGGTTGTCAGTCAGCTGTATCCTGAAAGGTCAGTGCGGGTGGAAGCTGACTTCTGTTCATTGCTAGGCCACTGCTTTCTCCTCCCACCATGCAGTTAGCCACATCCAGAGAAGTGGGTCAGAGTTCTGGAAGGCAGTGTGGCTTAAGAAAAAAAGCACAAGCTCTGGAAATTAGGATATCAGGTTCTGTTCCCTAAAGTGTTTTCTACAATCTGAAAGCCAAAATGAGATACACCTGTGTGTAGGAATAGGCTCCGTTTATAGTTTTTTTGGACTTAAGCACATGCTTGTGCACACACACAGTCCATATAACCTAATTGGAAATTGCCTCTTTTTGCAACTTTTGTGATTGAGTTATACATTGACAGTAGTTCAATTACAAGATAATAAACTTAAGGCCATAGAACACTGTGGTGACTAGGTTTTGCTTTTTTTCTTACTATGCGCACACATAGAAGGCATGGGGTATATCACTGAGCTGCACTCCCAGCCTCAAGTTACTGACTTCTTCATAAATATCCAAACCTTTGGGGCGGTCATACACTTTTAGGTAAAGCACTGAGAATTTGCCGTGAAACCAAAAAAATGGGTTCATACTGCCAGAGTGATTTATTTATGCCAGAGCTTATTACATCATTTTAAGATTTGAACAGTTACATTGTTATTCCTGTGTGTTGATTTCCCCTGATCATGTCCTCCGTGGCTTCTTCCCTTTTAATTTAGCATCGTCCCCATCCCTTCCTCTAACGAAGAAATTCGCTTAGTTGATGATGCATTTGGAAAGATCTGTCACATGGTCAGTGATGGTTCCTGGGTGGTTCGAGTTCAAGCTGCAAAGCTCTTGGTAAGTTATGTGTTCTCTAGTGAATGCATGACCTGATCAGGCTTTCACACATTTTTGGAATCAGGTATGAGTCACGTTTAGAAGTCCAATGATGTAAAAAACTGTCTTACTTTTCAATAGAGAAAAGTCTTTTTAGAATTGGAAAGAATCTTGTTAGCAAGAGTTACCCAAGGCCTTGAAGAAAATAAATATAATATAGTTGCTTCTATTTACAAAGGACCTGTTATAGCTTAAATATTTCCATCGATGCTTTTTTTTTTTTTGGTGGAATCGAGGATTGAACTCAGGCCCTTGCGCTTGCCAGGCAAGCGCTTATTCTACTGAGCCATCTTCCTAGCCCTAAAGATGCCCTTTATGTACATTTTTTAATTTACTCTTCGTAGTAATCACTGAATGTAGATGCTGTTATCTCCATTTTTGAGATGAGAAAACTGTCCTTTCTTTTGTCTTTGAGATAGGGTATCACTAAGTAGCCCTGGCTGGCCTTGAACTCATTTTGTAATGTGGCTGGCTTTGAACTCACAGTGATCCTCCTGCCTCAGCCTCCCTTGTGATGGGATTACAGGTGTGTGCCACCACACCTGGCCTCTTTCCTACTGTCTTGCCATCAAAGATTTGTGACACATTAGGAAAAAAAAGGATAAAGCTATATTTGTTTTTGGGTTTTTTTTGGCTTGGGCAATTGAACTCATGCTCTCGTGCCCTTTCCAGGTTGGCACTGTGCTGCTGAGCTCTATCCCCAGCCCTACAGTTAGCTTATAGTAGAAAAAGTATTTGCCTGATAGTTTATTTTAGACTCAATTTCCTCATCTCTTAGTGGACCTCTAACATCTCTCATGTGTGCTTCATTGGGTGATTATGATGCTCAAATGAGAAATTATGAAAATGTGTATAAATTGTAAAGTATTATACTATATGCTAGGTAAATGAGGGGTCGCAGTATATACATGTATATATGAGCATATATGAAAATTTGTGTGTATCAAAGCAAGAAAACCTGAATTTTTTTTTTTTTTTTTTTTTTTTTTTTTTTTTTTTTTTTTTTTTTTTTTTGTATCAGTGATCTAACTAGGACCTTGTGCTTACCAGGCAGACACTTATGCCACTGAGCTACCTCCTCGACCTCTGAGATTGTTTTTATTTTTGGTTTTGGTTTTGTCTTTTTGAGACGGTTTCGCCGTGCTGTTCAGGCTGGCCTTGAGCTCACTTTGTACCCCAGGCTGGCTGTGAACCCTCAGTGAGCTGAGTGTTGGGATCACAGGTGTGTGCCATCATGTGCAGCCTGAGGTGGTTTGGAACATTTCCCATTGGAGGATCCCTAGCTCTGCCCCTGTTGGATGATTTAGACCTGATTGAACTAGGCATAGTTCAGCGGTACTTTTAGTCCTATGACTAGTATTTAAGGTTAATTACTGAGACATATGGGGAGCATTTTCTTGGAACAATAAAGAATATATATGGATGATTTCAATATTTTCTGCTATAGATTATGTGTTTGCCTCTAATAGAATTTAAACAAGGTATCTGTTATTGAGTTTGTTTTGGATTTATACTGTTGTTTTAGGGCCAGCCAAATATCTCAGTGGATTAAAGCACCTTGGCAAGAAGGCACAGGGTTGGCGTTTTCATCCCTGGGCTTACTATGCCAGCCCTGCCCCCGGGGTGTGCTGAGATGACACTTGAGACTGGGTGTGGTGGCACATGCCTGTAATCCCAGCTCTTGGGAGGCTGTAAACAGGTGGATCACTCTGAGTTCGATTTAGTAGTGAGACCCTGAACACCCTGTAGACCTTTCCCTAAAAAAAAAAAAAAAAAATTAAAAAATAAAACTGTGTTTTTTTCTGAATGTTTTTAGTTTTTGGTGCTGGGGATTGAACAGAGGGCCTTGTGTATGCTAAGCATACATTCTACCAGTGAACTACACCTCTATCATTTATGTTTTAAAATTCACAACGATCTTTCTTTCAACATTTATTGAGCATCTGCTATGAGCTTTATGAGGGAAGGGAATATATTTTAGAGAAACAGTATAATTCTTTATCTTCACTTCAGGAGAAATTTAGAAGACTAATCTTTTTTTTTTTTTTTTTTTTTAAATGTGTGTGTGTGTGTGTGTGTGTGTGTGCATGTGTTTTGGAGACAGGATTTTTATGCCGTTCGGAACGGGCTTGTGCTCACTATTATAGCCCCCGGGCTACCAGGCCAGTCTCAATTCTCAGTGATCCTCTTGAGTGCTGGGATTAAATGCCTGATTAAAAAAGTAGAAAAGTAATCCTTAAGACAAGATTATTGACAATTTTGTTTTGTACTCCATTGGATTTAAATTTCATTTAAATAATGATGTGTGCATAATGAGTGGTACATTGAGAGGATTTCTATTTGGATGACTAATTTGAGTTGGGTGCTTCATGTTATAATTTAATAGTGATTTTAAATCTGAACAGCTCTGAATTATATGAGCACATATATTCAGAAAAGTAATTAATAGGGCTGAGGATATAGTTTAGTCGTGCAGTGCTTGCAGGCACCAGGCCTTGGGTCCAGTGCCCGGTGCCAGCCAAAACCAAAAGTAATTAATAATCTGATCTTGCTAGTAACATTAAGAGACTAGCCATCTTAGTAAACTAGGTTGTTAAAGTCACCCTCTCACATTTTTGTATATGGAGAGCACACATTTCTATATATTCATAGACATACTATTTCTAAGTAAGTTTTAATCCTTTTTTTTTTATGAGCAGAATATATTTATTGAGGGAAAGAAAGCTCCTGTCCGAGAGAGGAACAGGAGGGGGGCCCGAGCAGGTTGTCCCCCCGTTGAAATCCTTTTAAACTCTGCGAGGTAGATATATTTCTCATTTTATAAGCAAGAAAACGGATTTAGGTGCTGGGGACTTAGCTCAGTGATGCAGTGTCTGCCTGGCACTGAGATAAAGCTCAGGAGGAAAGAGGAGCCAGCCCTGTAATACCCTCAGTGAAACGACAGGGTCTTGGACTTAGGTCAGTCATGCACGTTCACACAGAAGACAGTAGTTTCCATTCTTGTCTTATAGAGGGATAGGAAGAATTCAGTTATATAAACTGAAGGTTTTTTAAAAAATATATTTTAGTACAGGGTCTATAGGGTCTTACTACATAGTGATCCTCTAATTTTCAGCTTCCTAAGTGCTGGGATTACAGGAGCCCTTGCCACCACACCCAGTCTCAATGGCCTTCTCAGTGTGCCCCGGGGGCAGGGCAGGCACTGCATGCCCAGGATCAAACCCCAGTCCCTGCACTTGCCTAAGCAGGCACATTAGTCCTCTGAACTATCTGCCACGCCCCCCCCCGCCCCTTTTTTAAAATGTATTTGGTTGTTGCAGAGTTTCACTATGCAGCTCGGACTCATGGTGATCCTCCTGCTTTCAGCCTCCCCAGTGCTGCAGAGTCCACACTAATTTAGGTAATCTTTCCATTTTCCAAGCGGCTTAGGGGCTCTTGTCATTTGTGAATTTAAAATGGAAAGTTCATACTTGGGAGGCTGAGGCAGGAGGATCATGCCTTTTAGGCCAGTCTGAGTCTCCTCATAGTAAGACTTCGTCTTTTTAAAAAAATATTTTATTTTTTTATGTATTTTATATAGGGTTTCACTTCATAGCTTGGACTTGTAGTGATCCTCTTGTTTTCAGCCTCCACAGCGCTGGGATTACAGGCATATATGGCCATGCCCAGGCTTGGTACAGGCTCAGTGCGCCCTGGGTGGGGTTGACAGACATGTGGTGCCAGGGAGCAAATCCTGAGACTTAGTCTTAAGACAAAAGAAAAAAAAAAGCTTCTTTGTTTGTAGTAGGCCATTCCTGTAATTCCGGTTATTCGTGAGGCTGAGGCAAAAGGGTCAGAATTTCAAGAATAGCCTTAACCTTGTCTCAGAATAAAAAATGGGCCAGGATGTCGCTCATGAGGAAGGCCCTGGGCTTAATCCCCAATACTAGAGAGAGAAAGCAAGCATGCAAGCTCAATTTAGCTCTGCTTAGAAAGTTTGAAAGTGACATGCAGTTGTCTGAGGCCCCAATTGAAATGATGTCTGCGTCCGAGTTGGGAGAGAGCTTGACTGAAGCGCATGGTTCAGTTTATACCCATCAGTAGGCTCTGATTCTTTGGTGGGAGGAGGGAGTACCTCTAAAGTGCTAAGTGCTAACCGTGGTGGTATTGCTAAAGAGAAATTTTGGAGATCTTAAAAATTTACATTTTGGCTGTAGCTGTAGCTCAGTGGTAGAGCACTTGCCTAGTGTGCATGAGGCCTTAGATTCAGTCTCTAGCTAGCACTACAAACAAACACACCCCAAAGTCCCTTATAAAATTGATATTTGGGGACTGGGGACATAGCTCGGCTCAAGGACCCAGGTTTGATTCCCCAGTACTACACGCTGTGCCGGCTCTGGAACCCTGGGTGTGCCATGTGGGACACTCAAACTGGGTGTGGCTGTGCATGCCGGCAGTCCCAGTGCTGGGGAGCCTGAGACAGGAGGACCACTATGAGTGAGCTTCATAGCAAGACCCTGTGCCAAATAAATGCATAAATAAGAGATTAAAAAAAATTGATATTTAGGTAAAAAATAAATATTAGATTTGACATTGGCTCAGATCTGTTTAACAGACAATTGTAACGTGTAGAGATAAGAAAAAGCTGCTTTAAAACTATTTAGTCAAAATAATACAGTTCTTATTAAGACAAAGGAAGATAGGATATTCCCAAAGAACATAGGGTTTCCGATGGAAAATGTGGTTGAAGAAAAGATCTGAGACTGTATGAGCATTTTTGTGTTTGTTAACATGACAGAATATGGCACAGAGATATTCATGTAGACTGTCTAGGACCTACTTTTATCCCCTCTTACACTGGTCTCTGCTTTTATTAGCCACACTGCTACAAGACAAGTAGCTGGGCTTGGTGTCACATGCCTGTAATCCTCTCTCAGGAGGCTGATGTAGCAGGATCTCTGTGACTTTGACACCAGCCTGGGCTACATAGTGAGTTCAGGACCAGCCTGAACTACATAATGAGATCCTGACTAAAAAAAAGACATGTATTGTAAGGTACAAATCTATGTTATCCCTTACTTAAAACAGCAATTTACTTTATCTCTCAACCTGAATGCCTTACTTCTACCATAGTTTCTTGTAATGTAATCTCTATATATCCTGCCTCATTTTTAAAAAGATTTTAATTCAAAAAAATTTTTTTTAATTTATTTTTTCTGTATTTTAAAGAAGGATCTACAGGGTGTTCAGGGTCTCACTACTAGATTGGACTCATAGTAATTCTCCTGTTTACAGCCTCCCAAGTGCTGGGATTACAGGTGTGCAGCCCCACGCCCAGTCTCAATTGCAGTTTCAGTGTGTGTGGGGGGGGGCAGGGCTGGTGTGGCAGGCCAGGGGATCAAACCCCTGGCCCTTGAACCTTCTTGCAGGTGCTTTAATCCACTGAGCTACTTGGCTAGCCCTAAAAGATTTTTAAAAAATATTTATTTATTTGTATTTAGCACAGGGTCTACATGGTCTCACTACGCAGATCGGACTCGTATTGATTCTCCTGTTTTCAGCCTCCCAAGTGCTGGGATTATAGGTGCCACCATGCCTCGTCTCAATAGCCCTCGTAGCGTGCCCTGGGGTCAGGGCCGGCACAGCATGCTGGGGATCAAACCGCGGTCCTTGTGTCTGCCTAAGCAGGCTCTTTAATCTGCTGGGCTCTCTGGCCTGCCTTGCCTCATTTTTTTTGGACTGGGAATCGAACTCAGGACTTTACACTTGCCAGGCAGTTGTGCCGCCTAGCTATACCCCCAGCCCTTTCTGGCTTTTTTTTTTTTTTGTCCCACCTCATTCTTGGTACCCTATTCTGTTCCAGCCATAAAGCCACATGACATTTCTCTGCATTTTCTCTCCTCCATACATTTATCCTGTGACTCCAGTTCCCCGGACATCCCTTTCCCTGCCCTCACTTACTTTCCCAGCTCCCACAGCTTCCTTTATGATGTTACAGTGCTTCCTGTGGCACTGCGCTTACCTCGCCATCGCCTTCGCTAGTCTGTGATCGCCACTGTGAAGTTGACCCCCTTAGAAATTTTTTAGTTTATTAGTGCCTGTGTATAGTACATGTTTACTTTCCCTGTGTGGAGTTGGTACATGTATAAAACACATCCTCACTGTTTTTCTTGTTCCTTTTCCCTTCCCTCCTTCCGCTCTCTAACCATCTCTTGATCCCTTTCCTTTTTATTTTTATTTTTGAATAGTACATAATGGTTGTATTCCTTGTGTGGCACTGGGCCATAATCATCACTCATCCCAATTCCTTTTCCCATCCTTCATCCTTCCTTTCTCTCTACTCCTTCCTTCCTTTGATCTCCTTCCCCTCTAAGAAATTTCCATCTCCCTACTTCCTACTGTCTGTAGAGATTATAGATAATCTTACAGATTTATTATCTAAAAAATTTGGTTTTACTCTGGGTTCTCATAAGAGAAACTATGCGATCATTAAACTTGTAGTTAAACTCATGTGTCTCATTTATTTCCAGTTAACATTATGGCCTTGGGATGCATCGATTGTCTTACAAGTGACTCAAGTTAGTTTCTTTCTTTCCTTCCTACTGTTTTTCTTCTCCCCGACCCTCCCTGCACTTCCCTTCTCCTCCTCTCCCCTCCCCTCCTTGTGATATTGGGACTGTGCCATGCTTGCCAAGCAGGTGCTACCCTGCTGAGCTACGTTCCTGGCCCAACTGTATCTTTCTTTGTGGCAGACTCGTACTGTTTTATGTGTGAATACCACCTTTCTTTATCCATTCATCTTTTGATAGACGTATAAGCTGCTTCCAAGGCTGAGCGGTTGTGAGCTGCGCTGCTGTAAGCCTGGGTATGCTCTGTCAGTGCAGAGGGAAGATAGCTGGTGGGGAAGTAGCTGAGTCCAGTGGAATTTTTAGTGTCCGTCTTAGGAGGAATCTCCATACCGATTTCCATGGTGGCTATATTAATTTATAATTTATATGCCTACCAACAGTGTAATGTAGAAGGCTTCCTTTTTCCCTGCAGCCTCTCCAGCATTTCTTATTTCATTTTGTGATGGTGGCCATGCTTTCTGGGGTGAGGTGAACTTCAGTGTTGTTTTTTTTTTTTTTTGTTTGTTTGTTTTTTTGGAACCAGGGAATTGAACTCAGGCCCTTGCGCTTGCCAGGGAAGCGCTTATTCCACTGAGCC
>NW_004524625.1:4058657-4082045 GCF_000260255.1 Octodon degus | reverse complement strand
AGAGAGAGAGAGAGAGAGAGAGAGAGAGAGAGAGAGACAGACAGACAGACAGACAGACAGAGAGAGACGACAGAGACAGACAGAGACAGACAGAGACAGACAGAGACAGACAGACAGACAGACAGAGACAGACAGACAGACAGAGAGTTCTGTCTGAAGAATCACTAGCAAAAATAGTTTACTATTCTGTAGGTTTTTTTCTACTCTATTGGTAACATCTTTTGCTGTACAGAAGCTTTTTAATTTGAAATGATTCCATTTGTTGATTTTTGGGACTATTTGCTGTGCAACTGGGGTTCTGTTCAGAAATCCCTTGTGTAGGCCTGTGACCTCAAGAGTTTTACCTGCTTGGTCTTCCAGCAGGTTAAATGTTTCTGGTCTGAGTGATGCCTTTTTATTTTTGTATTTCTTTTCCTGGTGGTTGTAATCATGTAATTAAATGATCACTAACTATAGCAGTAGTTATAGTAGCATTTGCTTCGTAGGGGGGTAATGAAGGTTGAGTTCATGTATGCATGTATTTAAGGCTCATCAAGCAGTACTCGGCTCAGAGTAAGCTCTGTTTACGTCTTGGCTGCAATGGTTGATGCTGTTGATATATGTTTTTAAATTGTGTTCCTGATGATTTGGATGCCTTAGACAGACTTCTTTTCTCTTTATGGATTTAAGTTGGTTACACAATGTGAACATTAAGATAATGTTCAAAACATTGAAGTTGTTTAATATGCTCTGGATTCTTTTTTACAGGGCTCTATGGAACAAGTCAGTTCTCATTTCTTGGAGCAGACCCTTGACAAGAAACTGATGTCAGATTTGAGGGTAACTTGAATATTTTGTTGTTTTAACTGGGTACTGTAACCAACATCGGTGTAACAGCATGCTGTTGATTTAATTTAGCAGCACATACATTTGTTATATTTATGTGCGGTTACTAGATTACACTAATTTAAAATCTTAGCTTGCACCAAATTTCAAGCCTCTTCATGGAGCGTTCCCCACCCCTCTTTTGTAAAGGCTGAATCTTGCTGTGTGGCACAGGCTGGCCTCGAACTCACTGTGTTTCTCCTGCCTCAGCCTCCTGAGTGCTGAGATTATAGATGTACACCACCATGCCCAGCTGAGTTTTATATTGCAGTTTAATCCTTTGCCCAGGTCATATTTTACAAAGAAAAGGCAAGAGCAACTTTCTATTTACTAGAAGATACAAAGGCATGGTCTTATTTTATGATATGATTTTACCTATTAGGACTCCTTTCCAACAACAGTTTCCATTAAAGAATAAGTATAAATCCTTTCTCTGAACAGTAACAAAATGCTTCTGTGAAAAGTCTATAGGCTTTAGCTTGACAGTTATCTGGCATGGTGGGCAGGACCAAGTAAGACTGAGAAATTATATGTACGTTAATTGTTAGTACTTTAATTTTTTAAATTGCGAAAGTGATAAGAAAGAGTTATAGAACTTTTCAGTAGCACAGAGGGGGAAAATAGTTTACCATATTCCTATCATTCTGATATAATGATGTTGGTCATTCTGGTAAATTTCTTTCAGTTGTTATGTATGTGTTAAACATTACATCATTATATGCAGATAATTTTATAATCTACTTTTTACAATTACCAGTATAATATGCACTTTCTTCTAATGGGACAGTTGCATGCTTAACTTTTTTTTTTTTTTTTGCGGAACCGGGGCTTGAACTCAGGCCCTTGCGCTTGCCAGGGAAGCACTTATTCCACTGAGCCATCTCCCCGGCCCCATACGTCATGTTTTTACAAAGGATTGCACAACATTTTAGTTCTTTCACTGTATTTATATTTTGATTTTTCTACCAGTATAAATCACTTAGAGTATCATCTTCATGCGTAGTAGCTCTTTTCTAACTGTGAGTTACTCCAGGAGATAAATTTCCGGAATGGCCATAGTGGCCTCCCTGCTTTGAGGCCTGTCAGATGGCTGTCCTGGAGGGCAGTGCCATGACTCCTTTTCTTGCCCCCTAAGGGTTGGTGGAAGTATAAAGATGGAGATGCTGGTGGTGGTGGGAGGACTGGGTTGTCAAGCTTCGCTGCAAGATACGTGCTTGATCATCAGGTGTGGACCTGCGTACCTTTAGGTTCAGGTGCCTGTTTCATCAGAGCTTCTGGAGTGATCAGCCATGTGTTATGGGCTGACACTGGGCAGATTGGAGGAGATAGATGTATGAAGCAGACCACCAGCTCATTCATTCAAGACGAGAACGTACTCGTCAGGTGATTGATAAAAGATGAGCGCCATGTTGTCCAGAGCCCATTTGGCTGTAGAGACTCGGGAATTCTGTGGTGGGAGAACTTGCCAGCGTGGGTGGGAGAGCTGGGCATGCTGCAGGTGCTCACTTTTTGCTTTCCCTCCCTACATTATGGTCATGGCAGCTGCAGCCACCTGCCTGATCAGCATAGCTAGCTTTTACCCCTCAGAGTTAGGCTATAGAAAAGTATCACAGGGGACCGGGGAGATGGCTCAGTGGAATAAGCGCTTGCCTGGTGAGCACAAGGGCCTGAGTTCAATCCCCGGTTCCACCAAAAAAAAAAAAAAAAAAAAAAAAAAGAAAAGAAAAGTATCACAAACTTGTGAGCCAGTTATCTCAGTTTAAATTGAATTGTTGCTGGGGGCCTGGTGGCACACACCTGTAATCCCAGCTTTCTAAAGGCTTATGGTGGATGATTGCCATGAGTTTGAGGCCAGCCTGGGCTTCATAGAGAGGTCAGGGGCAGCCTGAACTACAAAGTGAGACACTTAAGAATTGTCATTTCTCTGCCCTGAATTACAAAGTAATTTTGTTGTTATTGTTGTTTGTTTCTTTGAGGCAGGGTTTTGTTGTGCACTTCAGGCTGGCCTTGAACTCACTTTGTAGCCCAGGCTGGCATCAAAATCTCAGCAGTCCTGCCTCAGCGGGGGCGGGAGGATCATTTTTAGTTTGAGGCCAGCCTGAGCTACAAAGTGGGCTCAAGGCCAATCTGAACTGCATAGAGACTCTGTTTTTAAAAAAAAAAAAAAAAAGCCTAACTTGTAGAGAACAGCTTTTTTTTTTTTTTTTTTTTTTTTTACTGTGTTTTCATGTTGTCAAGATATACTTTAGTGTTCCCTCAAGAACCTCTTGCAGGTGGTAATTGTTGTCTTCTACAGAGGAAACGAACTGCGCATGAGCGTGCCAAGGAACTTTACAGTTCAGGGGAGTTCTCCAGTGGCAGAAAGTGGGGAGACGATGCTCCCAAGGAAGAAGTGGATACGGGGGCTGTGAACTTGATTGAGTCAGGAGCCTGTGGAGCCTTTGTTCATGGGTTGGAAGATGAGATGTATGGTGAGTATGACTGGTGGCAGCTGCCCCTTCTGCGTAGTGATTACTCTGTCAGGCATTGGGCAGGGAGCAAGGTGTTGTCTCTATTAGTCCTTGTGGTCATTCTGTGAAAGGTTACCAGTGGTGGCTGTGGACCAGTAGTGTGGTGTTGAGCGCTGAAGAGCATGGGCTTTGGGTTTAGTCAGTGTGGATTTAAATTCAGTGTTTCCATAAAATGTGGATAATTAACGTCTTTCTGAACTGTGAGAATTGATGAGGTTCTATATACATTAAGCAGGTGGCATGATCCATCTTATTTATAGTAAGCATTTAATAGTAAAAATTAATAAAACTTGTTCTTAGTCATCCAGCTAATAAAGAGACAGAAGGATGATTTATACTCAGTGTGTCTAATCATCCTTTATATGACTGATAAAGATTTTGTTTTATTTTCATTTTTGGAAGATAACTTTGTGAGAGTAGAATTTTAGGTTGATATAATTTTTTCTCCTTATTTATTGTCTGTTTATCCCTCCGTCTGTCTGTCCATCTGTCCGTCCGTCCTCCCTTCCCTTCCCTTCCTTGATTGATAATCACTCAGTTGATTTTTTTTTTTTTTTTTGCAACTGGGCCTCACTTTGTAGTACAGGCTGACCTTGAGCTCACTGTGTAGCCCAGTCTGACCTCAAACTTCATGGTGAAATTACAGGCGGGTCCTACATGCTCAAGGTCCCCCAGTCTTTTAAAGATGTTGCTTCTTAGTTTTCTTTGAGAAGTCTGTGGTCATTTTTGTTTCTCTGTGTATAATGTATCTTTCTTTTTTCTCAAGTTGATGTCAGAATCTTCTCCTTATAACTACTAGATTATGATATGCTTTGATGTATAAAGTATAATAGAAAAACGCAGTGATTATTTAAATTTGAAAAAATGCTTTATAGTATAGACATTATCATTAATCCCTTCAAAATAATTCCCCTTGCTTTAAACACATTTATTCCATCATTTTTGCTACTTTGTGAAGCAATTCTAGAAGTCCTCTTCAATGGTGGATTTAAAATGTTTACCTTTGGGCTGGTGAGATAGCTCAGTGGACTAAGCGCCTGCTTTGGTTCGATATCCAGTCCCACATAATGTGCTGCCCCCACCCCAGGGGCAAGCTGAGCCAGTGACCCAGTCTGGGCATGGTGGTGCATGCCTGTAATCCCAGTGCTTGGGAGGCTGAAAGTAGGAGGATCACTATGAGTCTGAGCTGTATAGTGAGGCCCTGTACCAAATGCATAAATGAAAATAAATTAGCTTTTATGGTCATTTTGACTTTTTGGAAGAGCCGACATCATACAGTGCCACATTCAGTGAATACGATGGAGGGGGACACAGTTCATAATTTTATAAGCCTGTTTTTCCTTTGAATGTCACTCAACAGCAGCTGACATTCCCTATACTTGTATTACACCTTGTACGCATACTTACTTTTTATTTGAACTCTCACTATATATATATATATATATTTTTTATGTTGTATCTCTTTTTTTTATATATTAATTTTACTGAGGGGGGCCAGTGAGAAGAGCCTGAGTTCAAACCCCCGGTTCTGCCAAAAAAAGAAATAAAAATATTAATTTTATTGAGAAAGAGATAGCATTGAGACAGGTTCAAAACAGGTTAGTAGGACAGTTACAATAATTAATACATTGCATATTGTTGTCTTTGTAGTAGTTATTCATAGTATAAGATGCAGACATGATATCTTGTCTAAACATTCTTAGTACTAATCTTTCTTCTCACTGAATCACTATATATTTTGATCCCCCAGAAGTGTGTGTGTGTGTGTGTGTGTGTGTGTGTGTGTGTCCGGCTCAGCCCACCCTAGGGTGGGGCTGGCATGGTATGTGGTGCCAGGGATCGGACTGCGGTTCCTGTGAGCTTGCCTAAGCAGGCGCTTTTAGACCACTGAGCCGTTGCCGCCCCCAGAAGTTTTCATTATGTTTGTTTGGTTAGGGCTTGTTGAGCCTCTTGGATCAGTATGTATCGGTCCTTTAGGGCTTGTAATTACTGCCCAGTCGGGGTCCTGGGGCAAAGCCTTTCTCACGCTCTGTGCACCTGCCCCGCTTCTGTTTCATTTCAGGTAGTATCTATTGCTTCATCTTTGAGCCGGGGACGTAGCTTAGTGCTTGCCTGGCAAGTGAAAGGTCCTAAATTCGATTTTGGGTCTCCCCCCCCCCCAATAAATACTGCTTTATCTTTGAGTTTACTTATTTTGTGGGGGGAAGGGATTGATACTGAGATTTAACAGTATTGACTAATCTACACCTCTTGTTCTTTTTGTTTTATTTTGAGACAGTCTTGCTAAGTTTTCTAGTTGAAATTTGAACATGAAATTCTCATGCCTTGCTTCCCTCATTGCTGAATTATAGGCATGCACCTTCCACCCTGGCTGAGTTCTCACTAATCTTTGCTTCTGCAATGTCTAATCTGATGTTGACTTCATCCCATGTATTTTTCATCTCAAATATAGTTTTTATACGTTAAAAATTCAAGTAGAATATGGGCATTCATGCTTCACAGGGTGGCACACCTACAATCCTGGCACTCTAGATAAAAATTTGAGGCCAGTCTGGATCCCTGTCTGCTTTCGAGACAAGACCCTATCTCAAAAAAAGTGTAACAAACAGGCTGGATATGGTGGAGTGTGCCCATAATCCCAGTTCTAAAGGCCATGACATGAGGATCCCTACTAGTTTGAGATCAGTCTCACCAACATAGTGAGACCTTGTTTCAAAAAAACAAAACACCAAAACAGACAAGAATGTGGATGTTCTTAGTGTCTTCCATTTCTCTGCTTAAAATAACTTTTAGCTTGTACTAATATCTTGTCTACTAGCCTATAATTTGTGTGATTTCTGGGTTGATTTTGAATTTTTCTCCTTAGTATGAATTACATTGTTCTGCTTTTTATTTCAGGTAGTTTTTTAATTTGATGCCAGGCATTGTGAATTTTACTTTATTTGGTATTGACTATTGTCTTAGTCCTATGTGTACTCATGCTTTGCTCTGAAAAGCATTTTGTTGAGGTCTTAATTTTAAGGTTTGTTAGGCGGGGCCGGGGGAACATTTAGTCAGTAAGCGTTTAGGCTTAGTTTTCTGCACTACTGAAGCAAAACTTTTGAATAAACTATTATAAGTCCTTAGTGAGCTGTAGGAGTTGTTTCTCCCCTTGGCTGCTGCTTTTCCAGGTCTTTCCACACAAATCAGAACTCAGCTAAAGATTTGAGAGCCCATTTGTAGCTCGCTCATCCTCTGTGCGGTTCAGTTCTCTCCTTTTCAGCTTGCCTGCCTGCCTGCCCTCCTAATTCCCACCTCTGCCTTTGCAGTCCAGGGAGCTCTACAGCCGCTGCAATCAGAGTTCAGTTCATTTGCCTCCTGTCTCTCAGGTTGTGTGGGGTGCCAAAGATCTGGAGTACAGTTGCTCTGTGTACGGTCCTGTGCTGTCTCATTTTGGTAATTTGGTCAGTAGCAGACTGTGTTGTTTTTCTATCCACACGCTGTAGCAGAGCTGAAAGTGGTGTGTCCTAGGGAGATGTTTCCTTCATGATGCGACACAGTGCTCACGTGTTTGTGGTGATGCAGATGTAAACAGACACACCGTATTGCCTATCTTACAAACGCACAATACGTATATTATATACAATACATATACCTGATTTTTTTTTTTTTTTCATTTATGTACGCGGTACAGGGTCTTACTACACAGCTCTGACTCATAGTGATCCTCCTATTTTCAGCCTCCCCAGTGTTGGAATTAGAGGTGTGGGTCACCACCCCCAGTCTCCCATTACTCCCTGGCCAGTAGTAAAAGTTGAGTAAAGCCTTTGTCATTTCCACCACACGATGCTGTCTAGCTCATGTAGATCATAAGATGACCCTGTTTTGTGATGGTTGACTCCAGCTTCCTCATTTTCAGTGAGGATAACAGACTTGGAGAAGCAATGTTAGTCATCCAAATTTTAGAGTACATTCATATAAAAGCCGGGCTAGAATGAAGGTTTTAACAATGTACATATAAAGTTATCAGAACAGGTCAGCCAGATAGCTCAGGGGACTAAAGCGCCTGCTTAGGCAGAGCGCAGTGGCCACAGTTTGATCCCCAGTGTGCTGGCCCTGCCCCTGGGTGCCCTGAGATGGCAGTTGAGACTAGGCATGGTGGCACGCATGCCTGTAATCCCAGTGCTTGTGAGGCTGAAAACAGGAGGATCACTACGAGTCAGACCTGTGTAGTGAGACCCTGTAGACCCTGTACTAAATACATTAAAAATAATAATAATAATAATAAAGTTCTCGGAACAGAATCTAAAAGGGCAAGAATGTTATTTTTGAAAGCTGTTTTTTTTTTTTTTTTTTTGTGTGTGTGTGTGTGTGTGTGTGTGTGTGTTTTTGCTAGGCATAGTGGTACATACCTGGAAGATCCTAAGTTTGAGCCCATCTTGGGCAACCTGGTGACTTAGCAAGACTCTGTCTCAAAAACATTAAAAGAAAAGAAATCACACACACATGCACAGAGTTTGCTGTTTTTGATTTTGGTCAATAGATTTAAGAATTGGAGTACACTCCCCACTCGCCTCTGAGATGTTCTGTGGATAGCCATCTCTTCATGCTTGAGGAGGATTGGTTGTAGGACCGCCAAGGGTGCCAAAGTCTGAGTGCTGAAGTTCCTTGTGTAAAATGGGATGGCATTTACCTACAGTGCTGCTCCTCCTGTATACTTTACCTCATCTCCAGGTTACTCATAATACCTAATACAGTGTAAGTGCTGTGCAAATAGGTGCAGTACTGCACATGTTATTTAGGTAGTAATGAGGGAAAAGCTACATGTCTAGTGCAAATGGGATTTTCCCCCAACATTTTCTATTAATGGTATTGAGAGCAAGTGTTGGGAGAGTCTTGTTTGTGTTGGTGTCTTTGTGCTAAGAATCAGGCGGGGACGCAGCGAAGCCAGGATCACTTCTTCTCTTCCCCATCAGTTTGATGCTTCCTTTTCCATCTGTGCCATCCAGTATTTCCCACATTCCTGACTGTCCAGTAGAAAGTACAGCTCACTTACCTGTAGGCAGGCTGTACAAGTGGAGTCAGAGTCCAGGTTGCTTGCTTCTGCTTGGAGTTGCGTTGGCTTGGGTCCCCCTGATTATCTCATATTAGACAGAATTTCCTCTGTGATTCCCTTGATGGACTTGCAAAGATGAGTCCGTGTGGCATAGTGCATCTAATTCTGGGAAGAAGAGCCCGCAGTTAATGTGCTTGGGTTTATCTCGAGTTTGCTTTATAATTATTAGCCATTTCATGTTGAAATCACATTATGAATAAAGTTTCTCTCTTCTTAATTAAAAAAATTCATAATTACCAAGGAAAATCTGGATCATTTCCCCATAAAGTAGTAACTACTTTTAACTTGTCCATGAAAATTTTCTTATACAAAGAACAAATTATATTTCTGAATTTTAATAATAACTTTGGTTCGTTGTTCTTTCTAAGGTGTATATGTTGTTGTAGAGCCATTTGGAAACCACAGCAAGCACGTTGTTGGAACAAAACCACTGCATGGGGAAGTCTTGTGAGCATTGTCTGTGTCTTACTCATGGCTCATCCCTGTCTCCTCTCACTTAGCACAGCGCTGGCCTAGTATGTCCAGGAGGCGTTTATTAGTGGAATGAATGAATGAATGAATGAATGAATGAATGGCTTCTTAGTTTGGCAGCTTCACTTCAGGTTGGCAGGGGAAATCACTCTTCACATTTGCTCTGAGATTTTTGTCATCTGAAATCATGTACCTTGACCTAGAAATAATGTTAGCCTGTAATTCACTAAGTGCTAGTCGCTGCTCCTAATTGACTCACTTCCAGGCAAACTAATTCACTTTGCTAAAATGAGAATGATGATGTTTATTTTAATCTTAGTAATAATAATATGCTTTCCTGTGGCTGGAATTATGAGATGAGATAACATAGTTTCTTTTTTTTAATGTATTTGGTATAGAGGTCTTACTATACAGCTCAGACTCAATGATCCTCCTGTTTTTAGCCTCCCCATGCTGGGATTACAGGCGTGTACCACCACCCCTGGGGTGGGTTGTGTTTCAGCGCGCCCCGAGGGCAGGGCAGGCACAGTGTGTGGGCCCGCAGATTGAACCCTGGTCTGCTGAGCTATCTGTGGGCCCTAAGATAGTTTTCAAGAGATTGAATAAGTGGAGACAGTTGTGTGACTTGATCACATGTATGTGGAGTCAGATTTAAATTTTACGCCTTGTAACACCCAAATCCATGTTCTAGGTCAGTGTGAAGTAGCGTGGATGAGATCTTCCAGGGACAATCCGTAGAGAGAAGAGTCGAGTCGAAAGCCTGAGTGAGCAAGGCTCCACCTTGGGTTTTTCCTGGTTCTTAACTCTGTGTGGCTTTGCTGGTCCCTTCTCCAGAGGTTCGCATTGCTGCTGTGGAGGCCCTCTGCATGCTGGCCCAGTCTTCACCCGCATTTGCTGAGAAGTGCCTTGATTTCCTGGTTGACATGTTCAATGACGAAATTGAGGAAGTGCGCCTTCAGTCCATACATACCATGAGAAAAATCTCCAACAATATTACCCTACGAGAAGATCAGCTGGACACTGTCCTGGCTGTGTTAGAGGTGAGTGTGTCCAGTTCGGTAGTAACTCCTTTCACGTCTTCTTTTTCCTTTTTCTTTTTTTGCAGTAGGAGGGATCAAACTCAGATTGAAGTGTCTGCTTGCCAGGTGGACGCTTAAGCCCCTGAGCTACCTCCCTGGCCTGCCCCACTTCTTTCGAGCTAGGCATTGTGCGAGGCAGCCGAGCTCTGCCTTCCCAGTGCATCCTTCACCCAAGGTGGAGGAGATGGACATTATTACATTGGAACAAGCTTGGTATTGCTATGCTCAGGAAAGGACAGGCTGCTGTGGGAATACAAGATTATTGTTTTTATCTGCTGGCCTGATGCTTAGGAGACAGAAGGAGAAAGGTGCTGTAGTGAATGCTTGGGGGACAGTAGAGCGTGATGTAGTGAGACATTGCTTTAGGGAGTGTTACTCCTAGAAGGGAACGAAAGATGGGCAGCAGCAATGTCTAGATATCAGGGGTGTGGGACAATATGGTGTGTTCCTGGAATGAAAGAGTTCATCGGATCCACAGCATGCAGTTAAAGAGGTGGGGGATGGGCAGGAAATACCTGTGCACCAGGCAGGGCCGGATCGCAGAGAGCTCTTGGCAGCCTTTCATTTGATTTATTTCTTGTAGTGAATCAAAGGTTAGGGGGCTGGGGAGATGGCTCAGTGGAATAAGTGCTTGCCTGGCAAGCACAGGGGCCTGAGTTCAATCCCCTGTTCTGAAAAAAATAAATAAATAAACAAAGGTTGATGCTGCAGAAAGGAGTTTTGGGAATCAGTTTGTTCAACCCTATAGTTTTGTAGAGAAAAAGGGTAATTTGTCAGAGGTCACATCTCCAGTGTATCGCTCTTGCAAATTATGAGCACAGATTAGATTCACTTCTGAGATTGCCCAGCTGTATGTGGTTCTTGGATTGTTTTTTAGAATAAAGTATCTGGATTGTGAGTACTGAAATTAGTTTCTTTTTCTTTTTTATTTATGAGAGAGAGAGAGAGAGAGAGAGAGAGAGAGAGAGAGAGAGAGAGAGTGAATGTGGTGTGTGTGTGTGGCCAGCTCAACCCACCAGGGGGCGGGGCTGGCTGGCATGTGGTGCTGGGGGATTGAACCGCGGTCCCTGATGCTTTGCCAAGCTTGTTCTAAGTAGGTGCCTTAGACCACTGAGCCATCTCTCCAGCCCTGAAATTAGTTTCTAACTATTACTAAATGGAATTTGGCTTTAATATCCCTTCATATGAAAAGGAGAACAATTTGATATTTAGTTATTAGTGTGCTTGTTTCAAATTCTTGCCCTATGCTTCAGAAGGCAGATTGGGTGCTGTTTTGGTGCTAGGAATCAGATCTCAGGACTCTGTGCCTCACAGGTGAGCGCTGAACGCTGAGCTGCATTCCTGGCCCCAGTACTTTACTGCTGCGAGCCGTAGCCAGCTGACCCTTCTAGCTAGGATTTACCTTTTCTTTTGCTATGCTGAGATACTGTCCTGCTGAGAGGAGTGGAGAGATCCATCCACTTACTTATTTAACAAGCACTGTCTGTATACTGGGAATGTGGTGGTGTCAAAACCAGACATGGTCCCTGCTCTCACATTCTTCAACAAAATGACTTCAGATAAATGTAAGTGTTAGGCAGAAGATAAATGGGATAATAAGAGTGGGGAACACAATGTTAAGTGCTTAGTAAAGCCTTTCTGAGATGCTGTTTGATACTGAATTTCACATGACTGTGTGAAGACTGGGGAAGGAGTTATAGGTCAGAAGGCAGCTGGAGGAAGGGCTGCAAGCACAGTGAGCACCCTTGCATTAGCAGAGCAGAGAGTAAGCCAGCATGGGTGGACATAACGAGAAGGTAGAAATGTGGTGTGAAGCCGGGTCAGATGTGTAGATTCCATCTACGTGTTCTAGGGAGCCGTTGGAGGATTTGTGAAGAGAGACGGCATGTTGATTCTCCTGGCCTCCCCTCCCTGCCTCTCTTTTTCTCTTCTCTGCTTTTTCTTTTCCTTTTGTTGCTTGTTTTTTGATACAAGATCTTGCCATGTAGCCCAGATGGACTCAAACCCAGTGTTGCCTTGCTTGAAGCTTTGTTCTTTTTCTTGAAGTCCTCTTAGAGTTCATAGCAGTGGACTCTTTCTCCTTCATTTAATGTGTTTTTATTGAGAACCAGGCCCATGTGTCTTTATGTGTGACATTTTAATGTTTTTTGTATTTTGTGTGTTTACCCTGTCTCCTTGGAGAGGGCATTAGCCTGTGAGTAGAGGCCTAGGAGGTTCTCCTCACCACCTCCTTTCAAGCTATAACGGGATTTTCTCTCTCTCTCTCTCTCTCTCTCTCTCTCTCTCTCTCTCTCTCTCTCTCTCTGTGTGTGTGTGTGTCCTTGGGTGAGCAAGGGACCAATCAAAGAAGGCTCTAAAGTTGAGTTCAAGGAAGAAGGATTCAGGCACTGACTTCAGGAATACTTGGGAGCATGAGGGGACAAACGCCCCAGCGGGTATAGCTCTTCAACAGCACAGTTGAAGGAGCACAAGAGGATGTGGGGTGGGAAGAAAGGGCTAGCCGCAGCGTGGGGGCGGCAGGCAGAAGGGGCAGTGGGACCAGTCGGGAGAGCCATGGTTGTGGTCTCGTTCCATGAATTCACTTTGAATTTGCTTTGGCCATGATGCTTCCATGCTGTTTGCAGATGTGCTTCCATTTCACAGCCTTTCAGCTTGCTGTTCACTTGGATGAGCATATGCAAAATACTCCACCTCACCTACCACGCTTGCCTGTCAGCCGGTACTTTTGCACAAAGCTGGTACTTCTGAGCACAGGACATCGTGATTGAGTTCTAGACAGGAAAGAAGCAGTGAGATGAAAGAGCAAAAGAGGCCAAGGCTGCTTATTTATACTCAGCCCTTTTATTAATGAAATGAAAACTTTTGGAGGAAGTTAAGCCCTCAAACTTCCCAAGACCTTGTCATGTGGGCATGCTAAAAAGGAAGGGGGCTGAGAGAAGGAAGTGATGGGTGGAGCTTGGGTTCACTAACCAGCTATGCTGATTACTATTATAACCCCCCCCTTTTTTTTTTAAAGGATTCATCCAGAGATATTAGAGAAGCTCTTCATGAACTCTTATGCTGTACTAATGTTTCCACCAAAGAAGGCATTCATCTGGCATTAGTGGAACTGCTGAAAAATCTTACCAAGTACCCTACTGATAGGGACTCCATATGGAAGTAAGAACTGTCCTCCCCCTACCCACTGAGCCTTTGGTGTGTGCTAAATGTGCAGTGTTGACTTTATTTGGTGGTTGATAGAAGATAAGGCCCTCAGTTTTCCCTTTAATTTAGAAATCTCACTCAGTGTAACCAAGCACTCAGGAGTTTAATTCCTGAAATAAAAGTCTTTCTAGATACTGACTTACATGTGGGGCGACCCAGCAGGTGTCCTGCTCCCGCTGTGTACTGAGCGCCAAGTCCTGTGGTGGGCTTCAGGGTAGAGCGAGTCCAGTGGAGTTCCTTCTACTTCTGCGTTTTGTTACTCGCACCTTTGCTGTTTTCCCTTTGTGTAGTTCAGTCATCGTTGAGACTAGAGGCCGGGCCGGCGTTTGATCTGCAAGGGGACGTGCCTTTTCTCCTCATACCTTTATTTTTGTTGATTGCAATCAAGGTGTTCACACTGTTCCTGAACTTCTATTTGAAGAGTTAGTTGCAAACATGTGATATAAAGTGTATTATGATAATCTGTATATTTAAATGAGCATCTAACAGGATCATTCCAGCTGTGTATAGTTTATTGCTTAAAAACAAAATGTAGTTACTGAAAGTAGAAAAATTGTGAGTTAAATCAAGTACTTGGAAGATTCTTTCTGTGATACAGGGTCCAAGCCCAGGGCCCAGTTTATTCTAGGTAAATTATTTATCACTAAACCACATTTCCAACCCCAGGAAGATGTATTAAAAATTAAAAATACCAGCAGACTCTTCTACTTAGGAGCTTATTTTTTTATGGTGTTGGAGGTTGAGCTCAGGGTCTCTGTACTAGACTATATCCCAGATTCCTCCTTCAAAGGTTCATTTTTCTTTGTCCATGTTCACAGTATGTAGTGATAACACTCAGCGTGGGAAGCTGGTGCGCGTGCATAGCGTGTCTCAGTCTTTTGATGCCCCTCCAGCCTCCATCTCCTGGTCCTCTTTCCAGCTGTATGAGATAGGGTCTCCCTGGGTTGCCAGCTCAAACTCTTTGCCACCTGTCTATCCATCCTCACTTCTCCCTCTGTCCCTCCTTCCTCCCTCCATCCTTCCTCCCTCCCTCCTTCCTTTGTCAGGTGGGGCCTCACTGTGGAGCCCAGGCTGGCCTCATACTTGGGCGACCCTCCTTCCTCACGCTGTGAGGGCTGGGATTACAGGTGTGGGCCACCACGCCCTGCATAGGTGCTCTTAATGTGTGCTTTTCTACTTGCCGTTTCTTCATGTTGTGCCGTCCAGTATAGTTCCGTTCAGGTTACATTCATTGATTGTTCTCAAGGAGCACTCAGTCCTTGTGCCATGGGAGATGCAGTGGGGCACACGTCTATCAGCGACCGGTGTTCTGCTGGGTGGGAGGTGCTACAGAACACTTTGTGGTGCATTAAAATATGAGTTGCAGTTAGCTGGGCTTGTGGGTGTAGCCCTACAGTCTCAGCTCCGGGAGAGCTGGTGCAGGAGGCTTGTGATCTCACCCGAGTCTTGGCTACATATTTGTTTCAGAAATTGACAAAAGAAAAACATATGGTTACTTGGTCCACCTAATAGGTAAACTTGTTTTTATTCGGTGAGTGTAGGTTTCTGTAAATTGGGCTCCAAATGACTTTGAAGTTAGCTATTTTATTTTTCTTCCAATCAGATTTTATTGGTACATTTTAGATATACATAATGCTTTATATCTAAATGTCTAAATTTGTACCTATACATGATATAACTTGTTTCCCCCATTCTCCTGCCCTCCTTTTCAACCCCTCTTCTCTCCATTTACAAACACTTTGCTTCTACATATTCCTCCTTTTCTCATTGTTTTTTTTTTTTTTAAACTTTTCCTTTCTTTCCCCCCTCCTGTCTCTTTTGTTCTCCTCCCCATTTGTGCTTTTATTTTTATTTATTTTTTTGTGGTACGGGGGGTTGAACTCAGCATCTTGTGCTTGCCAGGCAAGCACTTATTCTACTGAGCTATCTCCCTGGCCCATTATTGCTTATTTTTAAAATATTTTCCCAAGAGTGGTGCCTCACTGGGCCTAGTGGTGCACACCTATAATGCCAGAACTTGGGAAGCTGAGACAGGAAGGTTGTCGTGAGTTCAAGGCCACCATGGGCTGTGTAGTGAGTTTAAGGTTAGCCTGAAATATAAAGCAAGACCCTGCCTCAAGAAAAATTAAGGGGGAGGGGAAGAAAAGGAAAGAAAGAAAGACTACAGGAAAAGGGATAATGTAAGATGTTGCCGAAGACATATATAAATGAAAGTTTTAAAGGAGTTAATTTGTTGTTTCTCTCTCTGGTTCATTCAACAAATGCTTACTGAGCGCTTATAGCCTGATTACTGCGTGAGGTATTTGAAGATTTAAGAACAGAGTACTCAGACCTAGCCTTCAAACAGCAGGACGAGAAAGAAGTAAGACATACATAGATAAGAAAGTGAATGAAGTAGTAAATTAACTGTATCACAAGCCAGGGTTAAACGCTAGCTTTAAAGAGACCCTGCTGTGTAGGTGTCTCAGTTAGTCTTCTCTCGTTGCTGGGACAAATACAGGAAAGAAAGGCTTATTTAGCTCACAGTTACTGGAGGCTTCAGTCCATACTCGGCTGGCTCCAAGGCAGAGCGGCACAGGGTAGAGAGCATTCAGTTCATGGCGGCAGAACAACAATGGCAACGGAGAGAGTCTGTCTCTCTTATATTGCATTTAGGCTCTCTGCCCCAGGCTGGGGGAAGTACATACACACATAATCCCAGCCTTGGATCACCCATAATCCCAGTGGATCATGAGTTAATCTCAAACTCTAGAAGTCCCACCCCATGACTGCATGAGGCTTGACACAAACCATAACAGTAGGGGTCAGCTAGACACAGACCATATCAGTAGGCATCTCTTGACAGCCCAATACCAGCCCTGATGTTTCCTACCTGAGTTTTGAGTAGGAATGAGAGAGCAAATACATAGCATGGACTCTGAGTATGGTGGCCAGACTCCCACTAGGCTCCGTGAGGGAAAGGTCTGTGGGCGACCAGGAAGTTGATTTCTCTCCACACAGAAGGAAAACCACCAGGCTGGGAAGGAGTGCTTTCCTACCATGATCAAAGGACTTGCTGTCCACACCCATGTATTCCTGCATGTGTTAGGGTACAACATTTGCGCCGTATCTTCTGATCCACCTGCTCTCCAGTCCCTGGTGAAGTTATGCTATGTGAAATTTTATCTGATCATAATGATCTCTTCTGCCTTTGCCAGGTTTTGCATTTGATAGTTTATTATGTTGTAGCTCCGGTTTGCCTCAGTTGGATTATAAACTCCTTGAGGACAAGGGTTCAGATTACATTTCTTTTCAATTCACTGGTACTTGTAAACCAGAATTAGGAAATCAGTGTAATAGAAACATGTTTACTTTGCTTGTGTAGGGGTGTGTGTGTGTGTGTGTGTGTGTGTATGTATGTGTGTGTGATGCTGAGATTGAACTCACCAGTGCTGTACTGTGAAGCTGCAGTCTGTCTTTGTTACTTTTTTCTGATTGCTGAGAGAAAATACCAAACACTCAAAACTAAATGAGGAAATTTTCATTTCATTTTATTTTATGGTATTAGTGTATTTGGTACAGGGCCTGACTACACAGCTCGGACTTGTAGTGGCCTTCCTGTTTTCAGCCTTTCTGTGCTGGGATTATAGAGGAAATGTTTATTACAGCTCAAGGCTTGTGGAGGTTTCAGTTTATAGTTGCCTGGTTTCAAGGAAGGGCAGCTGGGCACAGGAGTGTCACACAGGAAAGTAGTTCATGGTGGGCAGGAGGCAGCAGCGCAGCAACACGTTGAAGCAGCAGCAGCAGGTGAAGAGCTGCACCAACCAGTCAGTGGGCTAATTTAGTAACCACCTTAATCCCTGTTTTAGAAATGCAGTCCTAGTATCAACACACTAGATTCAGCCACCTCTGAAAAGCCCACAGATGACTGCCTGAGGCTTTAGGGGAGACATCTAGACACAGGACATAACATCTTCGTTTTAGCATCCTTTTTTAATTTTTACTTTTTATATCTCCCCATTTCCCTACCCTCCCTTCAGTGCCTCTTTTCCTCCCTAAAATATCCCTGTTTTTTTTTTTTTAATAAATTTAAAAGAATATTTTTTTATGGTAATAGAAATTGAACTCAGGACCTTGCACTTGCCAGGGAGGCACTTAAAAAAAATTTAATTTCTATTATGTTGTGTTGGTATTGGGAATCAAACTGAAAGTTAAATTTTTAAAATTTTTATTTATATTTTACTGCTTTTGCTTCACATCTTTAAAGTGTTCACATTTTTTATTAGTACATATTGTACAGATTAAGTAATGAGTTTCATTTTGGCAGATTTGTATCTTTATATAACACACTTTGATCATTCTTACTGCCATCACCCTATTGCCTAACTGTCTCAGTTTTGCATTTGGGGGCATGTCAATGCACGTAGTATGTTTTGATCATGTTAGTTTGCCCTTTCAATTTTATTTTGAGACAAGGTCTCAGTGAGTTGCTTGGACATTGCCTGCGCTGCCCTCAAACTTTCCATACTCTTGCTTCAGTCTGCAGAGTAGCTAAGATTTTTTTTTTTTTTAAATGCATTTAGGACAGGATCTATAGAGTCTACAGGGTCTCACTGTGTAGATCTTCCTGTTTACAGTCTCCCAAATGCTGGAATTACAGGTGCTTGCTATGCCCAGTCTGAATCACAATCTCAGTGCACCCTGGGGGTGGGGTCAGCACAGCAGGCCCGGGGATTGAACTCCTGGCCCCTGTGTCTGCCTAAACAGGTGCTTTAATCCACTGAGCTATCTGACCAGCCCAAGAGAGCAGCTAAGATTGCAGGTGTGTGGACTGCACCCTTCCTTGGGTAGTTCTTTGTAGTTTCCAAAGGGCCTTCCCACAATAACAGCTAACATTTATTGAGTTCTTGCTGCTGTGTATGAGAGACTCCTTCTTATCTCATTTAATCTTTGTATCAATTTTATCATGTAATTCTTTTAATTCCATTTTACAACAATGGAACAGCTTGTCCAAGGCCATACTGTTTGAAACCTGGTCTGATTTCAGGAACATACCCAAAATATCATTTAGAATACTTTTGATTACCAGTTACAGAAAAAATCTGGTTTAAAGTATCTTGCACAATAAAAAATTTTTTACATGACAAAATGTGGGAAGGTGAGTATTGGTCATTCAAATCTTTGAAAGGCTTAGAGTCCTGGTTGATTTCTCTGCAGCTTTCTTGGATTGCAAGATGACCGTGTCATAGAAAATATCAGAAGGGCCATTCCCTTCTTGCATGTGTCTTTTCATTTGGTTAGAAAACCATTTCTGAAAAGCTGCCCTGCAAATTTTGCCTCTTGCTTCGTGAGAACTGGGTTACTTGCCGATCAGCAAGCCGGTCACTAGAAAATGGGAAGGCGTGGCTGTGATTCATTTAGGGCAGTGATGGGGAGTCTTGTAGAAACCAAGTGCCCACACAGCAACTCAGAACCACTTATTTATGACAAAGTACCAGCGTTGCAGTTAAATCTGAATACTGAAGTTTTAGTTGAGAAAAAATAACTCATGCATTAACATCTTTTGTCTTAAAAGAAAACCACAATAACAGAGCTTTCAAAGATATAAACAACTTTTTATTGAAAGGTAGAAATTTGCATTTGGCTTGCCTTTGGGATCCTGGGCTGGTTGAATTGCGTGCCACCCAGAGGGCTCTGAGTGCCCACGGAGGCACGCGTGGCATAGGCTCACCACCACAGGTTTAGACTAATAGTGAGACTTTGCTGCCTGCCTAATACTTGATAAAAATCAGAGTTCTCCAAATGGCTGTTGTTTAAATGGTTAAATAAATAGTAGTTTGCTGTAGTAGCTCTTTCAGTTTCATAAAACCATTTTGTTTTGCTTGATTGAGACAGGGTCTTACTCTGTAATTCAGGCTGGCCTTAAACTCACTGTGTAATCTAGGCTGGCCTCCAACTTGAAGTGGTCCTCCTGCTTCAGCCTCCTGAAAGTTGGAACTATTTTTATATAAATTAACTGAGTTTCCAGAATAATGGGATGACTTATCTGAAGTCATACAGTTATCAAAAGTAGATAGTTGAGAATCAGGTTTTCTGATTCTAATTCCTGCTACTTTTTAAAGGCACTTAACCAATTTACTGAAATGCGTTCCCATTTGTTTGTTTCAGATGTTTGAAGTTTCTGGGAAGTCGGCATCCGACCCTGGTGCTTCCCTTGGTGCCTGAGCTCCTGAGCACCCACCCATTTTTTGACACAGCGGAACCAGACATGGATGATCCAGCCTGTATCCTCTGTGCTTAGGATGAATCTTCCTAAGACTGGTGAAGGAACCCTGATATCTCTTATTCCAGTGTGGCTGTGATGGTCTTGTTATGGGGTTGAGAGTCTTGTCCAGGTTCCTGGTGTTCTAAGCAAAGAATTGAGAAGAACACCCAGGAGTAGCAGCGGGATCATGATGGATTTGAAAGAAAAATGACAAGATATGCGGCACAAAGCGGGACTGGCCCCGGAGAAGAGCTCATGGCCCCCAGGGAGTTTGGTTTGGAGAGTTTTAAACCTCAGGGTTTAGGGTGGGATTGTGGGTTTGGTCTGAGGTGTGACTATGGTCTGTGAGTGGCTTGACTTGGCCCTTCTGTTAGTGGAGTTTTTGATTCGTCATGGCCCTGGATGAGCTGTCATAGTGCTCAGTGACCATGGTGGGGTGTAGGAGCTGGGCTTGTGTTAGTCTAATCTACAAAGTTAATGATGTGGTAATTAGCGTTGGGGTCAGCCAAGGGTTACAGAAGACCACTGGGTGCATGCCTGGGAACTTACTCTTTTTGTGGGGAGGGGTGTACTGGGATCAAACTTAGGACCATGTGCTTACCAGACAGGTCCTTATGCACTGAGCTATCTCCCTGGCCCCTGAGAACTTATTCTGCATCAGCATCAGCTAATACTTGATTACTTTTTTTCCTTGTGTTTACATCAGAGTATCTTGGTTCTGGGCTAGTGTTTGACTCAGACCTAATCCCAGAAAGTAGGCTACAAGACAGGCTCTTTTTGCCAGTTTATGCCTCACATCTAGCTCCAAAAGGGGGATGTAAGACTGGTGGACATCCCTTCATTTGCAGCCTTTTAAAAACATACTCCTGCCTTAGTCCAAGGTTTAATTTTTTTCATTTCATGTAGGTAAAAGAGTGTTTGAGGGAGCGTAATGGTTATTGTTCTCAGCTTTCATTGCTCCTCTTTGCCGCGCAGTACTAACAATTCCTTTTGCCATTTATTTAAAGCCTGTCATATCCCACATGCTCCTTTGAGGTGTGTGTTCATGTGTGGGCCCTGAGGATTGAACGCAGGGCCCTGAAAATGCTCGGCAACCACTTTATCATAGATGTGTAACCCTAGCCCTTACTTGTTTGCTTGAAGCATTGGAGATTAAATGTAATGACTTCATATTGAGCTTTTCTAGTTTATTTTTTTGAGTCAGGATGTCTTAGTTAACTTTTCTCCCATTCCTGAGACAAAGTTAAGGAGGAGAGGTTGATTTGGCTCGCAGTCTGTAGAGGGTTCATTCTGCAGTTGGCTGGCTCCAGCTAGGGTGGTATGGCAGACGAGGGTCACGGGAGAAACAGTCCATGTCAGGCAGGAGACAGTAAAGCAAGCAAGCCTCTTTTTGTTGCAGGCCACGAGGGTCAGGACAGTGCCAGACCGGTCAGCGGACTGATTGGGTGACTACGCGGCACCCTTACTCCTGGTGTTGCACAGTCGTGCACTCTAGACTCAGCACCTCTGCAAAGCCCAGCATAAGGCTTTGAGGGCCGTCTGGACACAGCTGTATCGCAAGATCTTACTGAGTTGCCCGGGCTGGGCTTGATATGTACTCCTGTGTCTTAGTCTCTGTATGTGTCTCTGTACCTGGTTTATTTTTATTTTTGAGGTAAGATCTTGTTAAAATGTCCTGGCTGAGGGGCCGGGGAGATAGCTCAGTAGAATAAGGGTTTGCCTGGCAAGCGCAAGGGCCTGAGTTCAATCCCCGGTTCCACCAAAAAAAAAAAAGAAGGGCTGGGGATGTAGTGCAGTGCAAAGGCCCTGGCTCAATCCCTAGTACGATTAAAATGTCCTGGCTGGACTTGAGTGTGCAGTCTTCCTGCCCCAGCCTGGGATTGTAGGCTTTCTTTTCTCAGTTTCTAGGATTGTGGACATATGCTATCACACCCAGCTCATTAAATGTTTTGTAAATTGTATTACTGATCTCCCAAACAGACTTGGAGGATTTTTTTTTCCCCCCTTTGGTATTGGTAATCGTTCTCAGGGCTTTCACAGTGAACTACATCCCTAGCCCTTTTTAAAGTTTGAGACAGAATCTTGCTGAGCTGCTAAATTGCTCAAGCTGGTTCAAACTTGAAGTTTGCCTGCCTCAATGTCTCAGAGTGCTGGGATTATAGGCCTGTGCCACCATGCCCAGACTGTGTCACCATGCCCAGAGGCATTAGTCAACATTTATGCCTGGAACCACATTATTATCCAGGATTCTAAATACTTCAGTAGGCAGTATACTGAAAATTTATATTCTCGGTAGTATCTGGCACTAATTTTAAAAACCTTTGATAAGGGGCTGGGGAGATGGCTCAGTGGAATAAGTGCTTCCCTGGCAAGGGCAAGGGCCTGAGTTCAATTCCTGGTTCTTGGAAAAAAAAAAAAAAAAAAAAAACTTTGAGAAACTGGGTGTGGTGGTACATGAGTATAATCCCAGCACTCTGGTTGACTGAGGTAGTAGGGTCTCAAATGCAAGCCTGGCCTGGGCAAATTAGTGAGATTCTATACCAAAATTTGAAAGAAAAAAGGTGCTGGGCTGTAGCTCTGTGCAAAAGTCCTGGGTTCTGTCCCATACTATGAAACAAACCTGTGGTAATGGAGGCTTTTGAGTGGGATGGTGGAATGTATTTCCTTGTCCTAATTTACATTTCTGTGATTACTAGAAAATCTGAGTTCCGTGATGAGAATTTGGGGGTGGAAAGTGGGGTGGTCATGCTCAGTGTTGTATGCCTCCATGTTCCCTTAACCCATTTACCAGACATTGCAGTTTTGGTTCTTATTTTCAATGCTGCTAAGACCTGTCCCACAATGCCGGCCTTGTTCTCAGACCACACCTTCAGGCACTATGCCTACCTCCGAGACAGCCTTTCTCATCTTGTTCCTGCCTTGAGGGTATGTGGGAAACATCCTCTTTCCTTGCCTTTGGGGCTTCGGATTTTCAGTGTTCTGTGGTTAGTAAGTAGCAGAGAAAAGACTGCAGTCTCTGAAAACTGACTTTTTCATTATTTGTCTCTTCAATTCTCACTCTACCACTCAGCTGTTCTTTTTGTCTCATATCACTTTTTAGGGGGAGGAGGTACCACTGGGGATTAAACTCAGGGCCTGATGCCTGCTAGAAAAGCATTGTACCATAGACCCCATTCCTGTTAATTTATTTTGGGACAGGTATGCATTAAGTAGCCCAGGCTGGCCTTGAACTTTCAACCCTCTGGCCTCATCCTCCCAAGTAGCTGAGAGTACCACACCTGACTGAAGATAAGATTGCGTTTCTTTTTTCTGATTTTTTTCGTGGTGCTGGGGCTGCAAGCCGGCCTGTGTGCGTGCCTGGCGAGCACTGTGCCACTGAGTGCCATCTTCTCTTAGCCCTCACTTGCTCTCTGCAACCCATGCCTGTGGTCCTGGGCACTGAACGCTGACATGTTTTGCCACTGAGTTACATCCCAGCTCTTTTCTGTTTTATTTTGAGACAGGCTTGCCTAAGCAGGACTCAAACTTGGGATCCTCTTGCCTTGGTCTCCGTTGGTGCTGGGATTACAGGTGTGTGCCACTGGCCCAGCCCTCCTTTACATTTTAAGAAAGCTCAGTTTTTACTGTGTTTGCTTTTTTCAGTTTTTCTCCCCTCCTTTCTTTCTCTGTCTTATGGCTAATAACAGATTAATTTGTTAATTATATAATATTATATAATACTTGTTAATATTAAAATAGTACCCCATTCCTTTTCTTCTTGGCAGCTGGGGTGCTGCTGAGCTCCATGTTTGCATTATCATACCCTCTTCTTTTTTGCTCCACTACACCTTGCCTCCCTACTGTAGTGGAGGAGGGGAGAAAGGTTATTTGCAGACCCCCCTAGCCTATTTTCTCTCTCTCTCTCTCTCTCTCTCTCTCTCT
>NW_004524625.1:4054671-4058454 GCF_000260255.1 Octodon degus | reverse complement strand
TTTTTTTGCGGAACCAGGGATTGAACTCAGATCCTTGCGTTTGCCAGTCTAGCGCTCATCCTACTGAGCCATCTCCCTGGCCCCCTATTTTCTCTTTGTGTGGTCTTAAAATTGTCCTGGCTCTTCTGTGTTATCACACGGTGAGCTCCAGAATTGGGTGGCACTGTCATCCTACTATATTTGCTTAGTTACCAGGTAGAAAACTAGTGTCATCTGCGCTCTCCCCCAACATCGCACCCCATGAAGATCCGTCTCAGCAGTTCCTGCAGCAGAGCCTTGAGCGAGTATACAGTCTGCAGCACCTGGACCCACAGGGAGCCCAGGAACTCCTCGAGTTCACCATCAGGTCAGACAGTTTCTACCTTTGCTGATAAGTCAGGACTTTCTTATGCTTTTTATTTTATTTTATTTTATTGAGAAACAAATATGAATGAGACAGTATCAAAGCTGATTAATAGGACATCTTCGACAATCAATACATTGTACATTGTTATCTTCTTAGTGGTTATCCATAGTACAAGAAGCAGACAGGATTAGTACACATCTTTCTTCTGATTGAATTAAGCAAAAGTAGCTGTATAGCTATCCTATTTTGTATATACAAATACAAAATGATCTTTCCTTTGTATCTCCTTTTTTTTGTTTAGTCCTGTCACAGGTGGGTATTCTATTAGCATCTAAATACTGTAGGTGCTTGAATTCAGCAAGACAATCCAACACAGTCCAGCAGTCCATAATAGTAGTGGGTTATCCTCAGAAATTATTGACTTGAGCCTTTTACAGCTCATTTTATTAATATGGCTTTACTTTATATACCTCATTTTTATACTTTTCTGCTGGATGGTTAAGACCAAGATAAAGCAAGGCCTATATAACAAGAAATGTAACTTTTTTTTTTTTCAAAATTTTATTGATAAACAGCAATGAGACAGTTTCAAATCAAATCGGAAGTACAGATTCAACAAATAACACACTGCATATATTCTTCTTAGTAGTTAATTGCTGTACAAGATGCGGACTTGAGATCCTATTTACAAACACCATTAGAACAAATCATTCTATTCATTAAGAGAATGCAACTATATATCTATCCTAACCACTTTGAATACACAGATACAAAATGGACATTCATAGGTATGCCCCATTTTTTCTAAGTTCCGTTATTGAATATTATAGGTGTGTAAACTCAGCAAAATATTCTAAAAGAGTCCAGTAGCCCATAATAGCATTGGGTCTTCTGTTCAACTGGCAATGTCAGAAATTATTGACCTGAGTCCCCCACAGCTCAACATAACAGCAGAAATGTAACTTTTGTATCTGATAAGGTCAGTCAAATACCCTCAGGATTTATCCTGTAGCCCTGTACCGCACTTTGTAGATCCTTTGTCAGTGTCAGCCATGTGGATGAGTCATGGCCATTGCCTGACCAATTTGCTCCCAGTGAAAGCTTGAGAAAATGTTTTTTCTCTCCATGTGACACTCCCCAGGCTCACTTTAGATCATCGAACACATTCCTCTGTGGCTCCATAATCTTCTTGATCAGAAAATTTGGGGCACAACTGAATTACATAATGTTACAGTACAGGTTCTCCTATGTCCCGAGTCTTCACTGACCTTGGAAGGCTAGGGCCAAAATGTTGGCGGACCTTGCAGCCCTTCCTTTTCTCCAATTTTGATCTGCTAACTTAGGTTGCTAACCCTCCAGAAGAGAGGCTTATTATTACCCTGCAATATGTGCAGTTCAGTTTACCCTAATGTTCTTATGCTTAGCACAAGCAGTCATGCTTTGTGTTCCAGCACTGGTTAGGCTTTACTTTCTGATTCTCTTGCCCTGCACTCTTACGTGGTTTTAGGATGTTTGTATTATTTTTAGGTCATGATTTGAACTTATTTTTTGAAAATGTTGTTTGTGCTGCGTATAGTGGCCCACACCTGTTACCTAGCCCTGTGGGTGGCTGAGGCAGAAGGAGTGCAGGTGGAGCCAAGCCTGGGCATCCTAGCTCACATTGGCTAGAATTTGTGACCCTCCTTCCTCAGCTTCTGGGTAGCTGGGATTATAGGTGTTCTCCACCATGCCCAGATTAGACTTACTCTTTTTAAAATTTGTTGTCATCCTTAAAATTAAACACAGGACCTTATGCATGCTAGGCAAGTGTGTCTCTAAGCTACAGCCCCAGCCTGAATCCAGGGCCATTCTCTGCCTCCATTTGCTCCATCAAGTGCTTCTGTGTACAGTCCAGAATCCTAACTACCTCTCTGTATTCTTGCCCAAGAGAAAAAGAAGGGATATGAGGAGGGCATCTTTTCCACCTTTGCCTCCTCTTAAGGACACCTCTCCAAAGCTGCACACTCTGGCAGTTCTGCTTGCTCCCCATTACTGGCTTCAAGTCAGGTGGCCATGTCCAGGCTTAGGAAGCTAGGAAGTGTAGTCTTTATTTTTGATGACTCATGTTTGCTTAGCATTTGAAGATTGTGTTACTGGGGACCAAGGAGAGAAAAGCAATTGGGGGATAACCAGCAAGTTCTGTCTGCTAGACCATATTAAAATGGCCTGGATGGTATGAAAACAATTGAAGTCCATTTGCCTTTAATGAAAGCAGTATTGCCTGGTCTTATAACAGCAGAGCTGAGGAGCTGCTGCAGAGACCATATGCTTATAATGTCTGAAATGTTTGCTTTCTGACCTTTTATAGAAAGGAGCGCAGACCCTGCTATGAGCTCTGGGTAGTCCGTGCTACCTGAACCCAGGATTCAGACCTTTGTATGTCTTTTCTGAAGCGATTCCTCAGTCACAGTTTGCTCTATTCTTCACAGTCGTGTTTAGCTTTGGAGGCTCCTAGATGAGGTTGTTGGCCTTTGGCTCAGGAGCATAAGCTCCGCTTCCTGAGTTACCTGTCTAAATATACATTCAAGCTTTGTCATTGTCAATGTTACTGTGTTGGCACTAAAACATCTACAGAATATACCAAAGCAAGTTAATTTGATCGTTAGCTGTGGAGTTGGCAGTTAGTATGTGCTCACTCAACACTTACTGGCGTTAGTTGCTTTCGCGATGTGTTTTTTAATGAGGTGGTGGTCGTGCTGGGCTTTGGCTGACAAAACCACTGTTATCATGCAGTGGCCAGGCCTGTGTATTCCTGTGTATTCTTAGGAGTGTAATCTGTATGATGAAAAACCTAGAAAGGAAACCAGATAGAGCAGAAGATACTGAGGGCCTCCTGTGCTGTATAAACATTATTTGAAATATGAAGCAGTTGTAGGAAGTGGCAAAATCTGGATTTGCATCTAGCTTTGTCTGAGTGTAAAATCAATACTTGTGATAAGCAGCAGTGAAAGGCATTCCTGAATCAAATGGTGATAAGATCAGATCATCGCTGGAATGCTTTATCAATTATTATTTCTATAGTTGTTGAAAAGTATTGTTAGTTGCAGTTTCATGCAGAACATTATCTGATTATGACTAGGCCAGATATTTGTTAGTCCTTGTGCAAAACAGACTTCAAATATTTCTTGTTCTTTATTGCTATCCAAGCAGCCATTTAATCCAACCCAAATCTTACCTATACAGAGTCTACCATCCCTCAGTAAGGGTTTGTTCTGTTTCTGGAACCTGATAGAATTGCTTTGCGCTCTCTTCTATAGTCTGGGCATGTTTTAAGGGCATCATAGATATTTGTTGAACTGTCATTTTCTTCTTCTTCTTCTTCTTCTTCTTCTTCTTCTTCTTCTTCTTCTTCTTCTTCTTCTTCTTCTTCTTCTTCTTCTTCTTCTTCTTCTTCTTCT
>NW_004524625.1:4049142-4053561 GCF_000260255.1 Octodon degus | reverse complement strand
TTTTTTTAGAGTCAACAGAAAATGGAAATATACTTTTTAAAGTTTCTAATACTAGGACCTTTTGAAGTTTTATAAGACTTTTTATCTCTAGTTGCTGAGACAAAACACCTGATACTCTGAGTTAAGGAAAGGAAGGTTTAGCTCTCGGTTTGTGGAGGTTTCAGCTTATACTGAGCTGGCTCCAAGGCAGACGTGGCAGACGTGGCAGGGGGCGGAAGTTCAAGGTAGCAAAAGACAGCAGAAGCACAAAGAAGGGTGGGAGAGGGCAGGTCCCTTTTCCTCCTGTACATATCGTAGGCAGGCCATGGTGTGGGGGCAGCACTCACACCTTTTCCCTGCCCTCCTCTTGCACAAGATGAGGATGTTTGCAGGAGCCTGACCGCTGCTGAGTCACTTAGTTAAGTGAGAGTGAGGGTGTCATTTAAGGAGTCCTGCAGTCCTCTCTCTGCTTTTTCATAGGCTAATGGTCTCTGATTTCTCAGAGTTTGGATTTTTGTGTAAGTCTGTGCTGTAACTGGAAATACACATTATTGTTTTAGAAACTGTTACTTTAGAACACAGTTGTAATTTTAGAGTAAAGTAGCTCATTTTATTCTGAAGCAGATGGAACTTCATTTATTTGGAATAAGTAGAACTGTACTTCTTATGGGAATTCTTTCATATACCACCCTTTAAAAAATGGGACTTCATGTGGGAATCTTTTAAAATCTTCCTTTTGTTGTATAATTGTTAATTTCTTTAAGAATCCCCATTTTGTAGTTTAGGCGCTAGTCTACTAATTAAAGAGGTAGAAATAAATGTTTGTAATCTATAGTCATCTAGGGGCAGGGATGAAGATAGCTTCTGAAAAGTCACCAGGACTTTATAGTTTGCATTTTGCAATGTTCCTTGTTCTAGCAAGCTACTAAGGGGCATTAGTGTGACTTTGATTTTGAGAGACTGGCAGGGGTTGAAAGAAATGTGTAGGCATAAACATTTGGTTTGTGTATCTGGAGCCTTTTCTTGACTATCTGTAACAGTGATTTAGGAAATGAACTAGTTGCTGGGGAGGTAGCTCAGTAGAATAAGCGCTTCCCTGGCAAGTGCAAGGGCCTGAGTTCAATCCCTGGTTCTGCCCCCCGCCGCAAAAAAAAGGAAATGAACTAATTCAGCTTACTGTGTAAATTGTTAAATAATTACAATATGTAAACTTGTTTACTTCCGATATTTTAGAAATACTACTAATTGATATCAGGGATTAGAAAATCACTATCTGTGTGTTTCTGTGCAGGTGTCTTTTGCCTGGCCAGATCACATCTCCAGTCTTTATTTATTTGGTACGGGGTCTCACTAAGCAGTTCAAGGCACCCCTGGCATGCCGGCATGGCATGCAGGACTGGGGACCGAACCCCTGTCCTGACGCTTGCCAGGCAGGCACTTAGGCTGCTGAGCTGTCTCCCCACGCTAGATCACATCTCTAGAAATGTCATTTTTATTTCATATGTATTTGATCTATTTCCTAAATAAAGAGAAAGCAAATAAATGAGGCATAATATGGTATGCATTTAAAAAAGATGAGTCAAAAAAAAAGTTGAGTCAAGGCTGACTTGGGTTCATAGCCCAATTTTTTTTTTTTTTTTTTTTTCATTTCTGTATTTGGTATAGAGACTCACTACACAGATCTGACACATACTGATCCTCCAGTTTTCAGTCTTTCCAGCACTGGGGTTATAGGCATGGGTCACACCAGGACTCGGTCTCCTGCTCAGCATGCCCTGGGGGCAGGGCCAGCATGGCCTGAGTGACCAGGGATCAAATCCTGCTCCCTGTGATTGCCAAAGCAGGCACTTAGTCCGCAGAGCTATCTCCCAGCCCTCCTGGCCTATTTTTGCTGTTTATTAATTCTGTGACCTAGAACAAACCACTTAAATACTGGTCTTTAACTTCATGCTTAGTGAATGGGATTAATTAGAATTCATGTTGTAAAGTTTAAATGAACTCAAATTCACCTGGAGACAGGTAATGCATTCTCAGCAGGTCAGTGTCCTCTATGATTGTAACAGAAGGCAGGATCTTCTTGGAGAGGAAATACTTCAGAAATGGAATGGTTCCTGGGTGTTTCATGCCAGAGCAGCAATGGAAAGGTGAAAGAGGAAAGCAGCTGGTCACTGAGATTGCACTGCACTGGTGTGGTTAGCTCATCCAGGGCTTTGCTTTTCATGGTGCTGAGCTCCCATACCTGAGCAGGCTATCCAGGACCAGCTCCAGCCAGTCAGACTCACAGGAGGTGTCTGTATACTAGAGAACTGATTGCTTCAGCGAGTCTGGGGTGACCCTATGACCCTTTGCAGGACATCTTCTTTCTGGGGTCAAGGTCCCTAGTTATGGAAGTTGCCCACTGAGCGTGAGTTTAGAGAGAGGGGCTTAGTGCAGTGGGATCTTTTTGTGTAGCTGTTTGATACCGGATATATCATGCCTGCAACAATCCCCACTCCCTCAGATCTTGAGGTTTCCCACAGTTGCTGTTTCTGTGTAGAATTTTGATGTTGCCATAAAGAATGAGGCAGATGTCTATGAATGCTATGATGGATTATTAGATAACACATGTACTCTTTTACTCCTTACCAAAAAGAAAAAAACAAGGATTAATTAAAAACAAACCAAGGGCCGATGAGATAGCTCAGTGGACTAAGCAGCTGCTTAGGCAAGCTCAGGGGCCCCCAGATGTACTGAGCCTGCGACTGAGTCTGGCTGTGGTGGTGCACACCTGTAATCCCAGCACTTGGGAGGCTGAAAACAGGAGGATCACTACGAGTCTGAGTTATGTAGTGAGACCCTGTACCAGATACATAAAGTGTTTTTCATTGATACACAGCATAGCTAGAAGAGTTAGAAAGGGGTGGTTTTCTCTGTCGAGGTGTGCAGTGTAGGAGGGTAACAGGGCACACGTTTGTGGAGGGGACTACAGTAATTATATGAGGTGTAGGATTTTTTGATTTATATGCCTTAGATCTGTATTATGTATTAAAAAAACTAAATGTTTTAAATCACCAGTAATCTCAGTGCCCAGCACTGTTTTGTTTGTGTGCTACTTTCTAGTTTCTTGTCCACAGGTAATTTTTTCTTTTTAAGATGGGAATCTCACTGTGTTGTTTATACTTAGCAAAAGTATATTTTTCTACAGTTTCAGTCATTGTGTCTGTACTTCCAAACAGGGTGTTTGAAGTAAAGCTAGATTATACTGCCTGTGTTTTTAATTTTTGAGACAGGGTCTTGCTAGTCATTAACTCACTATGTAGCCCAGGCTGGCCTCAAACTCACCATGATCCTCTTGCCTCAGCCTCCCGAGTGCTGGGATTACAGGGGTGTACCACACCCAGCGTTACAGTGGCTAATTTATGGCCTGATGTGATCTAAATGTTTATGTCCTTCCAAAATTTGTCTGTTGCATTCTAACCCCCAAGTTCATGGTATAGGAAAAAGGGCCTCGGAGAGGCACCTAGGTCGTGAGGCTAAAGCCCTCGTGAGCGAGAGTAGCTCCTATGCCAGGGCCTTCGGGACCTTGTTCACTCCTCTCGCCATATGCCGATGCAGCTGGAAGCTACTGTCTGTGAGGCAGCCAGCCTTCTCAGACTCCACATCTGCAGGCGCTTTGGGCTTGGACTTTCTAGCCTCCAGAACTGTGAGAAGAAGTTTGTTTGTAAGATACCCATCTGAGGTATTTTGTTATAGCAGCCCCAGTGGGCTTAGACTTTTTCTTACATACCAGAAATTGAATATATAGCATAGTGGGGAGAAGGTACTATCATTACCTAGAAAACCATTTTATACTGTTTTTCTCCAATATCTAGTTTTTTCCTTAGGTGAGATCATATACCTTATTTTTTAATTTGTATTTTATTTTATTTATTTATTTTTTAAATTTTATTTATTTATTTATTTATTTTTGTGTGTGTGTGTGTGTGTGTGTGTGTGTGTGTGTGGCCAGCTCAGCCCACCGGGGGGCGGGGCTGGCTGGCATGTGGTGCTGGGGGATTGAACCATGGGGTCCCTGGGCTTTGCCAGGCTTGTTCTAAGTAGGTGCTTTAGACCACTGAGCCATCTCACCAGCCCTTAATTTGTATTTTAATAACTACAGTATTTTTTCTTGACTAGATGTGCCATGATTTATGTAGCAATTAGTATCTTTAAGGAGATACTGAGGTGTTTTTTGGGGTGGGGGTGGGGTGGTATTGAGAATGAATCCCAGGCCTTCTTATTGAGCTACCATTGCAGCCCATTATTTTTTTTTTATTTTAAAATTTAATTATAGGGGGCCTGCCCCTTAGCTCAGTTCTTTAAGTGGCTGCTTCAACAAAGCAGTCAGGCTCATTTGCTGCAATTCAAACCCCACAACTCAAGCCAGCCAAACCTGCCCTGAAGGCATTCGGAGCAAAAAAA
>NW_004524625.1:4042829-4046825 GCF_000260255.1 Octodon degus | reverse complement strand
TCAAGATCGACATAAGCTACCAATCCTATCTGAAATATTTCATCAAGTCTTTCTGCCACCTTCTGTGGGAGGCCTGCCTCTATCAGTGTCTTGTAGTGTTCTGTGTGAGTTACACTGGAAGTATCCATTGGTTCTTCCTCTTCTTTTAACTGTACCGCATTACCATTCACCTGATTAGCCATTTTATTATGCAGGGCAGAGCTGGGGCCGGCGGCCGGGCCCCTATATATTTTTATTTTATGGAAAAAATAAAATTTCATGGTAAAATAGGGAAATAATAATAGCTAATACATTGCATACTGTTATTTTCATAATAGTTGAGAGTACAAAAATACGGACATAAACAATATTCCAAATGATACTAGCACAAACCTTTCTTTTGAAAATAGCCTTGCTAAGTCATTAAGTTGCCCCATCTGGGCTCAAACTTGTGATCCTCCTGCTTCGACCTCCCAGAGTGCTGGATGACAGGCCTGTGATACCAGTCATGGTTTATACACAGTGACTGTTATGGTGCTTAAAACAGTTCATCCTGTTGAATGTTTCCCTTAGGGTCACTCCTCAGCATAAAACGTCCTATGAAAATATTCTACAGTATGTGTGGCTTTATAGCAGTGTTCCTTCCCAGAAGCGCCTGTCAGCTTAAATGATGGTCAGAAGTGTGATGAACCAACTTCATTATAACCACTTCAGTATTTAGTGTTGTGCAGAACCTCTGACAGGGTGCAGGGTATACAATGGTAAAATGGTTTTGACTTCACGTTGACATTATCTTTACCTTGTGTTTGGCTTTGGGGTCTTATTTAATGCAGGGATTTGCAAAGACTTGGAGAACTTCAGTCTGAATTGGCAGGCGTAGCCGACTTTTCTGCCACCTATCTTCGCTGTCAGCTACTTCTCATCAAGGTTGGTTTATATCCCCTGTCTTTATTATTATGATGCTTGAAATGTACTTTAATTATCCAATTGTGCTTCAATTCATTGTGGAACCACCTAACGATGGAGAAATTATGTACTCTGCAATGCAATTGTGTTTGTCTCTAATTAAAGAGATGCTAACTCTTACGAATGGAGAATACTTTCATCATTATATAATTAGAGCAAATTGTGCAGTCATTTTAATTAGAATTTAAGGATTTTATTTTACTTTTTAAAATTAGTTAAATTTGTTGGTATATTTTAGATATACTTAACCATCAGTTATCATTGAGAATCTGTACCTGTACGTGACATAACTTGGTTCTTTTGTCCCCTTCCCCTACTCTCCCTCAACGTCTCTTTCTCTACTTATTTGTAAAAGTTTTGTTTCCATTTTGTTTTTTTTCTCTTTTTTCCTTTTGTTTTTCTTCCTTTCCTCCTACTCCTCCCTCATTCCCCTTGCCGTTTGAACGTTCTTGTCTTATTTCACAACACCCATTGTGCATTTTGTTCATTATTTACACTTTCACTTGCTCGCAGCAGAGAAACAGTGTAATATTTATACCTGTGTGATTCATTTCACTTGGGAGCGTGGTCTCAAGGTGCATCCATTTACTTAGAAGTGTCTCAAGTGTATTCTTTGTTATGGCTGAATGATACTCCATTATATAAAAACCCACATCTTCTTTAACCATTCATTGGTTGGTGGATATTGGTCTGTTTTCAAGATGCAGCTGTTAATAAGCTGTGCCACTATAAATGTGGGTGTGTGTGCATTGCTGTCATCTGACACTTTTAATTCTTTCAGGAAGATACTGAGAAGGAGATTATCTGGGTCCAAAGCAACTTCTAGTTTTAGGTTTTTAAAGAATCTCTACACTGATTTTCACAGTGGTTGTACCAGTCTTCACCCCCACCAACAGGCAGGACAGGTCCTTTTTCCCTACAGTCCTTGCAGAATTTGTTATCAGTTGATTTCTTGATAACAGCCATTCTTTCTAAACGGAAATGGAATCTCAGTGTTATTTTAATTTGCATCTTTCAAATGACCAATGACTTTATACATTTTTTTCATATATTTATTTGCTGTTTCTGTATCTTTATCTGAGAAGTATTGATTCATTTCAGATTGATTAGGTATTTAAATTTGAGGGGCTTGATTTTTTTTTTTTTTTTAAAGTTCTTACATATTTTCTAAATTGTAGTCCATGCTGGCCAGATAGCTCAGTGGATTAAAGCACCTGCTTAGGCAGATGCAGGGAGGGGAGGTGGGAGAGTTTGATCCCTGGCATGCTGTGTGCCGGCCCTGCCCCCAGGATGTGCTGAGACTGGAATTGAGATTGGGCATGGTGGCGTGCCTATAATCCCAGCACTTGGGAGGCTGAAAACAGGAGGATCACTATGAGTCCAATCAGTGTAGTGAGACCCTGTAGACCCCGTACTAAATACATTAAAAATAAAATATTAAAAAATTGTACAGAGTGATAAAAAAACAAGCAAAAACATTAGAAATGATACAGAATTTCAATAAACAAAGTAATATAAATTTCACAGTGGTGGTTGTATTGCATAATGTTATCTTCCAATTAGTTTTTGTTTTTATTAATTTTAATGAGAAAGAAATAGCAGTGAGAGTTTCCAAACAGATTAGTAGGACAGTTACAATAATTAATACATTGCATATTGTTGTCTTCATAGTAAGTTGTTTTAAATTACCAGATAAAATGTATAATATTTGTTTAAAAAATTATAAGAAATTAAAATGAAGGGAAAGGGAAGAAAGAAAAAATTGGGCTGACGAGAGAGCTCAGCGGTCTAAAGTGCCTACTCAGGCAAGCTTAGGCAAGTGCAGGAGACTGGGGTTTGATCCTTGGCACTACATGCTGTGCCAGCCCTGCCTTCAGGTTGGGCTGAGCTGGCCAAAAATTTATTTATTTATTTATTTATTTTTTGCGGAACCAGGGATTGAACTCAGGTCCTTTCACTTGCCAGGGAAGCACTTACTCCACTGAGCCATCTCCCCAGCCCATGGCCAAAAATTAAAAAAAAAAAAAAGGAAGATTAACATTTTTTCAGTAGACCTGCAAAAATCAACAGTGCAACTATCCAAGCTATCCTGCATATAGCAGGACAAATATCTTTTTCCCTTCTTTCTTTTGTCCATTTCCTCACCCCAGTTTTTCCTTTCCATTGATAAGATTTTCCCTTTCACAGCATCTGTTGTGCCTTTCAGATTTTATTTACTCTTTGAGGTTTTTACACTAGAGAGACAATATGATGTTTGCACATGTGGGTTTATTTGACTCATTTCACTTACCATTTTGAATTGGGAATTCAGCTAAGGACTTGCACTCCCCAGGCAGGTGCTTGTGCCACTGAGCTATACCCTTGGGCCTATGCTGTTTCAATTTTGATCAAGATTGCATTTAATCTGTATGATAAATTTGCAAGCGTGTCCATTTCCACTATATTGGTGCTTACTATTCAGAGCCTTGTACATGCATGGCTTGAGCTCTACACTGAGCCACAAGAGTACTGCAGTTATGAATGTAGAGGTCTTTTACCTTCTTTATTATAATAGTTTGTAGGTATTTTGTTGTTTTGGATACTGGCATGAAAGGTGTTGTTTCTGTAATTTTCTCACAGAGAGTTTGTTATTTGTGTACATGAAGGCTATTGATTTTTGAGTGTTGCCTTTGTATCCAGATATACTATTGAATTTGATGATTGAATCTAGAAGTCTTTTGGTTGAGTTTTTTTGGTCTTCTGTGTAGAGTATCATGTCATCAGCAAATGATAATTTGACTCCTTCCTTTTATATCCTTATTTCTTTTATTTCTTTCTCTTGTCTAATTGCATTGACTAATGTTCCCAGATCTACACTGAATGGCAAGTGTTGACCGTGGGCATCCTTGTCTTATTCCTGATTTTAGGGTGAAAGCTTTCAGTCTTTGTCCATATAGTATGGTGTTGGTTGTTGGTTTGTTAAAAATGGCTTTCAAAGGGCTGGGGAGATGGCTCAGTGGAATAAGTGCTTCCCTAGCAAGCGCAAGGGTCTGAGTTCAATCCCCGGTTCCG
>NW_004524625.1:4035144-4042584 GCF_000260255.1 Octodon degus | reverse complement strand
AGGGGGCGCGGCTGGCTGGCATGTGGTGCTGGAGGATCCAACCGCGGTCCCTGTGCTTTGCCAAGCTTGTTCCAAGTAGGTGCTTTAGACCACTGATCCATCTCTCCAGCCCCAAATAAAAAATAATTCTAAAAAAAAAAAAAAATGGCTTTCATCAGATTGAGATAAAGACTATTTTCTAGTTTTCCGTGGAGTTTTTTCTTATGTATGGGTGTTGGACTTTGTCAAATGCCTTTTTCTGAATCTTTTGAGATGATCATGTGGCTTTTGTCCTTGGTTCTGTTAATATGATGTGTTATATTTATTGGTTTGCATACTTTGAACTATCCCTGCATTCCTGGGATGAATCCTACTTGGTCATACTTGGTCATGGTGTATAATTTTCTTGATGCTATCCTGCATTCTGTTTGCTAGTATCTTTTGCATGTGTGTTCATCAGGGAGATTGACGTGTAGTTCTGTTCTTTAGTTCGATTCTTCTTTGGTTTTGGTAACAGGCTAGTTGTTGCTTTTGTGAGTGAATTTGGGGATATTACTTCCTTTTCAGTTTCATTAAGGAGTCTGAGGAGTGTGTTTGATGGTAGGGAAAGAGCCAAGTTCAGTCCTGGCACAATAAGTTTTTTTTATTTTTTAGGGCCGGGAATATATCTCAGTAGCATAAGCCTGCCTGGCAAGCACAAGGTCCTCAATTCAATCCCCAGTACAGGGAAGGAGAAAAAGCTTTTTATTTTTTAGTCAGGGTCTCACTGTGTATTTCAGGTTGGCTTTGAATTTACAGCAGTCTTCTTGTCCCAGCCCCTTGAGTGTTGGGATTACATGTGTGTACCACCATGCCCAGTGTATGTTATAACCAGTAATAATCTTTTGATGAATTATACCACATATGAAAAAATACTTATGATACAGCATTATGTACTCACAGAAGACAGAGAATTTATTCTACTTTCTGGACATGATTATATAAAAATATGTGTGAGCAATGCCTATAAGCAAATATACCAAAATATTCTGCCACTCTCCCAACATGGTAGCCTCCAGCTCCATGTAATTATTGAGCATTTAGCATCATTAGTTCAAGCTAAGGTGTGTGGTAAGTATGAACTACCCACTGGATTTCATAGGCTTACTATGAGAAAAAAAGGTAAACCATCTAATAATTTTAAAAGATATCACACAGTAAAATGATAATATCTTGGATGTGGTGGTTAAATAAATGATACTTGAAAAGTTAATTTTACCTTGAACTCACTTTGTAGCCCAGACTGGCCTCAAACTCACAAATGATCCTCCAGCCTCAGCCTCCCTAGTGCTGGGATTACAGGGGTGTGCCACCACAACCAGCCATGGCAGATTTTCAGAGCAAAACAAAAATACAACTCTCACATGATGTGTCAATCTTTGTGACTTGTGCTCCTCTCATCATTTGTCTGGGCAGGCCTTGCAGGAGAAGCTGTGGAATGTGGCTGCCCCTTTGTATCTAAAGCAGAGTGATTTGGCTTCTGCAGCAGCAAAACAGGTAAGTTCTTGGAGACCGTCTCCTCTGTGATGGGTCTCTGTCTAGGAATTACAGTCCATGCAGACCCACCGATCTCCTGGGGTTCCCTGCCTGCACTGTGGTCTCTTCAGCTCAAGGTATGATAGATGTCAGTAGTAGGAGAGGCTGTGTAGTTAGTGGACACAGCACTGGCTTTGGTGTCAAGAGACTGCCCTGGCCAGGGAGATGCCTCAGTGGAGTAAGCGCTTCCCTGGCAAGCGCAAGGGCCTGAGTTCAATCCCTGGTTCTGCCAAAAAGAAAAGAGACAGACAAACCAACCGCTCTGAGATTTCGTGTCAAGTCTGCCTCTAACTTTCTGGGTGATTCTGAACAAATTATTTAACCTTCTCATATTTGTCCTCTTCTATCAATGTGGCAGTTGAATTAGATAACTTCTAAGATCTTTTATGGGGCCGGGGAGATAGCTCAGTGGAATAAGTGCATCCCTGGCAAGCGCAAGGGCCTGAGTTCAATCCCCGGTTCCGCCAAAAAAAAAGATCTTTTATGTTCTGAAGTATGTTGTTATCAGTGTATATTCCAGATATACTATAATAAAGACTATTATGAATCTTTCATCTGAAAATATATGAAACTCATTTGGAGGCTTTTTTTTGCATTTATAATTTGTGATACCTTTTGCATGTTAAAAAGGCCTTACATTTTTGCTAACTTCATTGCATAGTGCTTGTTTTTATTTGCCTTGAGTGTAACTAGCCCTTACAGTAATTCCACTAGACCGGAGTAAATATAAAGTCTATTTTACAGATGTTCAGTCTATTTTACGGAGTTCAGCAACATTAAGTTCATAGAACTCTAGTGCTCAGATTCAGAATTGGTGTCTAGAATCTGTTTTCTTTCTCCTATACAGCCCAGTGTTTCATCCAGTGCAGACTCCTGCCCAGCTCTGATATGTTATTTATTGTAGAGAATGGAGCTTAATGATTCAGACGCAAACTGGGCAGTGTTGGGAAGGTTGAGGTCAAAGAGCAGTAGTTAAGGAGAGGAAGAGGGCCGGCCAGATAGCTCAGTGGACTAAAGTGCCTGCTGAGGCAGAGTGCAGGGACCGGGATTCCATCACTGGCATGCCGTGCTGTGTTGGCCCTGCCTCCAGGGCTTTGAGACTGGGTGTGGTTGTGCACATCTGTAATCCCAGTCCTTGGGAGGCTGAAAACAAGAAGATCGCTCCGAGTCCAATCTATGTAGTGAGACCCCATACACCCTATATTAAATATATTTTAAAAAAAAAAAGGGCCCAGGGAGCTAGCTCAGTAGACTAAGCACTTGCCTGGCGAGCGCAGGGTTCTGAGTTCAATCCCCAGTACTGCAAAAAAAAAAAAAAAAAAAAAAGAGGAAGAAGGTGATTACTTATTTATTTATTTCTTAAAAATCATTTACCTCAAACAAAAAAAAGAGGGCTGGGGAGATGGGTGAGCAGAATAAGCGCTAGCCTGGCAAGTGCAAGGGCCTGAGTTCAATCCCTGGTTCTGCAAATAAATAAATAAATAAAAATCATTTATTTACTTGGTACAGGGTCTTGTTCTGCAGCTGAGACTCGGTGACTCCTGTCTCAGCTTCCCCAGTGCTAGCATTATAGGCACAGCATGGGATACCAGGGATCAAACCCAGGTCCTTGGGCTTGCCAGGCAGGTGCTTAGACCACCAGGCTTTATCTCCCCAGCCCAGAGAAGGCAGTTACTAATGCTGTCTACCACACACTATGCTAAGTCCTGGGGTGGGGGGAGGGTGTAGTACGAGAGATTGAGCTCAGGGGTAAACTCAGTGTCTTGCATGCTAGGCAAGTACTCTTCCACTGAGTTGTGTCCTAAGCCCCAAGTACAGCTTTTTTTCTTTTTTTTCTTTTTTTTTTTTTTTTTGGCTTTTTGAAACAGGGATCAGGCTGGCCTTGAACTCACTTAGCCCAGGCTGCCCTGTAATTCACAGCAGTTCTCCTGCCTCGGACTCCTGAGTGCCAGGATTACAGGCTTGCCTCACCGAGCCCCACTTGTGCTAAGCATTTTTCACGCCCTGTTTGCTACTTGAGGTTTGCATGGTGTAGGTGCTATTTCCTCTCTGTTTATTGACAGGGAAACAAGTGTCACATAGCTGAGTACTTGTCTTGTCATTTCTCTGACCGCAGAGTCTTCAAAGGGAGGCAGCTGCAGAAGGGAAGAATAAACACCCCAGGAGGGCAGTAGCTGATGTGGAGGAACTGAGCAAGGACTTCCTTTCCGTTCCACTGGCCGTGCTCTTGCCCACATGTATTGGTTGCTGCAGCTCTTCCCGCCTAGGCTGCACCCAGGGAGGGGTCTGTCTGGTGACCCACACACAATTGTTTCTGATGTTTAGTTGTCAGGGGACTTGCCTTGGGGATTGGACTTCTGTGCATGGCATGTGCAGGTGGTTCTGCATTTATGATGGTTGACCTACAAGTTTTTAACTCTAGGATACGTAGCAGCAGTATGCACTCAGTAGGAGTCTCATTTTGGCTTCTGCATTTTGACCTTTTCTTGGCTTAGTTGTGTGTAGTAGGACACTCTCTTGTGCCACCAGCATGGCAGCAGTGACCTGCTGCCCCATGTGATCAGTACAGTAAGCTGTGAATACTCTGGCAGTGTGGCTGTTTGGTAGATTAGGTGTATTAAATGCATTTTTGACTTTTATTATTTTGAACATACGGTAGGTTTCTTGGACATAACCCTATTGTCAGTTGAGCATCTGGTCATCATTTGTTCCCACGGGACAGGGAGTTTTGTGTGGGCTAAGGAGCAGGCTTTGCAGTTTCACCCATAGCTGAACTTTCATGTCTCACATCAGGTTAGGTGCTGTTACTACCAGTGAAATCTTTCTCTGTTGACAAAATGATTTCTTGTTTTCTCACAAGACATAGTGTTCTGGCCACTATGTTCTCTCTTTCATGGAAGCTTGCCTTTATGCTGTGGGGTGTACTTCCTTTGCAACTTTTACTTGGCTCAAACTTGCTCTGCAGATCCTGTTTCTTTTCCTACCTTTAGTAAAACTTTGTACCATTGAAAAAGCAAAACATACCATCATGATTTCATGTGGTATGTAGTGAAAAAAATCTCCATTCAGAATTAAAGCATAGGGATTTTTCAAAAAGAATATCACTTTAATGGTTAAATCGGAGGGCTGGGGAGATGGCTCAGTAGAATAAGTGCTTCCCTGGCAAGCACAAGGGCTTGAGTTCAATCCCCGGTTCTGGAGAGAAAAAAAAAATGTTGAATTGAGAGGTGCAGGCCTATAAACCCAGTGCACGGGAGCCTGAGGCAGGAGCATAGTCATGAGTTCGACACCAGTCTGGGCTACACAGTGAGTTCAAGGCCCGACCAAACTGTATAGCATGACCCTATCTCAAAAAATGAGATTAAAAAAATCTCATTTTTTAAGGGCTGGCCAGATAGGTGCAGCGACTGGGGTTCAATCCCTGGCGTGTGGTGCGGGCCCCACCCCCTGGGCTCGCTGAGACAGTGTTTGAGACTGGGCGTGGTGGCGTGCGTCTGTAATCCCAGGGCTTGGGAGGCTGAAAACAGGAGGATCACTATGAGTCTGATCTGTGTTGTGAGGCCCTGTAGACCCTGTACTAAATACATTAAAAAAAACCAAAAACAAACAAAAAAAAAAAAACCACTCATTTTAGAGTTTCATTTAAGATTGGAATTCTATACCATTCTCAGGTAAGACTCTTAATATTTGTATTGGCTGCTAATTATCTTTCCCTTATAGATCATGGAAGAGACCTACAAGATGGAGTTTATGTACAGTGGTGTGGAGAACAAACAGGTGGTGATAATACATCACATGAGGCTTCAGGCCAAAGCTTTGCAACTTATAGTGACTGCGAGAACTACTCGAGGGTAAGCTGTGCCATGGGCTGAAAGGAGTGATATTTTCCTTTTAGTATTTTCAGAGTTAATTGTGTGTGACTGGCGATTTAGGAAAGATTAGCTATGGGATGGGCGGTCTATGCATTTCCCCCAGATACTCTCTGTTCTATTCGGTTCTAAGAGTAGGACCTTGGAAATCCAGTTATGTCTCCCTTGCTAAAGCCCTTCCCATGGCTTTCCGTTTCTTGTAGTGCAGTTCAGGTGGCAACAAGAGGGACATCTGTGTGGCCCTCCTTGATAGATTTCTTTCCTTTGCTGACGCTAGGGATTGAATCCAAGGCTTCGCACGTGCTAGGCAGTAACTCTACACTGAGCTTTCTTTTCACCTTCTTGGTAGATTTCTTGAAGAATTTACTGCCAGAAAGTTGTAGTCTCAGGAAGAGACCAGTAAGCATCGTCCAGGCTAGTGAAAGTAGTTAGGAGGCTGCACCATGAGGCCAGACAGCTCCTCCTACTCATTATTCCGGGAGAAGAGAACGATGAGGACATCTGTACTTTTTATTTTTATTTTTTAAATCTTTTTCAATTTAAATATAATTATAAAAATTAAAATACTGCAGAGCATATGATGATTCCCTGGTAACACGCTCCTCCTTTTCCCAGGCCATGTAAGCATGTGAATTACACCTGTGTGCATGTATGTTAGCAGAGTCACAGTGTAGAGTATGTTGCTGTTCTGCCTCTGTCCCTTCACGCCAGAGTGGGAAGTGCGTGTCTTCCCATGTCTTGTGAAGATAAGTGACCTCTTTCACCTGTACTCATGCGGCATGGTATTTTATATTTTCCATTTGTGTGCATTTCTGCTTATATTTTTTTCTTGATTTTTGTTTTCCTGGGTTGATTGGTTCTTTGTTTCTTCTCACACAAGGGTTTAAAGTTATAATTCTAACCTAGTCAGGAGAGCCAGTAGAGCATAGGTTTCAAGTTGTGGTACCATAGTTGCTAGGCTTCAGGTTCGGCTTTATCATTTGCAAACTAAGTGACCTTACAGAAGTTACAAACATTTTGTTTTTTCAGTTTATTTCCATATGGTAAAGTAAGATAGTAATAGTACCTGTCTCTTCCTTATAGGGTTATTAGAAGATTATTGAATTGCTATTTGTAAAGCCCCTAACATATACCTGTCACATTTATCAAAAAACTTTTAATATTAGCTAATACAATTTTTTTTAAATGTATTTGGTACAGGGTCTCACTATGCAGCTTGGACTTATAGTGATCCTCCTGTTCTCAGCGTCCCAGAGCTAGGATTACACGCGTGAGCCACCATGCCCAGTCTCATTTACTGGCTCAGTGCACCCTGGGTCCGGGACCGGGACCGGGACCGGCATGGCAAGCTGCCTGTGGTCGCCCGCTTATGTTTTTATATATATATATATATTTTTTTTTTCCCCCCTGTATTGTTGACTCTGTTTTTAACCCACATTTTCCCTATCATTTTTATTTTTACCTTTTCCATCTACTCTGATCTCATACTGAACATTAATTAGAGCATCTGCATCTGTTTTTTCTTTTATAATTTCAATGTATTTGGTTTTTGGTTTTATTATTAACATGTATTTACCATACATAATGGTCACATTCATCATAGGGAATTTGTACCTGTGCATAATATATCTTTCTTTTCTAAGACTAGATCTCACCATGTAGCCCCAAGCGACCTTGAACTCATGGCAGTCTTCCTGCTTGATTCTCCTCCCGAGTGCTGGGATTACAGGCATAGGCCACCATGCCCAGCCATGATACACCTTAAAATTCTTCTTTTTTACCCATTCCTCTCCTTCCCGTCAACATTTCTTCCCCTCCTCATTTATAAAAGCTTTGTTTCTGTTATTTCTTTCCATCGTTTCCCTTGCTCCCATTCTCATTTTCTCTCTTTCTTTTCTTCTCTTCTCTTTTCTTTTCTTTTCTTTTCTTTTCTTTTCTTTTCCTTTCTTTTCTCTTTCTTTCTTTCTTTCTTTCTTTCTTTCTTTCTTTCTTTCTTTCTTTCTTTTTTCCTCTCTCT
>NW_004524625.1:4007194-4035044 GCF_000260255.1 Octodon degus | reverse complement strand
GTACAGGGTCTCTCTACACAGTTGAGACTCATAGTGATGCTCCTGTTGCAGCCTCCCCAGTTCTGGGATTATAGTTGTGTGCTACCACCACCAATTTCAGGCCAGCACAGAGCCCCAGTACAGCATGTGGTACCGGTGATCAAACCAGGTCCTTGTGCTTGGCAGGCTGGTGCTTAGACCACCAGGCTATCTCCCCAGCCCTGCCATTCTCATTTGAATATACTCTTCCTGCTTCCTTGTATCCATCCTCTAGTTTGTTCCTTATTTATCCTTTGGGTTTCTCACACAAGAGAATCAGTGTGGTATTTAGACTTGTAAGTTATCATTCAGAGCTGAAAGAAATGACAGGAAGACTGGATTAATATAGCCTCAGAGATCTCACTGAGTTTACTCTGAGTGAGTCCTGGGCCACTTCTCACGTTTCGTGAGGGCTACAGACAGGCTAAGGAATGTGAGTAACTAATTTGGTGTAAGCAAGCTGCTGTTTACATCCTCCTTCTGCATTCACCAAGCTCTTCATATCACTAGTTGGTAACTTCCCAGGACAAGGAACAAAGGACAGACTGGCGGCCACCAGGAAGCTGTTGCTTTGTCTCCAGCTTGCCGATATTGCAAGGGGCCCGTGCTCCCTCAGGACAGTGAGCGTCTGATTCACATCACTACACATCTGTGTCTGATTTATTTCACTTAAAATTATGGCCTAAATGTGCATCCATTTACCTAAAAATGACTCAAGTTTGTCCTTTATGGAAGTTTAGTACTTGGCTGTGTATCAACACCATTGTCCTTACCCTTTCGCTGGTTGCTGGGCCTGTGGGCTGCTTTCAAGATCTAGCTACTAGAAGTCGCGCTGCTGTGCACATGGGCGCACTCACTTCTTGCGCTCTGGTGCTTGTGACATGTTCAGGGAGGTCCCTAGAAGCAGCACAGCTGGGTCAGATGGAACCTGTGGTTCTTATTTTTTGAAGAATTTCCGTACTGGTTTCCATATTGGTTGTGCCAATCTGCACTCCCACCAGCAATGCTTTCCCCCCACCCCCAGCCCTGGTCAGCATTTGTTATTGATTTCTTGAAAATAGCCATTCTTTCTGGGGTGAGATGGACTCTCAGTGTTGTTTTAATTTGCATCTCTCTAATGACCAGTGGTGTTCAATATTATTTTCATATATTTATTTGCTGTTCATACTTCTTCATCTGAGAAGTATATATTTCATTTGACTACTTTTTGATTGAGTCTTTGAATTTGGGAGGCCTGATTTTTTTTTTTTTTTTTTTAAATTATACTAGATATTAGTCCATTGAGGAGTAGCTGGTAAAAAGTTGTTCCTATTTTGGCAGTTGTCTCTTTACTCTGTTGTTGTTGTTTTTTTTTTTTTTCCCCCTATGCGTTTTGTTTTTCTACTCTATATTCTGAATAAATTCCTCAATATATTTAATACTCTGAGTTTAATTTAATTTGTTGTTTTGCTTTTAATTGTTCATTCCACTTTTCATTAACTGTTAAGCTTGATTTCAGTATTTTTAATTTCCATGTGTGCTTTTTTTTTCCTAACATTTCTCTTTATTAATATAATATCTGGGCTGGTGAGATGGCTCAGTGGTCTAAAGCACCTACTTAGAACAAGCTTAGCAAAGGACAGGGACTGCGGTTCAATCCCCCAGCACCACATGCCAGCCAGCCCGCCCCCTGGTGGGCTGACCTGGCCACACACACACACACACACACACACAAATAAATAAATAAATAAAATTTAAAAAAATATATAATATCCTTTCAAATCTCATAACTCTTACTGGCATTACTTATTAGAAATGTATTTATAATTTATTTAGTTGTTTATGTATTACAGTACTGGGGATTGAACCCAGATAGATGGGATTATAGGATGTACCACTGCATCCAGTTTAGAATATTTTTTAAGGGTGGGCCAAACAGCTCATCAGATTAAAGTGCCTGCAAGCAGGTGCAGGGGCTGGGGCTTCGATTCTGGAGCCTGGTGTGCTGGCCTGGCCCCCGGGGCCCGCTGAGACAGCAATTGAGACTGGGCGTGGTGGCACACACCTGTAACCCCAGCTCTTGGGAGGCTGTAAACAGGCAGATCACTATGAGTCCAATCTAGTAGTGAGACCCTGAATACCCTGAAGATCCTTCCCTAAAATACACACACACACACACACACACACACACACACACAAAAGAATGTATTTTTAAAAGCTTCCTGTGCTTCTTGCCTTGCCTTTATCATACTGAGGGCTACATGATCTCCTTCATAGCCCCTGATTTTCTTTTCTAATGCTTAATTTGTGGCTATTGTCTTTGCATAATTAGAAATGAAAACCTAGACTGGTTTCAGTTTGTAATTGGTGTTGGTTTCCTAACCATTGTATGTCAGTGTTTGATGTCACCTATGAGCATCACTCATTACTTTCTTTACTTTAAGGAAAAAATGGGGATTCTTATGGCTGGCCTTGCACTTCATGCTGTAGTTGAGCTGCTGCTGCTTTTAGGGGTTTGCAGAAGCTCTCCAAGGTGGGGCTTTATAAGCAGGCGGCAAATGTCATTGTTAACCCAATTGCTTGCTTTTGTGGCCTTGCTTGGCTGGAATTCTCCCTTCTAACCTTCTCATTCCTGTTGTTTTTGGTAGATTAATCTTACGATCACCTTTCAGTTCCCTTTTTGGTACTGGGTCACTTAAGAAAATTTCCAGTGCATCCTCTTTTGGGGACAACAGTTCACATGAATGTCGCTTGTAGAGTAGGTTTCCACCTGCTGTGTTCTTTTCATTTATTAATTCAGCTAATATTTACTAAAATTGATAGTGCCAGGAAACATGAAGAATACAAAGTTCCTACTCTCATTCAGTGTACATGTTAGTAAAAGCTAAAATAGGTTAAGAACCTTGATACTATTTACTTACATATTTTATGTAAAAATAGTTTTTGTTTTTACATGACTAGGACTTAATAACTCCAAAGAGTAATACATTAATGAAAATAGATGCAGAAATTACCTATGATAAATAAAAAAAGAAAACGCACAAAGCTAGAGACATGGCCCCAAATGCTCTGTGGATAGCTGAGTATATATCCTCACTAAAAGAACACCTTGGCAGGTCCATTCCCTGGAACCCTGATGGTGCCCACTATGTGAACTGGGCACACTGCTATAGAAAACATCATTTCTGACTAAATTGCATCTAGACTGAAGGAAGTTTAAGGAAATTAAAGCTTTCTGATATAAATGCCATCGTTTTGGGCTTCATGAGTGCAGTGACTTGGAAACTGGAGGTGTCCACTGTGAGGACCCGAAGCGCTGTGCCGCATCACCACCTATGGGAGGTGAGGCTTTGGAGCTAGAGTGGCACCCATGCTTGCTTGATGCGTGTCTCATTGCCTGTCTCTGAGCTGTCAGCTACCTGGTCAGAGCTTGAGATAGCGCTGGAGACTGCTGCGAGGACTTATGCAGAAAGGGGACTTGGTGCTGAGCTCCTCAGTGAGTCAGTGCTGAATGTAACTTGTGAAGGTCCTCAATTTTGAATTTTTTTGTATTTTTTAATTAAAAAGATATTTTACTTATTTATTTGGAACAGGGTCTTCTACACAGCTCAGACTTGTAGTGATCCTTCTGCCCCCACCAGCGCCAAAATGCCTGGTTTCAGTGGCTGACTTAGCAGGCCGGGGGTGGGCAGGCATGGCATGTAGTATGGGGGATTGAACCCCAGTCCTTGTGCTTGCCAGGCTGGCGCTCAGGCCATGGAGCTATCTCGCTGGCCCCTTGAATGTTTCTTGAGCATGAGGTGCACTGCAATGGCTTCATAAGGTCTTGGGATCCTGACAGCTGCTCCCTCGTGTCCATTATGGGCTCCCTGTTTCTCTGCGGTATCATTTTGTCATATATGCATTCTTTTCTGTAGGCTCAGGTAATTCTGGTCCTCACTCCTTAGTTCACAGGTTTCATAAGCAAGTTACTTATTTTATTTTGCATTTGTTTTCTACAGAGTTGACCCTTTGTTTGGAATGTGTGAAAAATTTTTACAGGAAGTAGACTTTTTTCAGAGGTAAGTATTAATAACCTTTTATTATCCAAGAATGACTTAGCAGGCACCAGGAGAGAGCGCAGGCCAGGTCACCTGGGTTAGCCTCGCAGCTGAATCTGCGTCGGCATCACTGTGCTCCAGTGCTCGAGGGTATATAAGTGCTTTTGGGTTTCAAAGCTAAGCATTCAACTGAATAGTAAAAACATTGAGAATTATGGTTTCACAACTCAGGTTGTCCTGAAAGACAAATTATTATCATGAAAACTTGTAGGCCTTTTTTGTTTTGGTTTGTTTTCTGAGACAGGGTCATGATGTAGTTGAGGCTGCCTTTGAACTGACTGTGTAGCTCAGCTGACATCAGACTCAGTGAGGGCTGGGCTCACAGGTGTGCACCACCCTGTCCTTAGCCCTTCAGTTGAAATACCACAACTTGTCAGATTTTCATCACTGTTCCTAAACGTGTATACACATCATTATCCCATAGCTCTGGGTGTGTTTTATTCTGTGGGATAAATGGTTTTTCAGAGTTCTATAGGAAATGAACCAACTAAAACGTGCAGTAGATTTGGAGTCGTGACAGTTCAAGTAGTTATCTGTGATGTGTTGGCAGTATAAGGTTTTTGGGTTTTTTTGGTCTTTTTGAGACAGGGTCTCGATGTACAGTTCAGGCTGGCCTTGAACTTGCTTTGTAGCCCAAGCGGTCCTAGAACTTCCAGCCATTCTTCTGCCTCAGGTTCCCAAGTGCTAGGATTACAGGTGTGCGGCACTGGGTCCAGCAGTATATGATCTTTTTTTTTTGCGGAACTGGGGATTGAACTCAGGGCCTTGCACTTACCAGGGAAGCATTTATTCCACTGAGCTGTGTCCCTGGCCCCAAGTTACTATCCTTTTTTTTTTTTTTTTTTTTTTAATATATGATCTTAAAGGACTTAATCATTTCTTCCACTTGTTTGCCACTGCCCTCATGAACATGACCGAACCGGAGGTTTTCGTCACCCTCTGTGTTTTCTCGCTTGGTGGTAGCCTCCTACAGGGCTTGGTTGCGGTGCCACTCTTGACCAGCAGAGGATGCTCTCTAGCAAAGGGCACCAGTCTCGCTTGGCCCTGTTATAGACTGGATTGAAACGTGAAATACGTTCCTTACTTTTAATTTTAGGTTCTTTAAAAGAGTTTACCTGTATGCATTTGGGCTGGAGAGGTTTTTTGGAAAAGTGACAGCTCTCAGTTGCTGACATTCCTCACTTGCTGTTAACCAGAAGTACATATTCTTTATTAATTTGACCTCTGAGACTGAGCAGGTATCGGTTCTGCAGTGAACTCCTTCTTACCGTCACCTTGCACAGAGCCCAGCACTGTGGGTCAGCCTGTGCCTGGAATAAGTTACTTACGTTCCCTGATCTCAGCGCACCACCATCCTCGCTGGACCTCAGTGTTCCCTTTGCTTGGATGGAAACTCCATTCAGAGAGTTCTCCTTCGCTTGCTATTCTGTGCCTCGTACCTAGAATAGTACGTGAGACTTGAGAGGTCATAAAAGCATAGTTGTTCGATGAATTAATCTCAAAGAGGAAAATAATTCTGTCCATATCCAGGGTTGCTTGGGAGGGTTAATAAGATCACTTAAACCACTTAAGCACACGTCGGGCCACATGGTTACTCAGTAAGTGATTCCTTTGATGCTCATGTCACTGCTTCATAATTTTCTGGGCGTTGGGTATCTCAGTCACGAGCCTTCCACGCCCCTCTTGCCTAGTGCATGGCCAGCGGTCAGGCTCCATTTGGGGGCCATCACGTGCTTCCGTTTGCTCTTTTAGGTGCTTCATTGCTGATTTACCCCAGTTGCAGGACAGCTTTGTGGACAAGCTCCTTGACCTCATGCCCCGCCTGATGACATCCAAACCTGCAGAAGTGGTCAAGATTCTGCAGACCATGCTGCGGCAGAGCGCCTTCCTGCACCTTCCCCTTCCAGAGCAGGTGAGGGCAGTGTCTGTGGAGCAGTGGGGTAGGCCCCACCTTGGGATGAGAGATTGAGGAGGAAGCGATGTTTGCTGCCCCCCTTTGCTCAGGGTTCGAATGTGTATATTTTCTTGTTTCCAGATCCACAAAGCCTCGGCCACCATCATTGAACCGGCAGGTGAATCGGACAACCCTCTGCGCTTCACGTCTGGGTTGGTGGTGGCTCTGGATGTGGATGCAACCCTGGAGCACGTGCAGGACCCTCAGAACACTGTGAAGGTCCAGGTGGGTGGAGCGGGAGTCCTAACAGCTCTTACCTGTGCTGTGTCCTGAGGCATCTCACTGCGGAACCCCGTCATCTCTGCCGAAGGGACTGAGGCTGGGAAGAGGAAAGCACAGCTCTACTGCTGAGCAGCTCTAGCTGAGGAGCAAGGATGACTGTAGGGGCCAGCGAGAGAGCTCGGGACTAAAGCGCCTGCTTAGGCAAAGCGCAGCGACCGGGGTGTGATCCCCGGTCTGAGTCCAATCTACGTAGTGAGACCCTGTAGCCCCTGTAGGCCCTATTCTAAATACATTTTTTTAAAAAAAATCAAAATTGTATTTGAGAAAGGGTCTTGCCAAGTTGCCCAGGCTGTCCTTGCATGTGTGATCCTCCTTCACCTCCTTTGTAGCAGCGTTTACAAGCTTTTGCCACCACATCCAGATAACTTGACCTTTTTTTTGAGACAAGGTCCTGCCATGTAGTTTAAGTTGCCTTTGAACGTGCAGTGACCCTCCTGCCTCAGCCTCTCTGGTGCTGGGGTTACAGGCTTGTGCCCTTATGCCTGGCATGACTTGGTCTGTTACTACAGAAAATCATAGTGAACCAGACTTTTCCAGGCCATAGCTGGGTCAACTAGGAAAAATAAATGTATGGATGGGAAAAAGAACTGACTGTGATTTTCTCAATCTAGCTAGATATATAAGAGGCCCACCAAAGGCGCAGTCAGTTCAGATCAGTAGCCTGCTGTTACATTCCACCCGTTGGGCCAGCCACACTGTTCAGTCGTATGTGTGTGCAGTGGTGGTTACTGTGTTGTGTGCGTGCTCATGACTACAGTTGTCAAGATAAGCACATCACAGTCTGGCCCTCAAGGTGCTCAGCTTTATTGGATGGTGGTTGTGGAGCGGAAGCTCCGATTAGTTGAGTATCGTAGTGGAGCTGAAGGACAGGCTTTGGGAGGACTCTGGTGCCTCGGTCAGGTCTGAAAGGAAGAGGAGGAAAGAAGGGAAAAGGAAGTATGCTAGATGTGCAAAAGCAGAGCTGTGAGCACGGGTGGTGAGTCCTGTGCAGGCAGAGGATGGAAGAATGGAGCAGCCAGGTGCGTAAGGCTGCCCATCAGGCCCTGAAGGTGGTCCTGGCTACGGTGACAGCACAGGAGCAAGCCTCAGCCCTCCCAGCAGGAGTTACTACAAATCATGAAAGTCCAGGGAGCTAAGTCTGAGCTAGCTGCGATGTTGTGCTGCAGCTCCTCCTGCACATACTTGGGTGTCCATGCTGGCTGCACTTTGAATTATTCAGAAACGTTAGAGTACAATGGTGCACACCTGTAATCCCAGCACTTGGGAGGCTGAGGCAGGAGGATCGCTGCAAGTTTGAGGCCAGCCTGGGCTACAGAGTAAGACTCAGTCTCAAAACAAAAAACCCCAGAATGATAACTATAACAGAAAATAAATAAAAAGTACTGATGAACAGGTTGCGTCTCATACCAGTTAAGTCATAGGTTTGAGCATTGTTTGTAAGAGCTCATAGGTCCTGATGGGCATTCGGCAACTCTGAACACCAATGTTTGACCCTTTCCCTGACAAGCAGTTCTCTGATGAGCTGACCGTCAGCGAGCCTGCAGGCAGACTGTGGCAGCTCATTGGCCAGCCTCTGCCCCTAGTGTCTGCTCTGCAGCACCTCTGTTCGTTGCTTCTACATGTGGGAGTGGGAGTCCGTGCCCATTTCAGGAAGCTCCAGGGCTCTGGGCAGTGCTGTCCAGCCCAGCCACATGCCTGAGCCCCTCACCTGTTCAGTGCTGGACTGCTGTGGTAAGCACGCCTCCTGCAGATGGTGCTGGTTTGGGAGATGCATGTGTGTTCTTCAGTTCTCCTCCAGGAGCCTCGGCCATACTTGTTAGCCTGTTGCGTTAGCCTACTGCCATGCGAGGCTTCACTGCAGGAGATGTGACTGGCTGTGGTGGCGCATGCCTGTGACACCAGCACACTGGGAGGCAGAGGCAGAATGATCACAAGCTCATGCCCACTCTGGGCCACTTAGTGACTTAGTGAGACCTTATTACAAGATAAAATACAAAAAGGGCTGAAGATGCAGCTTAGTGATAAGGCTGTGGTTCACTCGCCAAAAATTCAGGGAAAAAAGGAGAGAAAGAGACAGGTTTGTAATTTTTGTAGTTGTTCTGAAATTGAGAATATACTTTGTACTGGCCATTTTCTTCCCCTGATGTATGTGGGCTGCAGATTTCTTAGCTTCCTTCTTGGCAGCAGAAGAGGGAGAACAGCAGCCTCTTAGCACCGCCTCCCGGAGGGTCGCGCCGTTCAGCCCTGCGGTGCTGCTGAGATGCGGGGGAACACTGCTGTCTGTGTCTTTTCTTCTCCCGAGTCTGTCTCAGTGTAGGCCTCTGCCAGCCCTCCTTTCTGAGAAGCAAAGTCTGTGTACTCGTTTTTAAAGATGACAAAGATCTGGACACTAGCTTCTTCCAGCTATAGTTGCTTTGGGGCACACAACCTGTAGAAGAGTGGGGAGAAAGCTCATGAGGATGGCTGGGCATGCTGGCCTGTGAGGCTGAGCCAGGCGGGCAGGGCTGCTGTGCACTTTGCCGATTGCGTGTCCCTGCTGAGAGCCAGTTGTGGGGTTGTCCCAGTGACTCCCAGCCTGAGCACACAGTGTGAACTTGTCTCTTAATTTGAGGAACAAAGGAAGGAGCTGGGGACACCTGAGGAGAGATAAAAGATGATTCTGGGGCAAGCCTGCAAGTACAAGCCTCCCTGAATTTCGAAGCTGAAAGAACTGTAGCTGTCTACCACATCCTTGTCAGGATTTACATCCAGCATGTCCTGGCTGGGCCTGTGGTCAGCTTCAGCTGTTCCTCTCCATTCGTATTCTGGGTTGTGTCTTAGGCCCCCTGTACAAGGAGCAGGCAGTTGAGATGTGAGGCCAGGCCAGCACCTTCATTGAGTGCTCTAAGGAGAGAGACAGATAAATGTTTTCTTAGCTGTGTAAAGCCTAGTACAGAAAATTAAAAACCTTGTACAAAAATACTGTTGACTATATGCTGTCTGCGGATGGGTGCTGGGCCCCAATGTGTTTCAGAGCCAATGGGGGTCACTGGTGGGGTGTTTGGGTGGGTTTTCACAATCAGAATTATTTTTACCTCTCTGATAATTGTCAGGAATTGAGGAAATATTAGCTGCTTGTTTCTGGGGTAGAGTTTATAGGTGACTCTAATCATGGTGTCCTCTCAAGGAACAGCCTTTCATGAAGGTGGTATCATCTCTTTCCAGTTTGGGTTTCAGAACAGATGCCAGGATCAGTTTTCTTAGTTCTTCCATCCCTGCTCCCCACCTCTTAGGTGTTGTACCCGGATGGCCAGGCTCAGATGATCCATCCGAAGCCCGCAGACTTCCGGAACCCTGGTCCGGGGCGCCACCGGCTCATCACCCAGGTGTACCTCTCCCACACGGCCTGGACAGGTAAGGGGTCTGTGGCTGCGGTTGGCAAGAAGGGTGCTCCTGAGGGCGCATGCCCCCTTCTACACTTGCTTTTTTCAGTTTTTTTAAAAACACACACACATTTGAATCATGTGCGCTGAGTACTGAACTTGATTCTATAAGGATTTTGTGAGCTCCTCTGGGTACTTTTGGACTACTTTGCTGCACTGATTGCCTGAGGAAGAAGATTTTACAGACTGTAGGAGTGCAGACTCCTGCAAAGGCCCTGGCCCTGCAGGAGAGCGCTGGGTAGGTCATTCTGTTTTCTCATCTTCAAAATGGAGACGCTGGTTTCCCACCTATAAGTCAGTCACTTGTGAGGGCTACTTTTAAGTTTCATGTTTCTTCCCAAAGTTTTAACCAGAATAGTTCGGTGTGTTCCTTCACACAGCTAGCAACCCAGGAGGGCTGGGTGATGGGATAATGGGCAGTGAGAGGACACACCTAGAACAGCTGAGTAGAACCAGGCTAGTTTATAAAAAGAGAGGTTGTGCAGGTTTTTTTTTTTTTTTTTTTTTTCGGAACTGGGGATTGAACTCAGGTCCTTGCACTTGCCAGGTAAATGCTTATCCTACTGAGCCATCTCCCCAGGCCCTGGTATTTTGTTTTTAAAGTATGGTTAACCAATAAGATTACAAGTACAGTTGCTCAGGTAAATACGACGTTTGTTTCCATTTGGGCTGCTGTGAAGATTTTGTACACAAGTCTTTGGGGGAATCGTGCAGAAGATGGATTGCCAGGTCGTATGGTAAATGCGTGTTGAACCTATAGAAAACTTTTTTCCAGAGTAGTCCTATTTTGTGTTCTCACCAACAGTATATAAGCTTTGGTTGTCCATGACTTTGTTTTCCAGTACTGTCTTCTGCTTCATATACATTGCATTTTGTACAGATTGGAAGTTTAGTGGCAGCCCTATGTCAAACAAGTCTGTCAATGCAATTTTTCCAATACCTCTGATGATTGTTAGCAGTTTTTTGGGAATAAAATAATTTTTAATCAAGGTAAAAAAAATTGCTCAGGTAAAATTGATTAAATCCAGGACCAAATGGGGAAGTTAAACCCATAGCAAGTGGGTATCAATATAGAATAGGGACTTACCGCATAGGGGGCTGGGTTAGTGACAGTTCCAGGGTTCCTCAAGGTGATGGAGACCTATTTAGAATGTCAGTGGGGATGCTTATCTTTAGGGGAAGTATGCATTTGATCTTTTGTCTTGAGGTCTGGCCCACAGTGGGAGTGCCTACCTTCCCTACATTTACCAGGTATATGGCCTTCCATAGTGGCTCCTTCTGAGGGCCTGGCCCTGTCTGACTGCCTATAATGTTTCTAACTCAGCTGCCTGTAATGGGACAGAACTGCGTCTGGCTCCCAGGCTCCTCGCTGTTGTCTCCTGTGCTCCCTTCCGCCTGGGATAGGACTTGGGATGTATTCTCGTTTGGTGCTCTGCGTGTCGTGCTTCCCAACCCGGGTTGGGCCTGGAGTTGGTGGGGTCTCTTCCAGCCCTGCCCCCTTGCTCCTGTGCTTGGTGGGCTGCTGCCCTGTCAGAAGCTGAGTCTCATAGAAGAGCTTTCAAGTTCTGCCTTCCTTAATAGGTCCTAGGTTCTGAGGAAGCTATTTTGTGTTTTGCTGTGATCTTTCTGATCTTTCATATGGAAATGGAAGCGAGGGCCTCCTGTGATCCAGCACTTTGGGAGGTGGAGGCAGGAGGGTAACGTGTGCAAGCCAGGCCGGGACAGTTAGCACCTTAGTGAGACCCTCCCTCAGCCGTAAAGCTGAGCAGAGCTGGGCTGCAGCTGTGTGAAGGCTCTGGATTCAGGCCCCAGCACACCCCCTCTGCATACTCCAGAAGAAGAAACCAGGAGTGTGAACCTCTGAGCTTTTCCTAGGCATGATAGGCTGTGTGATCTGCCTCAGAGGGGCTGTTTCCATGTGTGTCCCTCCCCGTTCTCTTTTCCCCCTATGGCATTTGCTTAATTGTCTTTTTTTTTTTTTTTTTAAATTTTTATTCTTTTGACACTGGGTCTCACTATGCAGTTTGGATTTGTAGGGATACTCCTGTCTCAGCCTCCCCAGTGCTGGGATTACAGGTGTGCTCTGTCACAGCACGCCCAGGGACCCAGGGCTAGCATGGCATGGGGTACCCGGGATGGAACTTGGGATGTTTGGGCTTGCCAGGCAGGTACTTCGGCCTGAGCTATCTCCCCAGCCCCTTGAATTGCCATTCTTAACACCTTCTGATAAGGAAATGTAGTCCAGCCTGCCCTTTTCACTAGGCTTGGCTCTGTGAAAGCACTTGGGCTGTGGTATGGTGCCTGGGATGGGCCACAAGGGCAGGGTTGGTGTCCTGCGGGTTTGCCCGGACACCCTGTGTGATGTGGCCTGTGTGTGGAGGCTGAGCCTAAGGGTTTTGGCTTGGGCTCCCGCAGATCTCTCCATTCCCGCAGAGGATGCCCCTGGCCTGTGCGCTGACCCCCCAGGGGAGTCTGCAGGTGGCCAGGATCAGGCCTAGGGAGCATTGGAGATCCCAGCGTCCCTAACTGAACCACTGAGCCTGGGGCTTTTGGCTGGTACTCTTTCTGCTCTAGGCCTTAGGACTTGCCCTTGGGTTTCCTGAATCCCCCCTCCCCCACCCTTCAGTGTGGAAGCCACATGGTTAAAAGATCAGCTGCTTCACTTTGTGAACAGGTTCAGATTTTTGTCCCAGCTGTGGATGTGGGCCTTCACTTAGAACCTCTCTGTGCTGTAGGACATTTTTCAAGATAGTGAGAGTTGTTCTTTCACCATGTGGCCGGAGAACTCTTGGGGTTCCAGGTAGAGAGTACAAGCTCCCCAGTAGGTAGGGCCTACAACCCCTGCTAGCCGAAAGCTATTCTAGAAGCCTGAACTACTTATCTAGGCAAGAGGATAAGCCCAGGCACCTGTGGCTCTCCGTCCCGCCACTGGCTTCTGTTGAAGGAAGATGTTTAGTCCACCCTCAAATTGCTCTCAGATCCTCTCAGCAGCTTTGGCTTTGAGCTGCACAAAGCCCAGAGGCCCAGGGAGAAAAACGTCCGATCTGCAGGCGTGGGATCAGCCCCGCAGGCACGGCTGGGAAGGGGTTCTTTCTGTTGGGTACAGTCGGGAGGGATGTGGATAGATGAGAACATGTTCTTCAGCCCTCCTAGCTTCCATTTTTGGTGTTGCTTTTTCTCTGATGTTTCATCTCAGTCTTTAGCGATCACCCGGTCTCAGAGGATTTCTTCTGTCTTTTCCAGAACCATGCCAGGTGGAAGTGAGGCTGCTGCTGGCCTACAGCTCCACCGCTCGCATTCCGAAGTCCCCCTGGATCGAAGGCGGTGAGGGGCCACCCCAGGTGGACACCAGCATCGAGGGCGCCATTCCCTTCAGCAAGCCTGTGAAAGTGTACATAATGCCCAAGCCTGCACGGCGCTGAATCACGTGGTCCTCAGAGCCAGACTGAGAAGGCCCCACCTGGGTGTCAGTGAGCCAGGCGTGCGGGTCCAGGTGTACTCACTGCATAGCACACACATCAAAATGGTTTTGCACTAAAAAACCAAAAAAGGTTACTGTTTGTTTACCCCCCACACACACACTGCCAGTAATAAAGTTGAGAAAACACTGAACTCTGCTAGTTTCTAGTCCTTAAGAAATACATGTGGCTGTGACGTCAGCAGTTATTCCACATATGCACACATTTCAGTCTGAGATATAAAATGCAAATTTCTAGGCATTTCCAAAGAGCTGGTGGGGCCAGGGAGATGGCTCAGTGGAATAAGCGCTTCCCTGGCAAGCGCAAGGGCCTGAGTTCAATCCCCGGTTCTGCCAAAAAAAACCCCAAACAACCAAAGAGCTGGTTATTTGGGGTATAATCTTATTTTTTTTTTTTTCTACAGTTTTATTGATAAACATATAGCAATGAGACAGTTTCAAATCAAATCGGAAGTACAGTTTCAACAAATAATACACTGCATATATTATTCTTAGTGGTTAATTGCTGTACAAGATGCGGACTTGTGATATAATCTTATTTTTTAAAGTGGTAGTCTGTTTGCCTGGGCTAACCGGAAAGCCACTTTAGCAGTTGTAGTTTTTTACCACAGTTTCTGAAAGACCTGAGACACGTTCGTTGTTCAGGAGAGGCCTCTTCCCTCACTCAGTCTCTAGGTGGGCTAAGGAGTGACTGAACAGCTCGAGAATGAGTCATTTTCATCTCGAGAGGAATTTTTGATCTTGCCTGGCATTTCCTTAGGGTGCTTTTGCCTTTAATAAAATAGAAAGCCATAGTTTAGAAATCAGTACAGTGGGATAAAGTGGGATCCAGTCCTTTCCTGCTACATCTCTGCTGAGTTGGAGCTACATGTGCCAAGTGCAACAAAGTGCACCCCCTTTAGAGGGGTTAGCTGCAGCAAGCCTGTGCGGCATACTTTTCCTATTTAATCTCCACAACAGCCTAAAATGGCAGAGAGATTAGGTGTGTGGTCATGCCTGTATACATTTAATTCCCAGAAGAAGCCAGTTGTAAGCTACATGACCTCAAGGTAGACTACAGGTACTACGGTTTGAGTGTGTCTCCCAAGGTCATGTGTTGAGAACTTAATCCTGTGTGTGCATTAGCATTGGGAAGTGGGGTTCATAGGGGTGATGTGTCTTGAGGACTGTGCCTCCTGAATGGAGTCATGTCATTGGCGTGGAGAGTGTTACCACCAGAACAGGCTTGGTGTAAAAGCCAGATTGACTCCTTCTTGTGCCCTGTCTTACCCTCTCACTTTTCACCGTGGGATGACACAGCATGAAGATTCTCCCCAAGTGGTAGCCATGTTCCTGGACTTCAAGCCTCCAGAATTGTAAGCATAGACCGACTGACTGACTAACTGACCGTCTGTCTGTCTGTCTGTCTGTCTGTCTGTCTGTCTTTCTTTCATATTGGTACAATATCTACAGGGTCTCACTACATAGATTGGACTTGTAGCGATTCTCCTGTTTTCAGCCTCCCAGGCGCTGGGATGACAGGTGTGTGCCATCACGCCCAGTCTCAATCACCATCTCTGCGTGCCCCAAGAGCAGGGCTGGCTTGGCATGCTGGGGATCAAACCTGGGCTGTTGCGCTTTGCCTAAGCAGGCGCTTTGGTCCTCTGAGCTCTCTGGCCAGCTCAGCATAGATACTTCTGTTCATTATAAATTACCCACTCTGAGATATTCTGTTACAGTAGCAGAAAATGGCCCAAGACAGTGGTAGATATGATCTTTAGTTCTCTGTGCATGTTGCCTTATCTTCAAAATAAATAATATGTCAAGAGCTGTTGACCAGGGAGGATTACTTATAATGTGTGATAGAATCGGAGTCTGCAGTAGGCTTGATCATGTACTTGGAGAGGCCATGAAAACAATAGCAAGATTCTCCATTTGCTCACAGATGGAGCTAGACTTTAAATTCAGGCACGTCTTGCCTTTTAGTTTGATGTGCTTACTGTGTACCTGGCCATTTACACAGATCAACTCATTTAATCTGAATTCGGCCATCCTACGAGGCAGACACTTTCATTTTATAAATAAGACAGTTGAAGTGGAGGGAAATCACATATCCTGTCTTAGGTCATACAGGTTGAACCAAAGCAGGCGTGGCTCCAACTGGTTGTATGACCCTGTAGGGGTCGGGGCACATTTGCGACCCACGGCTGCCCGCTGAGCATGGCACGCTGGCACTGTCAAACACGGTCTTGGTGGACGTACTGGGAACTTCTCAGTGTCTCCTTTGGAAATCTCATTCCCACTTTCCCTCCTTTTATATGTGGGGAAAACAGGCTCTGTGGTTTTGTTTGTCTTCCAAAAGACAAAGCCAGGACTTTGTGCTCTCTGAAAATACAGAGGTGTTTTTTTCCTCTTTATTGTTTTGTTTTTTGCCAAATGTAGAAATATGTTAAGAAGTAGGTTTTGGCTTATAGCAGAATCAACTTGCTAAGCTGTGTGAGAACAGAACAAGTCATTGCAGCAGCTGTGGGACTCACCAGGCTGGATGTGTCGAGCAGAGGCTGAACAGGTACCTGACAGGTTGTTGCTGAGGGGTTTAGTTACCATGTATGGAGGTGGGCTAAACAGTTTAAATTCTTTGTACATGGAATTGCTTGCTTTGGCTATTACTAATTATTATTATTTAGAAATGGTCTCGCTGTGTAGTACACCCTTGCCTTAATCTCACTATGTGGCTCAGGCTGACTTTGAGCTTGTAGCAACCGTCCCATCTCGGCCTCCCAAGTACTGGGATTTCAGGCAAGCGCCTCCACGCCCAGTTTACATGAAGGTTTTAGGCTTAGTTTGTGCACCTAATCTTGTACTTTCTTGCTGATGTGAGAAAATGACCTTACATTAGATAGGCCTGCGAAAGAGAACGAAGAGTCTTCTGATGTGATGCCTGCCCGTTTGAGTGAGTGCATAAGCCAAGAGAGAGAGGCCTGAACCTAGGCCTCCCAGTTCCCCTTCCAGTGTGCTTTATGTAACAAAGGTCAGTTGTTCCTAGCAGGTGGTGTAGCACTCAGTGTTAGGGTTCATATCTAGGTGTCCCCCCCAAAGCCTCATGCAGTCATGGGGCTGCTTCTGGAGTCTGATTCTTAATCCAAAAATGGGATTATGGGTGAGTGCCCTGGGGCAGATACTCTGCATGACAAGGGGAGGAGGGGAGAGAGGCCGCTCCTTTTGTTCTTTCTCGCTCTTTGCTGCTGCCATGAACTGCTGCTCTTTGCCTTGTACCCCTCTGCTTTGGATGCCTTGGAGCCAGCTGAGTATGGACTGCAACCTCCACTAACTGTGAGCTAAATACACATTTCCTTCCTTCATTTTTGGCATCGAGTATTTGTCCCAGCAAAGAGAGAAGACTGAGACACCCAGCTAGCTGTCAGAGCACCAGAGGCCTTCCCCGTCCGCCCCTCACACAGCAGCCAGTAGGTCCTTTGGATTTTGCTTTTCCTTAAATGTCCCTGGAAGCAATCCTCACTTCCTCACTTCCGGATGCAGCCACCGCTTCTCAGGATGGCATTGGCTTCTTTCCTTGTCTCGGTCTTGCTTGAGTCAGCACAACTCTTGGTAGGGGATTCTAGGAATTCAAAAGAGCCTGGGAATTCAGGGTGAACATCAGAGTACCATGGCGTGCCTACAGAAGCAAGCCCTGAGACTCCTCTTTATGCACTGGCTTTTACACGGAGCTAAAAAAAAGCTTGTCTTAGGAGCCATTCAGGTTAGAGGAAAGAGGGCAGATTGAGGGTTGTGCTGCCTACAGATTGAATCAGGATTTTGATCAGTCGGGCCAGAGTATGTAGCTCAGTGGCACACTGCCTGCCTGATAGCACAAGGCCCTGAGTTCAGTTTCTGGTACAACAAAAAGAGGATTTTAATGATTAGTACATAGACTGAGTATATTGTCATATTGAAAAAATGACTTCATTCCAGGTTTTACATATTTCTAGTACTGACAAGATTTTGAAGGGGCCTGCAGAGATAGCTCAATGGTATGGTGACCTAGGCAAGTGCAAGGACCTGGGTTCGATCCCCAGTATCACATGGATGTTAGAACAGTTTTCTTCAATGCAAGACAGCAGCCGTCACACCCACACTCATTGACTTAGCACCCTCGGAGCTGGCTCACCTTGTACTTGACCCCCAAAAGGGAGAGCAGAGAAAGCAGCAGGGAAAGTAGTCTATAGAGAAAGTCTGAACTTCATCAGGTAGCCTTCCTGGCCCAATAGGGGCCTCTCTGAGCTCAGAGAACAGATGCAGAAAGGTCCTGTCATCTGGCAGATGTAATAAGAGCCTCAGGTCCTATGCTGCCTGGCAGGTCTGCGAGACACTCACTCCTAGGGCTTCAGGAGCCAGAGGGGCACAGCTGAAAGTGCCCATAGCTCAGTGGAGTCCGAGAGTACTTGCCCCGTTCTCATTCTCTTGGTTCATTTCTTCTTGCCAAGCCACATGTAACTTGCTCGGCAGTCTGGATGGACTCCTAGTCGGACCATGTGGCCCGCTAGGGGAGCTGCCGTGCGCAGGGCTGAGGTAGAGCACTTCTCGTTAATTATGGATTGCTGGACAGCATCTTTGGTAAGCCTCTAGTTAAAGTTGCTGCCAGGTCAAGTTTTCTTCTGTAAGTTAGTGGGTCCTTAGCCTAAGTGTCACCTCCTGGGCGATGTCCTAATTTTCTTTCCATCCTAGTGAGATAAATTAATGTGTGTGTGTGTTAGAGAGACAGACAGACAGACAGACAGACATTACAGGATCTTGTAACTGTTCTAATATTAACACTATCATTATTGTCTTGCACGTAACTCCTGAAGTCAGTACTGTAACTTTACCAGTCAGGGTCTGGTAACAACTGGTTATATGAAGTTAGTAATAATGTTCAGTAACTGCCCTGGAAAGAGAATTGCTAAATGAGGTAGTTTCTTTGGGCTCCAAAGTTCTCTGTCTTCATGAAATAGTAAGTTGCTATGTTAGCAACCATAAAATGAAACTAGTCAGTTTACACAGAAGTTCCATTAAAGGGAAGTAACGACAGCAGTGGAGTCCTTCCTGCAGGCCAGGCAGTGAGCCGAGGCTCAGTGGATGACTGCGTTTACTGCCTATGGAGATGCCAGGCACAAATGTTTTCCCTGAGAGATGAGAACTAGAAACTCAGAGACATCAAATAAATGCCCAACTGGTGAGTAGCAGAAATGTAGGTCAAAATAAAGGCTATTCAGCACCACAGTCCATGCCTGTAGATTTTGCTTTTCTTTTCTTTTTTTTTTTTGGTACTAGGGAATCACACTCAGGACCTTGCACTTGCCAGGAACGTGCTTATGCCACTGAGCTAAATCCCTAGTTTTGTTTGACAGGGTCTTTATACTTTTGGCTGGCCTTGAAGTCAGTGTAGCCCAGCCTGGCCTTGAAGTGGTGATCCTCCTGCTTCAGCCTGGAGCCCTGGGGTTACAGGCGTGGGCCATTTGCACAGTGCATGGCCTTTAAAGGAGAAAAATACCTGAAATAGGTGGTGCTGCTGATTTTAGTTCTAGTCTGTTCTAAGGTTTTACGAAGTACACTTGAGTATTTAGTAAAACAGACTGGGCCAGTAGGGACCTTACAGAGCACACTTTACCACTACTGCCACTTTATCCAGGGTTCTGTTCTAACCACGTTATCTGAAATAGTCTTATGATAATAGGCTTCTTATTCCACTTTGTTTTTCATAATTTATTTTAAATATTGTGTTTATTTTCTCCACTAGAAAGTAAACTACGGGGCCGGGGTGATGGCTCAGTGGAATAAGCACTTCCCTGGCAAGCGCAAGGGCCTGAGTTCAATCCCCGGTTCCGCAAAAAAAAAAAAGAAAGTAAATTACATGAAAAGGCTTTTTGTCAGTGGCAGGGTTTCCAGAGCTTATCACAGTGCCTGACATATAAAGTGCTTAAGAAATATGACTTGGGTTGATGGCTAAACATTCTAAAGCAACAAGTGAGGGCTGGCCAGATAGCTCAGTGCACTACAGCACCTGCTTAGGCAGACTCAGGGACTGGGGTTTGATCCCAGCCTGCCATGCTGGTCCCGCCCCCAGGGCACGCTGAGCCGAGGAATGAGACTGGGCATGGTAGTGCAGGCCTGCAATCCCAGTGCTTAAGAGGCTGAAAACAGGAGGATCACTATGAGTCAGATCTGTGTAGTGAGACCCTGCACTAAATATATAAGAAAAAAGCACCAAGTGGTTGTAATGTGTTGAAAATTTTTACTTCCACCACATAGCTGAACCTAACACTGCATTACTCAAATTCAGTAAACACAGCTTGTCATTTTGATATTCAGCAACCTCAAGGACAGGGACTAGCTTAGCTGTCCATGTATTTAAGTTGCCTGCACAGGAATTGGCTGGTGTTCAGAAGTGCGCAGAAGGCTCACGAGAAACTAGGAAGAGAAACAGTCCCAGGCATCATGCTTAGTGGTTTATTCTCCAATCATGGCTCCATCAGCAAGTGGAGTGGAAGACGCCACCCACCCTGACCCCACGTGTCACCAAGGTGTTGTATTCCTTCACTGCCTGCTCTGTCTGGAGGACTCGCACGTCGTCAACACCTTGTTTCCTGAGGTACTCCACAGTGGACGGAGGCACCTGGGGAGGAAGGAGAGTGTAAGCAGGGCAAGGTGCCGGAGCTTGCTTTCCTGCCATGGGGAATTAGGACAGTGACACGTGTCTCCCCTCAGTCACCCGAGTCTCACTAGCCCAGAATGTGGCGGTGTGCCTCAGTAAATGGGAGGCCTCAGGGCCAGCGGTGGAGTTCAGGGGTAGGTATGTGTGCGCTCTGGATGGAGGCCCTGAGTTTAATCCCTAGCACCACAAAAGTTGCTTGTGAAATAAAAATGAGAAGAGCATGGCTCTTGCATTCTGGAACTTAGATCCTTACTAGCAGTGCGACCTTGGGTAAGTGCATTAGATTCTTAGGCCCTTCCTTCCACAGCTCTAAATTCGGGAGACTAACAGCTAGTTCCCAGCACTGGAGTAAGAACATGCTAAGGGAAGGTGTGAAAACATCTAGCACACTGTAGAACCCAAACTATGTATGTCATAAAAGTCTTGAGTTGAGTTTAAATTTCACCTTTGCCACTTTCAACCAAAAGCTTAGTTACTGAAAGTGTCTTGGTCCTAATTTCCTCATGTGTAGAGATAAAAACCCTCCCATCACAGCTGGTGTGGGGATGGCACTGACTTATGTACTGCGGCGCAGAAAGGCCGTGCTCAACCACCTGTGAAAAGCCCACAGAAATCACTTTTGGTTGGCAGTATGTATTCTGGGAAACTGTCTAGTTTTTTATTATCTATGAATGGGTGATACTTGTGTGCCTTATCTCACTGTCCTTAGAGCCAATAATAGTGTCTGACCTGTAGAAAATGCCTAATATGTATTTGTAAGTTAATATAGAAGATATTCTCACGATTGGTAGCAGTTATTGGATGATATAATCTGCTCTGGCTTGTTCTGAAATTTTTTTTTTAATATTTATTTATTTATTTATTTATTTATTTATTTATTTAGTGTGTGTGGCCAGTTCAGCCCACCAGGGGGCGGGGCTGGCTGGCATGTGGTGCTGGGGGATTGAACCGTGGTCCCTGTGCTTTGCTTAGCTTAGCTTGTTCTAAGTAGGTGCTTTAGACCACTGAGCCATCTCACCAGCCCCTTGTTCTGAATTTTTTATAAAGTTAGATTGTGCTGACTCAGAAAGGGGTGAGTAGCCAGGGGAGATGGCTCAGTGGAATAAGCACTTCCCTGGCAAATGCAAGGGCCTGAGTTCAATCCCCAGTTCCGCAAAAAAAAAAAAAAAAAAAGGTGAATAAAATATTTTACTATGCCACTTAATACTTTTCCATACATACAAAAATTTGTGAAAGAAGCCTTATGCATAGAAATTACTGTAATGGGAAAGACTAGTTTAAATTTAAAAATTAAATTAATAAAAGTCCCTTTCATTGGTATGCAAGAGGACTGATTACAGCAAGAGGTGGCTCTCCCATACTGACCCAGAGGGCTACCCATAACCTCTTGGGAAGGAGGTTACAGGGCCACAGTTACAGTGTGATCTTCTCCATGTATGGTTGTCAAATGCAGATCTGGACAGAGAGCACTGGAGAGGTATGTACTGTATGTAGACTGGCCTTTTAAAATTGACACTGGGCATGAAATCTTTGATTCATCGTGTTTGCAGCAGGATGGATACATCTGTGGGCGGGTGGCACAGGGACCAGCTGCTGAAGTCTTTCACATACCTTTGCTCTCTGCTTTCCCAACATCCCTTAGTCCCCTCCATTTCTGCAAAATCTTGAATTAATTTTTACTTTAGTTTTTAGATAGGGCCTTGCTGTTCAATGCCGCTAGCCTTGAACCTGCTTGCGTAGCCCCAGCTGGCTCACAGCAGTCCTCCGGCCTCAGCCCCCCAAGCGCCTGGATTGCAGGCCAGTATTCGTATGTTTGCAGCGCGTGGTGTTCGCTTGCCTTGTGTGCGGCTGCTGCACGCACACAGCCTCCTTTACGCCATCCTTCATCCCTCTCCCTTCCATCTCCTGATCCTCCTCCCCACTGAGAACAACCCATCTCCCTGCTGTTATTACCTATATTTATTTTCTCCTTATAATTTGGGACTGTCGTGCTATTTACTTCGTTTAGTAGGGTCCCAAAGTGTATCCTTTTCCTACAAATAGTTCAAGCTTCATTTCATGGCACAGTAGCACTCAATTGTGTATATATAGCATTTTTTTTTAAATCCATTCATGGGTTGAAGGGTAGCTTCCAAGATTTAGCTGTTAAGAACTGTGCTGCTATAAACATGGGCCTGTATGTGGCCCTCTAATATGATGTCCTTAACTCTCTGGGATAGTATTTAGGAGGGAATAACTGGGTCAAATGGAATAGGTATTACTTAAGTGAAATACAAAAATCAGTTTTTCCTGAAATAGGTAAAAAGCATAACCTGAATGTGTCCAAGAAGAAAAGTATTATAAAATGTGAAGCAGTACTAAAACGTGAAGGGTCAAACACTGGATGTTGTCAGTGACTGCACGTAAGGGATTTCTCACAGCATCTCAGGGTAAGTGCGTGCTGTGGGGGTGCAGAGACAGTGACAGAATCACCTAAGAACACAGTGCTAGGATGTCTCTGTGGTCAGCAACATATGACTGTATTGGTGCTCGTCGAACTCGACAGCTTCGGGGTTGTACTTCTGAGAAACAGCTAAACAGTCTCAGCCATGTGACCGTGATGACATCTAAGGAGGACGTGTCTATAGAGGGAAAGGTCCAAGAGACTGCTGCTGTTGTCAGGAATGCTGTGCACACCAGCACCTACCTTCAAGGCCTCGTTCATCCCGCGGCCAATCACAAGGGTCTGCACACCCTTCTCCACAACCTCCTTAACATCTGCAGGCTGCACACCAGGAGAATGCTGGAGGTGAAATAAGAAAGCAGAAAGGTGCTAAGCCTGTGCAACAGGCATTCCCGCCTGTGTTCTGGGGATGGAACCCAGGGCCTCAGTGCATGCTGGGAAGTGCTCTACCACTGGAGGTGGAGGTGGATCCCCTGCCCTTGTATATTTTGAGCGGGTCTTGCTAAACTGCGCCAGTTGGCCTAGAATTCAGTCCTCCTGCCCAGCTTCTGAGCAGCTGGGATTGCACAGGTGCACTGCAGTGCCTGGCTGCACTCATACAGGGCTGAGTGATTCATTCCCTTGTTCACCGAAGAAGCGTGTCCTGAGGCTGACTTTGTGCCAAGCATCTGAGTCCTGACAATGAAAGAGAAGACAGCGCTTCCTTACAGAGCTCCAAGTCTAGAGAAAAAAGACTAAAAGGAAATTTCTGTAATTGTACAAGTGGTACAGGAAATACGTTCAGAGTAGTATGAAAATATATATAGGGGCTGGTGAGATGGCTCAGTGGTCTAAGGCACCTACTTAGAACAAGCTAAGCTAAGCAAAACACAGAGACCGCGGTTCAATCCCCCAGCACCACATGCCAGCCAGCCCCGCCCCCTGGTGGGCTGAGCTGGCCACACACACACTAAATAAATAAATAAATATTAAAAAAAAAAAGAAAGAAAATATATATAAAGTGGGTGTGGTGGTGCACGGCTATAATACTAGCACTTGGGAGGCTGAGGCAGGAGGATCGCTGCAAGTCTGATGCTGGCCTGGACTACATAGTGAAGTCAAGGCCAGCCTGGACAATGTAGCAGGGCCCTGTCTCAAAAAATAGAACAGAACAGAAACACACCCAAGAATACAGAGAAGGAACATCTAATTCATACGTGGGAGGTCAGGCCAGGTGGTCAGGGAAGGAGACATTTAACATGAGAGACTCCGGAGACAAGCAGGATAGCCGAGCTTAGGGAAATCAGGGAAGCAAGGCTTTCCACACACACGGAATAACAAACATGAAGGCTGAGGAGAGAGAAAAAGCCTCGTGAACTATAGGTAGTTTAGCACAATTCAACGGTAGATGGTCAGAGGTGCAATGAAAATAGGGCTTTTGTGGACTGTGCCAAAATTGAGACCTTAAAAATGTTAGCACCGGAGAGGCAGGACAGGTATGAAACTCTGCCACAATCTCTACACTTTTCCTTTTCCACTGAAGTACAGGTCATTGTTTTTGTCCTTTTGAGACAGGGTCTCCCTATGCAGTTCAGGCTGGCTTTGAGCTCACTTTAGCCCAGGCTGGTCTCAAACTCACAACGATCCTCCTGCCTCAGCCTCCTGAGTGCTGGGATTGCAGCCTTGTGCCACCACACCTGGCTCAGGTCATTGGTTTTTATCCCGTGGTGGACCTGTCTGTACTTAAATCTAATGCCCAGAGGAGGGGCTTTCTTTATCCACACATACTCGTGTAGAAGAGAGCTAAAGGCTGAGAGAAGAGACAAGGGAATATTGAAAAACTAACTGATAAACCAAAAGGCAGAACCAAGTAATACGGAAGGAAGCCAGGCACATAGGCAGATGCCTGTCATCTCAGCTCTCCAGGAAATGGGAGTCGGATCACCTAAGCACACATTCCCAGCCTGCCTGGGTAACGTGGATGCTGTCTTAAAAATGGAAAGCAAACTATACTAAAAGAAAGTAGAAGATAATAATGATGAATAGAAAATACAATATAGGAAATCAAGACAACCTTAAGTTTGTTCATTGAATAGAAAATTGAATAGTCCTATATTAGTTAGAAACTGGATCTATAATTAAAACCTTTATAGGGAGAAAAATGGTCTAGGCACAAATGATTTCTCTGGTTAAGTTCTTAATTTTTTTTTTTTTTTTTACTAGGAACCTAAATCTGCACCTTGTGCTTGCCAGGTAGGTACTTGTGCCACTGAACTTTATCCCTGGCCCAAGTTCTTAAATACTTAATGAAAATGTCCAGCAAAATAATAGCAAATCCAAAGTTGGTTCAGCGCTCAAATCATTAAGCAGCTATGTGTGGCTGTGTGTATCTGTAATCCTAGAGTTGTGGGAGGTTGGGGAGGAGCCAAATTCAAGCCCAGCTCGGGCAACTCAGCTACTTGGGGCCTGTCTCAACATGGAAGAAGGGCTGCAGGTGGAGTGTGGAGGCCCTGGGCTCAACTCCCTGTATTGAGCCCCCTCCCCAGGTTGTTCATTACAGAATAAAGAAACGGGGGGGGGGGGACTGCTCATGCAAACACAACCAGGCACAGGACACCATGGTTGGATCCTCACCTCCACCTGCCTTAGCAGACCTGCCCTTAAGGCAGCTTGAACCAGCGCCCCCCCCAAAAAAAATATATATATCCTATAAAGAAAAGTGGGCCAGGTGTAGCGCAGAGGTGCGCCGAGCAGGCTGAAGTCCAGGCACCCCTAAAGGAAGAAAACCTGTGATTGTCTCAAATGATGGAGCAAAAGCACTGACAAAGCTCACCACCACCTGATGGCCTCTATAAACTCCCAGCAAACTGGACAGGTGCCTTTGGCCCTGGGGTGCAGACCCTGTAGAAAAACCTAAAGCTAAACATGGACTGTAGTATTGAAATACTACCAGTTTGCCCCAAATATTGATCCTAGTGGGTATTAGGTAGATACTCCATCATTTCGTTAACCTGGGCATTCTTCCCTGCTCACTCCCATCAGCCCTTTCAGACTGTCCCATACAAAACTACTTGAGCCCTCATTCTCCAAAGTGGCGCCAGAATGATCCTTTTGAAGCACAGATCTGCTCATCCACCCTCTGCTGAACAGCATCAAACAGCTTCTCTGTCCCCTTTTAGGAGACTCCTTAATATGGCCTCTTCAGGCCACAGCCGCAGGTCCTATGCCTTCCTCTGGCTCTGTGCTCCAGCCAAAATGGTCTCAAGTTCTACCAAGCACAGACTTCCTGAGCACTGCAGAGGTCAGCGTGTGAATTGCACAAAATGCCTGTATACCCAGTATCTAACAAAGGATTCAGAATATACAAAGATCGCTTAAGCAACAGTAACATCCAGTGACAGATTGCCGGAACACTGTATTATTAAGCAGATGTACTGATGGCCAGTACACACACAGACTGGCAGGTCACTACGGAGATATATACTAACAGCAGTGAGACCGCAAATGCTGGAGAGGCTATCGGGCAGCTCTCACCTCATGCACTGCCAGTGGGAATGCAAAGCACAAAGCTACGCTGGAAGAGTTTGGCAGCTTCTCGCCAAGTTAAACATATACTTATGCAACTCAGCAGTCACACCTCTTGGGTATTTAGCCTAGAGAAATGAAAACTCGAGCTCACACAAAAACTTGTATGCGAATGTTCGTAACAGCTTTATTTCTGGTAGCCTAAGTTTCATTTGTAGCAGCCAAAAGTAAACAACTGAAATGTTCATTAACTGGCAAGTAGACCCACTGTACAATTCAAAATAATGGCATATTACTCATCAATTTAAAAAAAATGGCATACATGGCAACATGGATGAATTTAGAGTTCCATGTGAAATAAGCCCAGAAAGACTACATACCATATTACTTCATTAGTAGGACAAATTTTAGTAAGATGTTTATATCAGCAGTATCAATCATGATTTTGATCATTGTATTATTACATAACAAAATGCCCTTGTTTTCTTAGGAGAACAGGTATTTAAGAGGAAAGGGAGGGCTGGTGAGATGGCTCAGTGGTCTAAAGCACCTACTTAGAAAAAGCTTAGCAAAGCACAGGGACCACGGTTCAATCCCCCAGCACCACATGCCAGCCAGCCCCACCCCCTGGTGGGCTGAGTTGGCCACACACACACACACACACACACACACACACACAATATAAATAAATAAAATAAAATAAAAAAAAAGAGGAAAGGGAGTCTAAGCCCATAGTGGTGGTGTACACCTGTAACCCCAGCACTCGAAGGCTGAGGCAGGAGGATGCCGGTGGTGTACACCTGTAACCCCAGCATTCGAAGGCTGAGGCAGGAGGATGCCAAGAGGTGAGGCCAGTCTAAACCCCAAGACCCTGTCTCAACAACAGAACACAGGGGTATAGCAGCTTCAACATAAAATATGACAATGTTAACCTTTGGGTTTGAGAGAAAGACACATCAGAATTTGCTGATTCTTGTAACTCTACACATCTAAAATTGTTTGAAAGTGACACGTAGGTGTTTTCAAGGGTATAGTAGTGGGCTGGTGAGACGGCTCAGTGGTCTAAAGCACCTACTTAGAACAAGCTTAGCAAAGCACAGGGACCGCGGTTCAATCCCCCAGCACCACATGCTAGCCAGCCCCGCCCCCTGGTGGGCTGAGCTGGCCCCCCCCCACACAAATAAAAAATGAGAAATATGGACTTTAAAAAAAAAAAAAAGTATAGTAGTGCTGGGGACCCAGCTCCGTGACACAGCACCTGCCTGGCAAGCGTGCAGTCCTGAATTCAATGCCTGGTACCAAAAAAAAAAAAAAAAAAAGTGTAGATTAGCAGGAAAAGCCCTAGACAGACACATAACATGCCTGTTTGTTCTGCTGATTTCACCAACGCCCCAGAGCTGCCCAGAAGCCACCAGGCGCTGTATGCTGGAAGCTGCGCACACCTCCCTAAGCTTCCCCGCAGGTAGCAAACTACACTGCATTCACTTCAGGTCCACAGCTGCATAGAGCCACAGTGCTGTCATTTCTCCCTTCTAGATCCGGGCTTACACAAGGATGGCTGGGTGTGCTCTCATCCAAGGGCCATCAGTGCTGCAGCCTGCTTAGCAGAGCACCAGGCCAGGGGCAGCCCAGGAGCAGCCTCCTCCTGTCTCCGGGCACAGCCAGGCCCAGGCGCCTGAGGATTCCGCTTTCCCTGTCCATCAAAAGATTGGAGGAGATTAAGGGAACTGAGATTGTTTTTTGTTTTAAGTTGAGAAGGATTTTTTTTTGGCTAGCTCAGGCTGCCTGAAGGGCTGGGCTGATACGGCAGGTGGAGCTGGGAATCGAACCCCGGTATCCTATGCCTGTGTTTGCATGAGCAGGCACTTAAACGACTGAGCTAACCAGCAGCCCCCGAGATTGTTTTTTTAACAATTATTTAACCTTGCAATTTTAAAAGGCTTTAGACAAAATGAGATATATTTTCATAGAGACTTTAAGAGGATTAGACACCCTTTTAT
>NW_004524625.1:3993687-4006534 GCF_000260255.1 Octodon degus | reverse complement strand
TTTTTTTTTTTTTTTTTTTTGCAGTACCAGGGATTGAACTCAGAACCTTGCCCTTGCCAGGCAAGTACTTAAATTCTACTGAGCTATTTCCCTGACCCAAAAAGGCACAATGAACATTTTTTTTTGTTTGTTTGTATATAGTACAGGGTCTACAGGGTCTCCTGTTCACATCGTACTAGGCACTGGGATTACAGGCACACTCCACCAAGCCATCTCAATCACCTCAGCGTGCCCCGGAGGCGGGGACAGCATGGCACATGGAGGATCGAACCCTGGTTCCCATGTCTGTCTAAGGTGCTTTGATCCACTGAGCTATCTGGACAGCCTAACCTTGGAGATTGGAGACTGCGGACAGCTGCTGGGCTGCTGGGTCACCTGGGCCACTAGGACTAGTGAGGTCTCTGGCAGCCGCTCCGCTGCACCCCCGAGGTGTCCCTGAATCATGGGCGCGGATGCCAGGGCTGCGGGCTGCAGGTCGAGGCCTGCGTGAGCACCAGCCTGCTGTGCAGGGAGCTTCAGCCACCGCCGCTCCTGCCGAGCCTGTCAAGCTGCTCTGGTCCCCGCACGTCCAACATGGTTCCTGTCCGAGGCTATCAGGCAACGTGAGCTTGTAGCAGCTTTTCTCTTTCCATACAGGAAAGCTATTAATTTGGGGGAAATGTCCAGCTACCATCCATCAAACAACACTAAAGGAGAGAATAGCATCTTTTATGGCTCAGAGATCTTGATGAATTTAAAAATTACACTTTTAAAGAATTTCTTTTACCAAAACTGAGGGAGCAGAAATGAGGATGGGCAGTGGCATCGTGTATCTGCTGCAAGGGAAGGCTCCCACTTCTTACATGCCCTGGCGGCCTCCTTATCCTTCCGCTGACTCAGGGCTCCCAAGTCATCTGCCGTGATCCGCTCCTCCCCAGCCAAGGCTGCTTGTTCACAGAGCTTGCGGCAGCCTTCGGGCGCCCTTCTCAGAAGTGTTTTAAAATGCGTGAAACAGTTGGGGGGATGGAGAAAAGGAAGGAAAAAGCAAAAAAAAAGAAATATAGGCAGATAACTAATTACTCTTAGTTCATTAAAAAGGTTTGTGCTAATACTGTTCGGACAACTAAATGCAGATACCTTATACTCTTGAGTAATAAATTTAAAAATAACAATACACAATGTATTAATCATTGTTACCTTCCTATCCTATTGTTTGGGATTTTTTTTTTTTTTTTGAGATAGTTTACTGTGCAGTTTGGGTTGGCTTTGTGCTCATTTTTTGTAGTCCCCAGGCTGGTCACTAACTGCGAGAGATCCTCCTGGCTCAACTTGCCGAGTGCTGGGATTACAGGGGCACACCACCATGCCGGGTTGTTCTTTTCTTTGAAACCAAACAAAACAACAAAAAAGCATAAAACAAGCTGAGTGCGGTGGCACACACCTGTAATCCCTGCACTCCAGGAGGCTGAGGCAGGAAGATCACAGGGCGTCCCAGGAAAACTTGGGCTACATAGTGAATTTAAGGCCAACCTGAAGTATATGAGATCTTGCTGAGGGGGAGAGGGAAGGGGAGAGGGAGGAGAAAGGGAGGGGTACGGGGAGGAGGAGGAGAAATGCTCAGAAAGGGGGCTGGGGAGATGGCTCAGTAGAAAAACTGCTTGCCTGGCAAGTGCAAAGGCCCAAGTTCAATCCCCGGTTCCCCCCACCCCACCCCAAATGCTCTGAAACCTAAGGAAGTGCTCCACATTGTTTTGGATTATGGAACATTTTAGATTTCAGATTTTTGGGGCTGGGGAGATGGCTCAGTGGAATAAATGCTTGCCTGGCAAACACAAGGACCTGAGTTCAATCCCCAGTTCAACCCCCAGTTCTGAAGAAGAAAAAAAAAAAAAAGATTTTATATTTTTTGGTATCTATGTGAATGTAGTGGTATCTCAAACTAAATCTACTGTACAATTTTGGGGAAGACGGCCACATTTGTGTGGCGAAGATGGGTATAGCTGTGCTGCCACCTGATGTGAAGTCTGTGAAGGGAAGCACACATTTATTGAATGCCTTTGAGAGCCAAACCGTGAACAGAAGCACCCGTGAACTGAGTGATAGGTGAGACTCAGTCTCCCAGGCGCCTTGCCCCAAACTCTCTCCCCCTTCATCCCATGCAGAGCTAAATCTAAAGCCACAGAACAGGTCCACCTGACTTTGACCTGGGCAAGCAATCGCGAAACTCTTTGTTAACATTAAAGGTCCCCCACAGACCAGGTAGTCGGCTAAGATTAGCTCTCCCTCAGCTATTCCAGCCCATGATCACCCTCCCTAAAAGATCCTGTAAAGTCCCCTGTCCTCCTTTCTTCACTGCTGTCTTGGTCTGCTAGATAGCCAGCCTGCTTGATGCTCCAATAGATCTTCTACTTGTGTCAGAATGCCTGGTCTGGTTGATTGCATGGGTTTCTACCTAACACCGAGATGTTCCTATATTCTGAAATCCAAAAAAATGCTAAAACTTGGAATACTTCTGGTCTCATTTTATACAAGGGATTCTCAACCTGTAGTGGCAGAATGCTAGGGTTTTTTTTTTTTTTCTTTTTGGTGCTGGGGATGGAACTGGAACCCAGGAACTCACTCAGGAAGATACTGCTCAATTACACCCTAGCCCCAGTATTGTTGTTGCTGTTGGAGACAATGTCTCACTCTGTTGCCCATACTGGCCTTGAACTCACAGCAATGCTCCTGACTCAGGCTCCCAAGTACTGGAAGAATTCCTTTTTTTTTTTTTTTAGGCTCCCAAGTACTGGGACTACAAGTGTGTGCCACCATACCTGGCATAGATCTAGCATTTTTTTTAACATGGTAATTTCATAGCAGCTGCTTCCAATGTAAACCACTAACAGTTTCTAGTGTTTAAAACTATAATATACGTGCTTTTATATGATGTGGATCCTAAATGAGGGTGTTTACTTTATTTAGAAATCAGAAGGGATCTTAAAGAACTAAGCAAATGAGGCCAGGGAGATGGCTAAGTAGAATAAGCGCTTCCCTGGCAAACGTAAGGGCCTGAGTTCAATCCCTGGTTCTGCCAAAATAAATAAATAAACAAACAAACAAACAAACAAACCAACCACATTGTAGATTAAAAAAAAAAAAAGAAAAAAACAACCCTCAAAGGACTAAGCAAATTTTTAAGTGCTGACTTCAAAGTTTAATCCCTGAATCAGAGTCAAGCCTGATCTATTAGCCTCAACAATCAAGAGTCATAGGACCCATGGAATGGGGGAACTGTCAGTGTCAATCTGGTACACTTTCAAGTCTCCTGTGAAAACAAATGCCTGCAGGGTGGAGGGATAGCTGAGCCCTGCCTCCCATGTTTGCAGCCTCCTGTTAAGTCTACTTCCATAAAATAAGTGAATGAATCAGTGTTTCCCAAGATAGGCCATCAACTGAAGACATTTCTCCATCATTCTACTCCAACACTGTGCCATTAATTTTACATCTATGATGTGCTTTTCCTACTAGTAAACTACTTATCCCAGCTTACCAGAGACCAAAGATGGTACCTTCTGATGATTCCCCAAGGACAGCCTCAAAAGTCTTCGAGGCCCTTCTTGGCTACTCCTACTATACCTTCTTGGTTCAAAAACTGAAGCATTACAGGTGGCTTTTTGTTGCTGCTGTTGTGTGATTCCCCAAAACACTGACTGAAGGCAAAAATGGGTGCTTTGTCATAAAGTCAGACTGCCTCCAAAAGAAGGGGGGGGACTAATTTCTATTGGTTTATTGAAAGGAACAGTTAATGCTTAATTTTTTGACCAATTTTACAGGTTTATATCTGAACAGCTACTTTGAAGATAACCATTGTTGAATTCTTGTTCTTTAAAATTATAGTTTCTAATGTTTTAAATTATTTTTTATTCTCTTTCAAATAAAAAAAGGAAAAACAAAAAAAAGGAAAAGAAAAGAAAAGAAGAGTAGAGTAAAGTAAAGTAAAGTGGGCTGAATCCATAACAAAAAGAAACAAAAGAAAACCCAGCTCCCAGTGAAGAGCCCTAGCCCACTGTAGAAGGTGGAGCTGTGCTGGCACATGCGGCTCACTGACAGTGAGTAAATGACAGCATACATCTAAGTTCATTCTGAATGCTAGAAGGCTTGAGATATCACAAAGGACTCAAAGACTAAGGGATTACAAACCTGTCCTTTCATTCTTTGGTGTTTCCACCTTCTAGCTGGTTTTCAACTTTTACTTGACTGTGTGTAATATCTGATCAGTCCACCTTTGAACTCAATCTCAGTCCTACGAGTTTACCTTCAAGATGCTTCCAACTAAGAAAACAGGATTATTCCCTGTGGATTTACTTACTCTCTTGGTATTTTGAGACAGTCTTGTTTTCTATAATTCAAGCTGGCCTTGAACTCATTATGGAGCCAAGGCTGGCCTTGAACTTGGGGCGATTTGCTTCAGCCTGCAGAGTGCTGGGATTGTAGGTGTGTAATCACACCTGACACAGCATTATGAAAAATATGGGCATTGACGCAAGCAGACAAACTGAGTAGTGTGATGTTCACAAAGCAGATTACTCTGTACAGTGGTGAGTGAAAAAATGGTGAGGGGGGAAATAAAAACAAGCATGCATATGTTTGTTCATTTTTCCAAAAAAAGTAGTTGATAAAATATGAAGCAATAAAAGTAGATAACTGCAGGGAGTCAAGAATGTGATGATGAGTCAGGTGTTCTGAGACAGCGATTGAGACTGGGCAAAAATTTATACTATTCATACTACAGTGGCTTGGTGGGTTTGATATTTTCCAAAATAAAAAAAATTGAGATAAAAATTTCCACATTTCCTTTAGGTTTCTTTGGGTGGCTGCTTATTGGTTTTAATTTTATCCTTGTATTATATCTTCTTTTAAAAAAAATCAATGTTTTGTCATTTTGAGGCAGGGTCTTGCTTTGTAGTTCTGGCTGGCCTTGTATTTGTGATCCTCCTGCCTTAAGCTCCTGAGCGCTGGGAGGACAGGTGTGTGCCCCCACACCTGACTCTACGCCTCTTATAGAAATAGAGAACACGAAAAATACCTGGCTATCCCTCCTTGGAGGGCTGGATGTCGATGGAAGGAAAAAGGCAGCTCTGGATATACAGAGCTTAAGTTACTCAAGGAACATCTCACATGCAGGTGCCCAACATGCAGCCAACCCCTGTCTCAGTTACTTTTCTCTTACTGATGGGACAAAATACCTGACACCCCAAAATCAGGGAAGGAAAAGTTCACTTAGCTCAGTCTGTGGAGGTTTTAGTCTGCACTGGGCTGGCTCCAAGGCAGAGTGACACATGGCAGAAGGCAGGAGTCATGGCGGCAGAACACAGTAAAAGCAGTAAGAGCAAAAAGGGAGGAGCAGTGCGGCACCAGCAGAGAACAAACCCCTCTCCCTTCCTTCCAGAGCCTTCTGGCTATCTGCGCCAGGCCAGCTGTAGCACTCACAGCATTGGATTACGAATCACAATTCCTAGAAGCCTGCCCCGTGACTACATGAGGCTTTGGGGGAGCATGTAGACACAAACCCTAACAACCACCATGGTAGTCTGGATGACTGTTTTATCGATACTTACTTTTCTTGCTCTCCTAATATTGGCAGAATGTACTTGTATGTTCAGTTGACAGTTGGATACTGATGCTGCTGAATCTGTGGTAGGCTGGCCTCAAACCTGAGGTGACCATGGAAGTTACTTGCTCAGAGGGGCTTGTGCCTGAGCTGTGGATATCACGTAAGAACAGGCGACAGTACCTCACTAACCCAGGGAGAAGAGAACCACAAAGCTAAGGCTGGGTGCAGGGTCCTGGGTTGGGGCCCCAGTGCTGGAGGAAAAAAGACATACACAGCAGAGTCCATGTTGTTAGTGTGTCAACTGCAGCTTGAATAGGTGTTGCCCAGTCAGAGCCATCGGCATGAGAATAGGTGGGTATTATTGTACCTCATTACGTTTTGGAGTACTTTGTTAAAGAAACCTGGTGAATGGTACTATTGGATATTTAGAGCATAAAAATAGCTTGAGATGGTACTTCCATCAGCTGGTTATAAGAGTAAATTTGGTAGAGCCAGTGTGGAGTCGCGCTCCTAAAATCCCAGCAATCGGGAGGCTGAAACAAAAGGATCACTGAGAGTCTGAGACCAGCCTGGACTACAGAGTTCAAGGCAAGCCTCAACTGCATAGTGAGACCCTGTCTCAAAAAGAATAAAAATAAATCAATAAATCAATCAATAAATTTGTTAGCCTGAAGAAGTATTCCCTTGACACTCTCACTTAACAGACTGCTTATGACATAACATTTGACATATACATGAAAGCACTTAATGAATAAGACTATAAAAATGTAAGTTAGGGGCCAAGGAGATGGCTCAGTGGAATGGGTGCTTGCCTGGCAAGCACAAGGGACTGAGTTCAAAACCCTGGTTCCAGCAAAAAAAAAAAAAAAAGTAAGTTAGCATCTCTTATCATAAGCCAACCTTGCGGGGAAGGAGAGAGCGACTAAGTCTTGAGCACTACTAAGTGCTAGGCCTTGTGCTAGCTGTCTGAGGAAGACATTACAAAAAACAACTATGTATCATGTATCAGCCATTATGTAGAACCTTTTTCAAAGATTACATTTATTTATTTAGTTTTTTTGAGATGGGGGTCTCACTATGTAGCCCATGCTGGCCTTGAGCTTGCAATAATCCTACTGCCTCAGCCTCCTAAGTGCTGGGATTATAGCTGAGTGCCAATACACTTGGTTTTCAAAGATGATAAGGTTTAATACCAAAGTGACCCTATAAAGTAAATTAGTTTTTAGGCTTCAACAGCAAGAGACCAATTCAGTAGGTATGGAGACAGAAAATAAAGGATCTATTTCTACCATTACAGCCTGAGGGGGAGTTCCACTGACCCATTTCAGACTGAAAATTATTAAAGCCAACAAAAAAAGAAAGAAAAAATTCAAAATCAAAATCCTCCACAAAACAAGAACAAACTTCAAGAATTCAAAGCCTTTGGACATGACCCAAGAGCAAAGAGCAAATGAAGAAACATCTGTTTGAGACAATCTGAAGCCAGGCACAATGGTGCATCCCCATAATCAGTTACTTGGAAGCAGGAGGCCATAGCTAGCAAAGAGAGAGAAAGAGAGATGGGGGGAGGGGGAGGGAATGAGAATGGACTCTGTCCCTAAAAAATTATAAGCTGAAGTGGCTGAAGCACTTGGAAGAAAGTGAGACTGTGGCATTCAAGTCAGGACTGCTATCTGCCTTGTCCCTGAGTTCTGTGAGGCCCAGAGTTCTACTCCAGACTGCTGCAGTGAAGAGTGTGGAGTTTGGGATCCCTTTCAGCTTTAACTGGAAGGTCTGCTTCCCAGGAAAGGCAGCGCTTTGGGGATTTTCTTTCAACCACAAGCTTTCTGCTGCTGGGGCCATATCTCTGAGAGCAAGGAGGAGGGGTAGGGGTTCCCCCGCCTATTTTTAATATATTTGGTACAGGGTCTCACTATACAGCTCAGACGCATAGTGATCTCCTGTTTCAGTCTCCACAGTGATGGGATTACTGGCATGTACCACTATGCCCAGACTTGGTGGCCTGGACTTGGTAGTTGGCTCAGCGAGCTCCGGGGGCTGGGCAGGCACAGCATGTGGTGCTGGGGATCGAACCTCAGTCCCCGCACTTGCCTAAGCAGGTGCTTAGTCTGCTGAGCTATCTTGCTGGCCTTGGGGTTCCCTTTGTTTAAACTCTACTTCTACTCAGAGAAAGGAGGCTCTACCTTAGACATAGCAAGTGAAAATACTGGAGGAAGTGCAAATCAAAACCACAAAGTGATAACACTTCACACTCAATGAAATGCCTAGGGCTGGGGAGATGGCTCAGTAGAATAAGCACTTGCCTGGCAAGCGCAAGGGCCTGAGTTCAATCCCCAGTTCTGAAAAAAAAACAAAAAATAAAAATAAAAAAATAAAAATAAAAAAATAAAAATCAAAGTGATGTCTAACCAAAACAGGGAAAAAATTAATTTTGGTAAAGAGGGATGTGGCAGCATGAAGTACCAGCTCCACCCCAGGTCACGCTGAGACAGCAACTGAGATGGACTGGGCGTAGTGGCGCACGTCTGTAATCCCAGCACTTGGGAGGCTGAAAACAGGAAGATCACTATGAGTCCAACCTGTGTAGTAAGACCCTGTAGACCCTGTGCTAAATATCCCCATCCCAAAAAAAGAGGGATATGGAGTCACTCAAGCTTCATGTGTTGCTGGTAGAAATGTAAAATGATGCAGGTACTTTGGAAGGCAGTTTGACAGTTCCTCAAAAGATTAAACAGTTCTCAAATGACTGAGCAATTCCACTCCAAGGTATACATCTAAAATGGTCCAATTATTCCATTTACATGAAATGTCCAAAGGAGGTACATCTACTACAGAATGTCAGGAGCTGGGGGGGAGGGGCGGAGGGATAGGCACTGCTTGCTAAGGAATAGGGAGTTTCATTTTGGCATATACATACATTTTATGTAGTTTGGAATTGTTATTGATACAAATCTCATGAATATAAAAAGTTTACTGAATGACGTACTTTAAAAGGGTGAATGTAATGGTAATGAACTATATCTGGGAAGAACGGAGGGCAGGTGGAAAGAAGGAGGAGAGGGAGGGAAGAGGGAGAGAAGGAGAGAGGGGGAGAAAGAGAGCGGGGGGAGGGAGAGAGAAAGCGAGACAGACAGACAGATAGGCACATAGACAGACAGAGACACACAAACACACAGATGGGAGAGCAAGGGCTGAGAGGCTTTTCATTTGTCTGCTGAAGCTAGGGAGGCCGAGTGTGCCTGGCCAGCCCCATGAAGTGTCACCCAAACCAAACACCTCACCTCAGTTCCGGTTTCTCTCCAGTCCCAAGTCCGACTCCCTCCTGGCCACACTTTGCAATCCTTATAGGTTCCAGTCGAACCTTGTACTTTCATTTGCCCCCATGCGAGAGAAACAATTTCGGGGGAAGACATAAGTACCAAACTGAAATATGAAAATAAAAACTGTGTTAAGTCAGTTGAGACAGCTCCACAACACAGACCGTAAGCAATTCCACTTCTCCAGGCCTTAGGAAGTTATCTTGCTTATATGTGAGGATGCTGCTGAGGTGCCCACTGAGCACAAGGCCCTGAGTTTATCTCTAGCACTGAAAAAAAAAAAAGGTAAAAGGAAGCACCTTTTTTGCTATGTAGCTGTCACTTACTGTCTGGAAGTGTAAAAAGCCACCAGTATTCTTGGAATCCTGGGTCACCTAAGTGCAGAATCTAGTTACTGCAATTACAATACTACTCCAGAGGTCTGAGAAGTTTTTTTTTTTTTTTTGGTGGTACAGGGAATCGAACTCAGGACCTTGCTCTTGCCTCGGGAGATAAAAGGTGGAAATTCATTTCAGCATGATACACTGAGGAGGCTCACATATCTCCAAAAAGAAACTATACAGCTGGGGAAAAAAATGTCAAAAAAACCACTTGTCACTAGAAATAAAATTAAAGGCAACCCATAAACTGACAAACACTTAATCAAGGAAACCACTGAATTTCAGATAACAGCTTTTTTTGTTTTGTTTTTTGTCTTTGCTGTTCTTACCCGGCTCTGAGTCCATTCCTTAGCCCAGTTTGCCGGCACCAAAGTTCATCTAGGTTGGGCATGAAAACGAACAAACTTTGTACTAGTGCCAGAGGCAGTTCACTTGATTAGGAGCATTATCAGTTCAGAATGCTCTCAATGGCAAGAAAAGATTGACAACAGAGGCAGGGACTTAAGAAACAGAGATGACCTAATGGTGGAGGACTTTATAAACTCCACACATCCCAAGTGATCAAAGACCTAATAGCCTAATTTTCCAGACACTCCAGGCTAACGGAGTCTGAGCACAGAAACGGGACAAACAAGGCTCAAAGAATACTGGTAGGATGTAAAAATCAGTGAAAACAAGAATTTGGAGTTCACGCTTCCACACTGACCTATCAGTATAGCATGAAAGTCTTAAGTAGCAGTGTTTGAATAAAATCTCGAATGACTTTTTTTTTTGCTGACTAGCAAGTTTTGCAGAAAAGAGATCCCTAGAATCCAGGATTAAAAAATAAAGAGGGGGATAAGGAGAGGGGGTAAAACATAAGCAGAAATTTCAGTGGTCATATAATATGTGGAAGACAGAAATGACAGCTTTCTTGTGGGGGGGTCACACTAGAGATCGAACCCAGGGCCAAATGCTTTGTGGGGTAGTGCTCTGCCCTTGAGCTACATCCCCACCCTTTATTATTTTGAGGCAAAGTCTCACTCTGTTAACTAGGCTGGCCTCAGATTTGTGATCCTCCTGTCTCAGAAGTGCCTCAGCTTCAATGTTTTTTTTTTGGTGGTACCGGGAATCGAACTCAGGACCTTGCTCTTGCCAGGCAGGCATTTATGCTGCTGAACTATCTCCCCAGCCCTCAAATTCTCTTCTTATAAAGAAGCACCTCAATTAAATTAAGGCCTCAACCTCAGCAACTTTCAACCTAATTATCTGCTGAAGGTGCAATCTCCAAATATATTAACTTTGGGAGGTCATGTGAAATTTAAGGAGACACAATCCATAGCAACTAGTGAGTCTTGATTGTTGTTGCTTTACTGTAACTTTTGAAACTAGGAAATGAGTTTTCAGTTTTGTAATCTAAAATTAACAAAAATACATTCTGGGTTCTTCACAATCCCATATAAACAGTGAGGTCAACTTGTCCATTTCCGCAAGGATGCCAGCTGCACCTCAGTGGGACCCCACCAAGTCTAATTCAGTTCAGAGCCCTGGCTGTGGTACTAAGTCTTCTGTGCTGGCAACGGAGCTCAGCAGCAGCGCTTGCCTGTGTGTGGTGCAAGGCCTGGGTCTGCTTCCCAGCACTGAAGGAAATTTAAGTCTTCTGATCTATAAATACGGGTTGTCTTTTTATCTGTCATAATTTCCTTTAAAATATTTTATTATTCTAGTTCTTTAAAAACTTTATTTTCTTAATAGCTAGCTCTGGGGGCCCATTCTGGCAGGCTAAGAAAGGAGGACCTTAAGTTCCAGCTCAGCCTGAACAGCTTAAGGAGACCTTCTCTTAAAAACAAAAAAACAAGAACTGGCTGGAAATGCAGCTCAGTGTGACTGCCTTGGGCTCAATCCTCATTACTGCAAAACCAGCCAACCAGATGAAACTAAAACACACACACACACATAATTTCTTGATGTTACTGTAAATGTAATTTCTCCCTACTTCTCCTTGGGCCAGTGTTTCACGATGCTATCCGGGCGGGACTCAATCAAACTGCTGGGATCTAGTGATCCTCTTACCTCAGCCTTCCTCCTGGATAGCTGAGACTACAGGCCCAAGTCACTGGGAGGATTATCTTGTTAGTTTCAATGATGGATTCTTCATTGCTAGTGCATAGAAATACATTTTATTTTTGACTTTTTATCTTGAATCCTGCAAACCTGCTGAATTTATTACTTATAACAAATTTTATTTAACACTTTTTTTGTACTCTTAGGATTTCCTACATATACAACCATGTCAGTTAAGACAAAGCTTGTTTTAATTATATTATTGGCTGTTAAGCAAACATTGCATACCTGGGATAAATCACACTTGATCGTGGGGTACTTGTAAGTTATTTTTTAAAAGTAAGTTATTCTCGGGGCTGGGGAGATAGCTCAGTGGTCTAAGCCCTGCCTGGCAAGCACAAGAATCATTCAATCCCTGGTACAGAATGCAGTGACAGACCTGGAACCCCAGGTGTACTGAGCTCGCCACCAAAACAAGGTGTGGTGGTGCATGCCTGAGGAGACTGAGAAGGATCACCACGAGTTTGAGCTGTGTAGCAAGGCCCCATACTAAGTGAATATTAAAAAAAAAATTTCTTAATATCTGTGATACGTTAACGCACGGTGGTGCACACCTATGATCTCAGCACTTAGGAGGCTGAGGTAGGAGGCCTGGAAGAGTTTGAGGCCAGACCAGAGTACACAGCAAGACCCAGGAGGAAGAAGACAGGGGGAAAAGGAGGTTATATATTTGTATCTTGTGTTCTATTTTTATTTTTTCATTTTTAGTATAGTTCCGATCTAGATATATCAATCAGGTTGATTTTAAAATTCATTAATGAGCCCTTTCAATTTGGTAACTATTACTATAGGTTGCAGTATTTTCAAAATATGTAATGAGGACAACGTGAACACTGAATACATGAAAATCGAAGTGGAGTGCTGGAATGGAGTGTACTGTATTTATACCGAAATTCAGTTTTGCTGGGACTTGTTGGAGGGAACCCCAGTTGCCAGTATGACATACATAGGAGGTTCAGGGCAAGGGCTATTCTCAAATTCACAATTTCTTTTTTTTTTTTTTTTTTGTACCGTAGATTGAACCCAGGATCTCTGTACTGAACCAACTACATCCTCAGCCCTTTTAAAATTTTTATTTTGATACAAGGAAAGTTTTGAACTTGTGGAAACCAGGTGCTTGGGACTACAAGCTATGCCACCATGCCTGGCTTATAAATTGGGATAAGAATTTTATATTGCTAGCCCCGCAAGGCAATAGATGGAAGGTAGACTTCTGGGATGCGTGTTATCTTCTTTTCAAGAACAGACTTTGCAAAGGCATGGCCTAAACCTGGCTTTGTAGTGATACTTATCCTTTTTTTTTTTTTTTCAAAGTTTTATTGATAAACAGCAATGAGACAGTTTCAAATCAAATTGGAAGTACAGTTTCAACAAATAATACACTGTTTATATTCTTCTTAGTGGTTAATTGCTGTACAAGATGCGGACTTGTGATCCTATTTACAAACACCATTAGAACAAATCATTCTATT
>NW_004524625.1:3991469-3993347 GCF_000260255.1 Octodon degus | reverse complement strand
ATTGTAGAACCTTTGTCAGTGCAGCCATGTGGATGAGTCACGGCCATTGCTTGGCCAATGTGCTCTCTGTGAAAGCCTGAGAGTGTCTTCTCCCCATGTGACTCTCCTTAGGCACACTCTACGTCATTGATCACTTTCCTCTTTGGCCCCATAATCTTCTTGATCAGAAAATTTGGGACACTACCGAGGTGAGATACTTATCTCTTGACCGAATGTAATTTTCTAAGTACAGAGGACTTCATTCCCAGGCCAATCCTTTAGACAGAAACTTGAACCTTATTTATCAACCACGCTTTGCGTAACTGTGAAGAGCACAGAGAAGAGCACAGTAGCAAAGCTTTAAAGCTCTTCTTCACAGTGGCACTGGGACTGAACCCAGGGCCTCATGCACACCAGGCAAGTGCTCCATCACTGAGCTACATCCTCCCCTATTTCTTTCTTGGAATATTATTTTACAACCTCATGAGAGTGGGAAGTGTGGTACCAAAGAGCTGGAAGACAGAAATCTGCATAAAATTCATATAATATGTAATGAAATCTTCCTTTTTTTAAAAAAATCTTTTTGAGACAGGGTCTTACTATGCAGTTCAGGCTGGCCTTGAGCTCACTTGTAGCTCAGGGTGGTCTCAATCAAACTCAGCAATCCTCCTGCTTTAGCCGCCTGAGTGATGGGATTACAGGCATGTGCCACCATGCCTGGCTTCCTTTGGATATCAAATATCAATTCCTGCAGCAATTTCTTAGCAGGGATATGATTTTGAATACTATATACCTGCCTTTCACTTAGTCGACTGTCATAACTATATGAACAATTTTTTAGATCTTTCCACAGCATTGTTGTAAAAGATGCATTCTGAGCTGCGTGTGGTGGCCCGTGGCTGTAACCTCAGCACTCTGGGAGGCTGAGGCAGAAAGATTACAAATCCAAACCCAGCCAAAACCTTAGAAGGCCCTGTCTCAAAACAGAAAAGTACTGGGGATGTAGTTCAGCGTGAAGGCCCTGGGTCCAGTTGCCTTAACCCATATATATATATATCTCATTAAATACACCCATATTGTTTAGACTTTAATTTCTTACACCACTGTCTCTTAAACTGAAATTTTCAGAAGTACTTGGTTAAGTTTCAAAATAATTTTGTTCTTTAAACCAGGGCATATTACTCAGATTTAGAGTACTATTCTAGGTAATACATTTCTCGTTACAATTTTTTTTTCTTTCTGGATAAGTCAGTTTTTTTTTTTTTTTCATTCCTTAGATAATAATAAAGACCACTACAGTTTTCACCTCCTTTAATTTTTTGATCTGGGAACATAGAATAAAATTCAGTATGAAACTATGTAAATATTTTCCAAGTTCCTGACGTAGTTATTTGCCTATATATTTATCTTCCCTTACTCATAGATTTTCCTATGTTACATGCTTTGGGCTGTACCTTGCTTTAAATAATTTCTAGGAAGTAGTAGGTAAGTTCTGGCTCAAAGTAGTAAATCGTAGCTAAACTCAACTTAAATTATAGAAACACGTTTCATAGCAGCAAGGAATACTGTCAAGTGCTTACAATGTGCCGAGGCACTGCGCTAAACTTTCCTACGACTACTTACTAAGCCCCTACAACGCAGTACTCTTAATACATATCCCCCTTCACAGAAGCGCAGGAAACGCGGCGCCACAACCTCCCGGAGCCGCTCCAAGTCGGCCCGCACGGCCTCCGAAGCGGCATTCGATTCCGCACCGCGGGGATTTCCTTTCCCAAGGGATTCTCCGTGGGAGAATGTTCAGGCTTCCCCCGCGGGGCCGAATTCCGTCCTCTGCAGCTCGCCGAGCCCCCCTCGGCGCGGCGCCCGCTCCAGCGCGGCCGCCCGGCAGCCCCAGCCCCG
>NW_004524625.1:3981301-3991369 GCF_000260255.1 Octodon degus | reverse complement strand
GGCCGCGAGCGAGCGCTCCGGCACACCTGCGCTGAGACCCGGGCGCGGCCCCGGCCGGCGGACCCCGCGCCGCTCCGCGGCTCCATTCCGCGCTACCCGGTCTTCCTCCACTCCCGGCGCCCAGACTCCCCCACGCGGTCAACTCACAGCGCGTCGCTCCGGCGGTGCCCTCGGCCGGCCGCGCAACCCGCTCGCCCAGCGCCGCAGCTCCGCCAGGAGCCGAGCGCTGTGCCTGGAAGCTGAGCGGCGGGTGGGCGGGCTCCGCCCCCTCGCGCGTATTGGCTCTCGCCGGAGTCCCGCCCCCGCCCCGCAGCCCGCCCCCGCCCCCGCCCCGCTTCCCTTGTTTTCGTTCCCGCTGTCACACGAGGCCGCAGTGAGCCCAAGTGGGAGGGGGCGGAGGAGGGAAGGGGCGGAAAGAGAAGGGCACGGGGCGCCTCTCTGGCCCCCGCCGGCTCGGCTCTCGACTGCTCCGGGCAGCCGAGGTATTGTGGGATCGCGGCGCCGGCGCGCCGCCGCGGGGACCGCAGGGGAGCCCGCTCGTGAGCGCCTCCTGCCGCCCGCGGGGCTCCCCTGCCGTCCTCGGCGCCCCAGCCCCCTCCCCCCCATCGCCGCCTCCTCCTCCATCCTCCAGTTCAAAATGGCGACGGCGGCGGCAGCGGCGGCGGCGATGGCTGCTCCGGGCTGCCCAGGCTCGTGCCCCAACTTCGCCGTGGTCTGCTCCTTCCTGGAGCGCTACGGGCCGCTGCTAGACCTCCCCGAGCTGCCGTTCCCCGAGCTGGAGCGGGTGCTGCAGGCGCCGCCGGCGGACGTCGGCCACGGAGAAGGTGAGCGAGGGGCCCGAACGCCCGGCGGGAAGCCGCCCTGGCGCGCTCTTCTCTCCGCTCTGGGCGACGTCCTGGGCCTCGGCGGCTCCGTCCTGCCCGTGGCGCCGCTCCGCCGCCCGGTCTTGTGCGCGGAGCCCCCGGGGTCCGGGGAGGCGGGGCGGAGGCCCCCTGGAGCCGCCGCGCCAGCGGGGAGCGGAGCTGGGAGCGCCGCGGGTAGGTGTGGGCTGGGGGCGGGGAGGGGTCATTGTGCTGGCCGGCGCCCCTGAGGACGTCTGGGCCCGCCGGGCCGGCCCCCCACCCCGCTCCCTTTGGGTGGCGGGGGAAGGGGAGCGCAGGTTCCGGCCAGCCTTGCGCTTTTTCCTCCTCCCCCCTCCCACAGCCTCCCCACCATCTCGGGGCCGTCTTCTGGGGCGCCCCCTTATCTCCCTCTACCTGAGTGGGCGGAGGCCGGCGACGCCAGACTCCCTCCCTCCGGTGGGAACTCCCCCGAGAGTAGGCTCGCCCTTCTCTCCTTCCCCTCCCGGGCTGGTCTGAAACACCCCCAAACTCCTTTCTGGGAGTGGGGAGGTCTGCTCGTAAGGCGAGGGAGGGCGTTCTCCATTCTTGCGTAGGGAGGGTGAAGTCGCTTCAGCTTCTGCACTTCGGGGAGGAGAGGGTTAATATCTCCTCCATAGTTTTCCTCCTCCCTCTCCCCACCTCCCCCAAATAATAGAGAAGCATCTCCCCACTTTTCTAAACCCTTCCCCCCTTCATCTCGGCTGCTGGGCTTGGGGAAGAAGTCGCCTTCCCATTTGCAGGCTTGGGTGGAGTGCTTAGTCTGTAGGCTGGAGGAGGGGCTTTGACGGCGGGGGAAACTGTTGAAGAAGGTGCTTGTTGCTCATGTTTCTCTCTCCGGTGCCTCTGGTCTATTATTGGTGTTCGCAAGTGGTGCTCCTTCCACATAAGGCCACCGCGCGGGTGCAGGGCGCATGCTCTGCCCGGCCCCATTGAAACTTCCTGCTGCCGCGGGTGGCTCTTGCGCTGGAGCATCTCGGCGCTGTTTGCTGCCACCAGCCCTCACACTGAGCACGCAGCCCCATTGACTCCCGGTCCATGCCTCTCCTTTCCTGGCACTTTGCTTTTCTCAGAGAAGGCTTATTTGTTGTCCTCAGAGCATTGCCTTTATCTGGGAAAGCCCTTGGCTGGAGAAGAAACGTTTTCCAAATAGGTCTTTTTTTGAGTCTGTATTCGCTGGCCAGAGCGGACTGGGTATTGTACAACAGATAGTTGTTCCCTTTCCAAGTCAGCGGAGTCGCTCTGCTGTTCTCTGTGGAAATGAAGAAGTTGCTGTTAACAGAATTCCTATTTACGTGCTAGGAAGGGCCCGAAGTGTGAAGTTATTCCAAACACTACCTGTGGAGAGTATGAAGGACGTTTTGGCCTCCAGACGATGCACGTTAATATAGCAGTTAGACACAGATCTGTCTCTTCTCTCTTAACAAATTATGGCTTATAAAAGATTGAATCATAACTATAAAATATGGGAGTAGTTACCTCATAGGACACTTTCTGCAGAACTTTAAAAATTAACTTGCCAATATGGTAATTTAATTATCAAATTGTATTTACAGCTTTAAAAAAGGCCATTGTGAAGCAGGATTCTTTAATATATTGTGTTTAGGATGCTTTGGGAAATACTTGTATTTGTCATAAAACTAACAATTTGAAAAATGAATTGCTAATAAGTTGTGTTTTGGCGTCTACTTCAACTGAAGTATTCAGCATAGGCTTTTTGGGATGGCATTGTATTTTGGATAGTATACAGTACTGCTTTTCTATTCCTCTTAAGTATTTTGACCAGTGCCTTAAGCTTGTGTCAGTACTAGAAGAAGGAAAAGTATTGGAGTCACCTTGATACATCTAGCACTGAACATCAGGCCGCTAGCTAAGTACAAATGGGAACTAATGTAAGCTGAGAGGAATCATTTTGCACAGCCACTGAATTACTGTGGGTATGGGTGCTAAGGGATTGATGATACTAGTTCCTGTCTTAAGATGATCCAAGAATAATTATTAATTAATGTTATATAGTTCTAGGCACTTGGCAAATGAAAAGTTCACGATTTTTTCAGAACTTTGGTAACCGTCAGCCTATTTGGAATAGTTGTTAAAACAGTGGCATTCACCCAAGAAGACTTGAACTAAGTCTTTTTGGAAGGAGTTATGATCTATTAGAGTTTTTAAAAGATTTTTAGGGGGGCCGGGGAGATGGGGAGATGGCTCAATGGAATAAGCGCTTCCCTGGCAAGTGCAAGGGCCTGAGTTCAATACCCGGTTCCGCAAAAAAAAAAAAAAAAAAAAAAAAAATTTAAATTGGGACTAGAGGCTGAGGCAGGAGGGTTGCAGTGAGTTCTAGGGTAGCCTGGGTTACCACAGTGAGTTCAAGGCCAGCCTGGATGAACTACAGGAGGCCCTGTCTCAAAGCATCAGAGGTGGGGAAGAAGACATGATTTTAGTGTTACGCAGTTACTGTGTAGGTTTTGGGGCAAATCATTTAATTTAAATGGACCCTAGTTTTTTGGGGTTTTTTTTAGTAGAGATAATAGCTGAGGATCAAATTAAATGTTTTAAAAATCCTATCATAAAGTAAGTACTATAGAAATGTTCTTGTATTACAGATTTCATTAAAGATATTTTTCAGATAAATGACCTGAGTGCATTTGAAATTAAAATGTTAAATTTTTAGTGTGTTTTGAGCACAAATACAGTATTGAGTTCTACTCATGGGGAAAGTCTTTGATGGAATGAAATGAGTTTTGCTCTATATAAATTTAATGATTAGGCAGTTTTAGTGCCATTTGTTTTTATTTATTTATCTTTTTGGGACAAGGTCTTGCTGTGCAGTTCAGGCTGGCTTTGAGCTCAGTTTGTAGCCCAGGCTGGTCTCAAACTCAGTGATCCTTCTGCCTCAGCCTCTTGTGTGCTGGGATTTCTAGTGCCATTTAAAAATCCTAGTTCATGAAAATTTTTTGTAAATTAAGACATCCTTTAGAAGAAGTTGTAATTATGACTTATTCTTGTTTAAGTACTATGCTATCTTTCTCTTAAAAATTTGTAAGTTTGATGTTGTGCTAAGCATGAGTCTTTGCAGTTTAGGCAGATTTTTTCCCATGGCCACGACTACTGTAACTGGGAAGGTTACTGTGCATGCGTGGCCTGGGGCTGCTGTGAGCAGACTACTGAGATTGGTAAGAATCTAGAGCCTGGGAATCTGGGTTCTAGAGACTGTCTCTGAGTTCTGTAGTTAGAAAGACAAGGACTATTGTGTCATTTTTGTCTTTATTTTGCGGGGAGGACAACCAAGGGGCAGAGGTGGGTTTCAAGTGTATGCAGCTAATTATGGATGTAATTTAGACTGTTACTTGAAAACTGTCAAAATACTACATTGTCAGCAACATGTTTATATTTACAGTTTACGTGAAAGAGAGGAAAAGTTTAAGTGAAGGAACTTTGCTCCTTTCTCTATATTCTACTTTAGTCTTCCCAGTTCTGTTCTCTTTGTGGAGTTCCATGCTTCCTCTGGACTGGAGTACATAATTATGGGGACGGATAAAAATAAAAGTGGACATTAACTGGGAGATTGCTGACAGCCGGGGTTCCTAAGTTTCTTTCTCTTCCCTGGGAGGATATTCTTTTTCAAGAGGAAAAGATAGTTTGTTGCTCCTTCCCTCTCTCCGGTTCTTCTTTGGTATTAGGGATTGCACCTAGGACTTCATGGGTGCTAAGCAAATGCTCTACCACGGAGTTGTGTGTCTTCAGCCCTTTCATTTATTATTATTTGGGGTGGGGGTGCAACAAGGCCTCGTTATAGGTCAGGCTGGTCTGGAACTCACTGTGTAGTGCAGGCTGGGCTCAAAACTCACAGTGGTCCTCCTCTCTCAGCCTCCCGAGTGCTGGGATCATGGGGTGCACCCATCACACGCAGCTCAGGAGTGTATTTTTGCTGCATTATTTTTGGGATATCCAGAGTTGAGGTAGGCAAAGGTTATGGAGGTTTGAGGGAGACTGTTAGTATTGCCCTAAGACTGGAGGTAACAGGGACAGAACTACTCTGGCTACAGTGAACTTATTAATGCGCATGGGCTGAAGAAAACCTTTAAATTTAAATTTTGCCTTTAAATTTTGATGAGTTTCATCCAGACCAGCAGTAAGAAAGATGCACTTCATTAATGTGTGCATTAAGTGTCTGTTACATGGTTAAAGAGCAAATATTGTGAAAGTTGTTTTTAGAAGATCAGACATGGGCCTTTTATTAAGGATTTTTATATCTAATGACAACTAACTAAGCTGAGCTTGAGTTAATGTTACCATTCAAAGACTATGTAGTTCAAGCTGGTGTTGAACTTGGTGTGTAGCCGAGGGTGACCTCCAACTCAAGGCAACTACCTCAGCCTCCTGAGTGCTGGGATTACAGGCATGTGCCAGCATACCTGGCTCTGTTTTTATTTTTGTTGATACTGGTCAGCTTTCGTTGTTGGGACAAACCCTGATGCATAGAACTGAAAGCTCATGGTGTAAGGAGTCTCAATCTCCCGTGTTGGCTTCCAGACAAAAACATGGCGGACAGCTTAAGCTCCTGGCTGCCAGAGGCAGCAGGGTGGGGACATGAGCCAGAGGAGGGGCTGGGGAGCAGGCGCATCCCCAAAGCTAAGCTCTCATGATACATGTGCTGCTATATTTGTCTGATTTCTCCTAAAGTAAGTTGTATTAGGAATTCTGTAGTACATTTCCCCATAATTTGTGCCATTATCTTGTGTATTTTACATTGCTAGGGAGGAAACTCAGTTATTGCCCATGCTATGTAATAACTTAAAATTATGATTAGGAAATATTTATCCTAAATCAGAGCGACTCTTTAAAAATACCGCTTATGAGAGTATACCAAATGGAAACTACTAATTGGTGGTAAGAGTGGGAAGCGAACGACAGGTAGCTCCTAGCAGATACCAGTGGCATCAGTCTTGTAGACTTGCAGAGAATTGTCTGGAGAGCAACGTGCACTGTGTGGTGTGTGTATTCTCAGATAAGCAAGAGTTCAAGAAATCATTCATAGTGAAGATTGAGTCTGTGTTAAAGATACCAGGACTTTTCCCTTTATTTGTGCCCTTGCTATTTTACTTGTCTTGTTCTTTACATTTTGTTCCCTCCCTCCCCCCCTTTCTTTTTTTCTTTTTTGGTGGACCTGGGGATTGTACTCAGGCCCTTGCACTTGCCAGGCAAGCGCTTATTCTACTGAGCCATCTCCCTGGCCCCTTCCCTCCCTTTCTTTGTAATAGGGTTTCGCTGTGCACTTTTGACTCATAGTGATCCTTTTGTCTCAGCCTTCCCAGCACTGGGATTATAGGCATGCACTACTGCACCCGGTTTTGGGCCTGGCACAGCGCACTGGGGGTTCTGGGGTGGCATGGCATGTGGTACCAGGGTTCAAACTTCTTGTGCTTGCCAAGCAAGCACTTAGACCACTAAGTTATCTCCCAGCCTTCAATTTCTATATTAGTTGTGTATTTCTTTGTTAATCACCAAAAGATTAAGTGTTTTCTGAAGAGAAAATTGAATTCATATGTTATTTACTTATAATCCTGAATTTCCTCTTAAAGTGAGTATTGGGGTTGGTGAGATGGCTCAGTGGTCTAAAGCACCTACTTAGAACAAGCTTAGCAAAGCACAGGGACTGCGGTTCAATCCCCCAGCACCACATGCCAGCCAGCCCCGCCCCCAGGTGGGCTGAGCTGACCACACACACACACACACACACACACACACACACACATAAATAAATAAATAAAATTAAAAAAAAATAAAGTGAGTATTACCTGTCTTCTATGTGAATCAACTATATTAGAAACTAAGAAGCCACTCTAGACAGGTTGTTTTTGGGTGCGGGGCACTTTTGAGACAAGGTCTCACTGTGTAGTCCAGGCTGGCCTAGAATTTGCAGAGCCTCCTGTTTCAGCCTCCAAAGTGCTAGGAATACAGGCATGTGCCATGATGCCTGGCTTACACATAACTTCTGCCATACTTTCTCTTTGTTGCCAAGTCCTACTGAATCTACTTTCTGTATTCCCTTTTATACTAAACCTCACTTCTGTCATCATTGCTACTGCTTTAGTCATGCTGAACTGCTTGCAGGTAAATTTCTGAAGACTAATGTTATTTTACATCTTTGTGCCTTTTCCAGTTCTCTGAGTTGCATGTCTGCTGTCTTCTGTCTGTGCCTTTCTGCGTGCGTACCTACTAGCCTGCCCGCTGAGCAGCAGCTCTTAGGGAAATAATTTTGTGCTTCCTGTCTCAGGTTCCCTTAGCCACTCCCACCTCTTCAGCCTGTGTACCTGGTGTCGTGGTACCTGTAACACTGCCATGCAGTACCAGTAGCATTCCAGCCCAGGAGATAGGAAGATCCTTGAGGGCAGTGGTCTTATTTATCATATTTCTTTGGTGACCGATTGGTAATAGTGCTTAATGAATGTTTATGAAATAAATGTTTCTCCAGTTTATTATAGGATCATGTTCTGCTGAAACTTCATTTTAGAATTAACTCTTAATATAAAGTAAGTTTTTATATTAAAACATTTGCCAAACATGCCAGAGTGACGTTTTCCCATTAATAATTGGAAGTCATACACATATTGGTTAGTGCTACCACGTGAATTAAGCTGATTTCATGTCCTGTTTCATTAGATGTAACATTATAATTAAATACATGCAATTGAAAGCTAAAGACTAGTCTGTGACAGATACAGGGCTGGGCAGACTGTGGCTAGTGGGCCAGATCTGGTCTGCCACCTGCCTTTGTGAGTAAAGCTTTGTTGCTGTGTAGCCATTTCCTTCTGTCTCTGTGTTGCCCTCTGTGGCTGTCTTCACACTGCTGTGGCAGAGCTGGGTAAGTGTCAGGGAGAACAACACAGCCTGCAGAACATGCAGCATCTACTGTGTGGCCTTTCCAGAAAAAATGGCCAGGCTCTAATCCAGTGTCTCAAGAAGGAACTCGGGTGATTCTCTTTGTGCTGAGAACACATTTTGAGTCAGTGTAACACAAATTACATGTCTGTGGGTGAAAACTTAAGTGTTCAGGGAATGGAAATATTAGCAGATCAGTTTCTTTAGTATTGAACTAGTTTTAATACTAAAGAAATCAGCAATCCCCCTTTTTTTTAAAAAAAAAAACATTTTTAGGTTAGGTGAGTCTAAAAGTTTTTCTAATAACAAGGTGATGTGACAGTGAACTGATTTCTTTCATCCAGTGATAGCTTTGTTCTGGGTGTGGTGGCGCACTTCTGTAATCCCAGCAGTGGGAGGCTGAGGCAGGAAAGATCACTGGGAGTTTGAGACCAGGCATGGGTTATACAGTGAGTTACAGACCAGCTACACTATATAGTGAGACCCTGTCTTGAAAACCAGTCAAATAGGCAACAGGAAAAAAATCCCTCAAAAACCATAGGTAGCCTGGAGCTGTTCTGCTTAATTGCCATAAGTCCGTGGTGGTGTGGGTGGCCAAGCAGCTTGCCTGGGAAGGTAAAGGTGTGCCATTGGTGCTCCCCCGTGATGGCCCTAGTCTCCTCCAAGTGCTCTTTTAAAATCTGCTTGGTGGCGTAGCTCCCAGATCACTTGAGCATTGGGTCGGTGGGTGGAGACACCATCCACTTGGAGAGGAAAGGATGCATTACCTGAAAGCTGGACGCAAAGATCTGCTGAGGCTATCAGTGGGCAGAGGTGGGTGAGAATGCACTAGGCAGACAGTCCGACAGTCCGAGGGCTAAATGGTTTGGTCATCAGTCAGTGTATTCACAGGACAGTGGAAGAGAATGCTGGTTGTGAGCTTTGTCACTTGGTGTGCTAGACAGCTCAGGAAATATATCGTGATCCTTTCTATTCTTGTTCTAAATAGCCTCATAGTTGGCTCTGCAAGTAAGTATAATTGCTGTTTTCTCGGCCTTATGGAAAATAAAATAGGCTGTTTAAATTGGTTACTTGATTTTGGTGTTTGAAGTTTGGGATATAATAAGATTGAAACACATTGAAAAATGTGGACTAATCAAAAATATAATGGAGCCAGGCATGGTGGTGCATTTGGGAGGCAGAGGCAGGAGGATCACAGTGAGTTTGAGGGCAGCCTGGGCCACGTAAGCAAGTTCAAGGCCAGCCTGAACTGTGTATCGAGACCCTGTTTGTGTGTGTGTGTGTGTGTGTGTGTGTGTGTGTGTGTGTGTCTAGCTCTCTCTCTCTTTCATTTTTAAATTTTGGGACAAAGTCTTGCTAAGTTGCCCAGGCTGGGTTGGAATTTGTGATCTTCAGGCCTCAGAGTGCTGGGATTATAGGTGTGTGCCGCTAAGCCTGGCTTTTATTTGAACTTTTAAAGTAATTGTCTATATTGGCAGTAATTTAGGCTGACATTGAATATGGAATTCAGACATTCTATAACATTTTCAATTCTAACAATGTTTTTGAGACAGAGTTTTGCTGCCCCTGAACTGTGTAGCCCAGGCTGGCCTCAGATCTGCAGCCATCCTCCTGCCTCAGCCTCCTGAATGCTGGGATTATAGGTGTGCACCACCACACCTGGCCTAAGATTTTTAAAAAATAGAAATGTTGACTATAGTTACTGATTTGTCCTTTCTTTTTGCTTTCATATTCATAGCCTTTTTTTTTTTTTTTTGGTTTCTTTTTGTTACCTTTTTTTTTTTCTTCCTGTGTGTGGTAGTACTTGGAGTTGAATCTAGGGCCTCATACCAAGTTATACTCAGTTCTTTTGTTTTTGAAAATACTTGAATGGAATATTGAGACTAAAGAAGTTGAAGTTCATAGGCACAGTGAATTCTTTGATGATGAACCTTTACCTACTTTTCATCTTTTCTGTCTCACTCCGTTTTGGTAGTACTGGAGATTGAACCTAGAGCCTTCACCCTGGCCTGGAGCCCTAGTCCTTTCATTATCATTTTGGTACAGGACCTTGACGAGTTGGTAAGCTGCCCTGGCTGGGCCCAAATTTGCATGCCTGCTGCCTCAGGATGCTCTTATCTTCCTCACGCTTGGAAATAGTTTTCTATGTGAATCTTTTTGAAGTAAGACCCTATTCCCTATAGCTGTAAAGTTTTTTGTTTTTTTTTAATTTTTTTTTTTTTTATTTATTAGAGAGAGAGAGAGAGAGAGAGAGAGAGAGAGAGAGAGAGAGTGGTGTGTGTGTGTGTGGCCAGCTCAGCCCACCAGG
>NW_004524625.1:3976753-3981201 GCF_000260255.1 Octodon degus | reverse complement strand
AGTGGTGTGTGTGTGTGTGGCCAGCTCAGCCCACCAGGGGGCGGGGCTGGCTGGCATGTGGTGCTGGGGGATCGAACCGCGGTCCCTGATGCTTCGCTAAGCTTGTTCCAAGTAGGTGCTTTAGACCACTGAGCCATCTCTCCAGCCCAGCTGTAAAGGTTTTGTGCACAGTGTCATTTAAAGTGTCTTCCTAGGCTGGGAATGGTGGTGAAAAATCTGTAATCCCAGCGCTTTGTGTATGTGTATGTGTTTTTTGGTACTAGGACTCAAACTCGGGACCTTGCACTTGCCAGGCAGGCACTGTGCCACAGTATATCCCCAGCTGCATCACAGCACTCTGGAAGCTGAGGCAGGAAGATTGCTGCAAGTTAGAGATTAGCCTAGATTACATAGTGGAAGGCCCACCTGAAGTGCATAAGATTCCATCTCAAAAAAGCAAAGACAAAAAACAACCCTGAACCAACAGAAAAAAGTTTTTTTCTACTGTACCAGCTTTCATTTAGCCTTCCTAAAGAATGTTCTTATTTTTTTTGTAGTTCAGTAGTTTTCAGTACTTATTAAAATCATACAGTTTAATTAAGTAAATCACTGCTCACATATTAGAATCATCCAGACCTATTAAAAATACTGGTGCCGGGCTGGCGAGATGGCTCAGTGGTCTAAAGCATCTACTTGGAACAAGCTTAGCAAACCACAGGGACCACGGTTCAATCCCCCAGCACCACATGCTAGCCAGCCCCGCCCCCTGGTGGGCTGAGCTGGCCACACACACACACACACACACACACACACATACACACACTCTAAATAAAAAATGTAAAAAAAAAAAAAAAATACTGGTGCCTGGGCCATAAAACACTGTATTAAGAGGGAATCTCTTACTATGAATAACCACTATGAAGACAACAATATGCAGTATATTAATTATTGAAACTGTCCAGCTAATTGCTTTTGACACTGTCTCGTTGCTATTTGTTTCTCAATAAAATTAATAAAAATGAAAGGGAATATCTGGAATTTGAGGCCTGGTGTCACTTTTTTTTTTGACACAGGGTCTTGCTGTGTAGCTCAGAGTGTCTTCAAACTCACAGCAGTCCTCCTGCCTCAGTCTCCCAAGTGCTGGGATTAGAGGCATGTTGCACCAACACCCAGTGGATACTTTCAGTGTGGCCAGGAATGCCCGTTTATCCTGACACTTTCCCTGTGGCTCTTCCTTACGTCTTGTGTTAGCATAGTGTCCCAGCTGGCTTTCACCTGCTGCTTTGCACCATTTCCTGCATCCTTTCAGTCTCCTTGTTTCTGAAGTGCAGCTCTTTAGACATACATAGTTGTATCATGTTTGTGTGGTAATGTTGCATGAGTCTGGCCAAGCAGTCACTAGAGCATGGGATTACTAAGGAGAGGGACATCCTGGAGCTTTGAGGCTATAAAGGAATTTGAGCTCTTTTGTCCGGGGAATGTTATAGTATCACTGTTGTCATTATGGAAAATTTTAGTGGTTGAGTACAGATTGGAAAAGTATTCCAAGGAGGAAGCTGTATGGGAAAGCCGTAGAAGTCTGAGATAGCGTGGAGTATAGAAGAATTTGCAGCCTGACTGTACATCCAGTATTGGGTTTTTGTTTTATGGTACTAGGGGTTGAACTCAGGGCCTCATCTGTTGGAGGCTACTAAAGGCCTAAGATTCTGATAATTGTGGTTGGGGAACTTAAGACCACGTTGGAAACTTACTTGGGGAGTTATAAATGCCCTAGCGGTACTTTTCCTTTTCCTAGAGGTGGTCCATCCTGAAGGCAACATACGGGTGCCTAACAGAGAGTTCATTTCAGTGCATTCTCTTTTCCTAGCAAGGTTCTTGGCCTGTAGTAGATGCTCATGTTGAGTGAATGGATGTGTCACACATTTCAAATGAGGAATAATGGGTATTTTGATATAGTGCATATTTTTCTTTATTGCCCTTTGCCTACTAGACAATTTGCAGTGTATAGCCTGCCTTTCCTTTTGGATATTGCTTGAAAAGCTACACCTTACTGAAGTCCCAATCCCGCCCCCCCTTTTTAAATTCAAATGTGTTTTAGAGTTTATAGTAAAGTTCCTTAGGAGCCTGAGGTCCACAGTATGAACTTCTTTCCTGGATTATATGGGGACAGTTTTTCTTCCCCCCAGTACTGGGGATTGAAGTTAGGACCTTTGTATTGGGCTGCATCTCCAGCCCTTTTAAAATCTTTTATTTTTGACACAGAATTCCACTGTGTAGCCCAGGCTGGCCTTGAACTTGTGCTGATCCTTGTGCTCAGCCTCTTGTGGCCTAGTGGTGGGTAGTTCTGACGAAAGACGACGTGTGACCATTTAAGGAAACTACGTGTATCTGCCAAGCTAAAAGTATCAAAAATACAAATAATAAAAATCAACAAGGATACTAATGCTGTATTGTGAGGTCTTTTCTTTATGGTTGACACTAGAGCACATTCTGCTGTTTTGATACGCATGTGTTCAAGCAGTGCAGGCATCTTCCAGGCCCTCGTCCCCACAGCCGTCTCCTAGTTCTACTCGCAGCTTGTCACTTGGTATTTTCATTCCATAGTGCTTGCACTTTTGCATTATGTCTGCATAATTATTTAAGTTAAACTATGTTTGGACAGCTTACTTGTTCATAACTTTTTGTTTCCCATACTTTGCCTTAGGTTCATTCCGTTCATTCCTTTACTGTGCTGCCTCCAGACAGGGTCTCCAAGTAGTAGACTTTGAGTTCTTGTGTGTACAAAAATATATTTCACCTTCTGTTCTGACTGCTGATTTAGACTGAATCCAGTATTCCAGTTTTCAAATAATTTTCCCCTGAACTTTGGCAGTATTGCTTTTTTAATCTACCATCAACTTTGCTGATGATTCTTACTCTATTTTTTTAAATTTTATTTATTTATTTGTGTGTGTGTGTGTGTGTGTGTGTGTGGCCAGCTCAGCCCACCAGGGGGCGGGGCTGGCTGGAACGTGGTGCTGGGGGATTGAACCGCGGTCCCTGTGCTTTGCTAAGCTTGTTCTAAGTAGGTGCTTTAGACCACTGAGCCATCTCCCCAGCCCAAGTCTTGAAATTATTAAAGAAATGTCAATTAACAATTTCACTAAATGCAGACATGTTTTTAAGCTAATAAACTTATCTGTGTCTTACAATATTTTAGTGACTATGACATTATTATGGAAATGATATTTGTATGTATGTACATGTATAATATGTACATATATCTCCTGCAAAAGAATTTTCTTTTACTATCAACTAGAAATTCAGTGTTGATTGTATGATCTAGATTGTTTCACTTTATTTATTTATTTATTTATTTATTTATTTATTTATTTGGCAGAACCAGGGATTGAACTCAGGCCTTGCGCTTGCCAGGGAAGTGCTTATTCCACTGAACCTTCTCCCCAGCCACAATTCTTTCACTTTAGTTAATGTAGCTTCAACTGCTAAAATTTTAATACAAGTACAATGAATTTCTTAAAATGTTTTAATTTTTTATTAAATAATACAGGGTTTAGATGTATCAGTGACAAAAATGAATAATAGCTAAATTTGCTATATGTAATGGTTAGCTTAGGGGGCTGCAGTGACAGTATGACAATAGCAATAAAGTAATCCGTAATTATTTTAATACATTTTCAACTCTGTTGGCCAATTTATCTCCTTTTTGGTATAGCATTTCTTTGTAAAGACATAACACAATTATTCTATATATTTGATGTAGAAAAAGGTATCTCTAAATAAATATATAAGAACGATTTTGAGAAAGAGAACAATTCTGCCAAATACACGTTTCTGTTTAAAAAAAAACAAACACTTTAGTTTTGCTTTTGTTTCTGAGATATGGTCTCATTTTGTAGCCCAGACTGACCTTAAACTTGTGGCTAATCCTCCCTCCTGCTTCTGCCTTCTGAGTTACGGGATTAGATGTATATACCAAAAGTGCTGGTTTAGCATTGCACATTTCTGATCAGGGCTTAGGAATTTCTCTACCCCTAAAATTAAAATTAAAATTTGGTAAATAAACTTATTCTTTAATGAGATTTTAGTAGGAAAAATAATTATCTGACATAAATTAATTTGTCTCTTTCATTTCCTCTTTTTCCCCCATATATTTAGTACAGGTACTACAGCGTCTCCCTACACAGATAAGGCTCATAGTGATCCTCCTGTATTCAGCCTCACAAGCCCTGGAATTACATGCCTAGTGTCAACCGCCCTCTCAGGGTGCCCCCGGGGGTGGGGCCAGCCCGGCATGTTATGCTGGGGAGGGAAGCCCGATTCCTGCATCTGCCTAAGCAGGTGCTTTAGTCGGCTGAGCTATCTGGCTGGCCCTTCGTTCATTTCCTAAAGCAAATATTTAATGAGATAACATGGAATGCAAGATATTGTTGCTTATACAACAAAGGACAAATGCTACATGTTTTCAT
>NW_004524625.1:3964505-3976653 GCF_000260255.1 Octodon degus | reverse complement strand
TGTGTGTGTGTGTGTGGCCAGCTCAGCCCACCAGGGGGCGGGGCTGGCTGGCACGTGGTGCTGGGGGATTGAACCGCGGTCCCTGTGCTTTGCTAAGCTTGTTCTAAGTAGGTGCTTTAGACCATTGAGCCATCTCACCAGCCCCAAAGAACTGAGCTAGGGCCAGACCCCCCTTACTCTTTCTAAAAGTGAGTGTTTTTTCCTTCCTGAAAGACTTGTTTGTTTGTTTTTGTTTTTGTTTTTTGGTCTTTTTGAGACAGGTTTTGCTATGTAGCTCAGCCTGGCCTTGAGCTCAGTTTGTAGCCCAGGCTGGTGTTGAATTTACAGTGATCCTCCTGCCTCAGCCTCCTGAGTGCTGGGATTACAGGTGTGTGCGACCATGTGGCTTTTTTTTTTTTTTTTTAATTTTTTTAAATTTCTAGGATTTTACAATTTTCTAGGATGTGACTTCTTTCAACTTCCTTGTTTTTATTCTTTAACAGGCATTAAAATTACATTTATGGGGCTGGAGAGATGGCTCAGTGGTCTAAAGCACCTACTTGAAACAAGCTTGGCAAAGCACAGGGACTGCGGTTCGATCCCCAGCACCACATGTCAGCCAGACCCGCCCCCTGGTGGACTGAGCTGGCCACACACACACACACACAATAAATAAATGTAATAAATAAAAATAAATAAATATTTAAAAAAAAATTACATTTATGGGGCCGGGGAGATGGCTCAGTGGAATAAGCGCTTCCCTGGCAAGCGCAAGGGCCTGAGTTCAATCCCCGGTTCCGCCAAAAAAATAAAAACATTTATGTGAAGCCCTCTGTGTACTGTTTCTGTTCTGATTTCCTTCTTTCCATTCCAAGAGGCAAACACTGCCCTGATTTTGGAGTTTATTACTTCCTCAAAGGGTTTTATACTCAAGTAGATATATCTGTAAACAGTACATGGTATGGATTTACAGACCAATAACACTGTACATATTCTGTTTTTTTGTTATCCTCTTGACAGTGTTTGAGATATACTCATGTTACTTTATGTTGTTTTATTTACTTTAACTATTGTATAATGTTTCACCATACAAATACTGTAGCTTCTGTCTTACATCAGTGAATGTTTGTGCTTCATTCTGAGCATTTCAGCAGCTCTGCCTAGGGTTGGAATTGTCTCATCTTTGGTACACCTTGCTGGCTCTCCAGGGAGGCTCTTTCAGTTCACGCACTCCTAGCTGCATGTGATGGTTTCCATTTGTCCATGTCCTGGACTCTCGCTACTGTCAGACTTTAGAATTTCTGTTAGTGGTCGTGAAGTAGTTTCTCATTATGCTACTCTGATGAGCATTGTTAAGCATTTCTCCATGTTTTTGAGCCATGTAGTTTTCCCTGCTGTGAATTGCTTTTTTATGGGGTTTCTTGTTAATACAAACTTTAAAAATTTAGTGTGGTATAATTCTCAATCTTTAACCACCGGTAGTTCACTTCGTGTTCTACAAAAGAGAGTGCTCATCAATGAAGCCACCATTGCAGACCCATCCTCAGAAGGCTCCCTGGACCGTGTGCATTTGGACCAGCTGGCTGAAGGTTCTGTGATTCACTGAAGGGACTCAGAGCAGAGCTCAGCACAGTGCTGTCCTTATATAATAATAGTAATTATTATTATTGTTTTAGGTAAAAGATGCAATTTGAGACCACATGACTCATGACAAGACACTTAGGGTAAAGTCTGGGAGGGTCCTACCCTGGCTGTGAAAACAGCAAGCAGTATGCTCAATTAGGAAGTTCCTCTGGACTTCAGTGTCTCAGAACTTTTTAGGGGTGTGGTGCTATGATTGAACTTCATCTTTAGATCCTTTGTACCTGGAGGTGGCCTCGTATTGTATGGCTCAAAGCACCAGCCATTTAAACTCCTGATCTCTTTGATGTGGTTAGACCTCTTCCTGATACATCCCACTTGGTCATGGTATGCTGTCTCTTTCATATATGGCTGAATTTAGTTTGCAGGTAATTTGGTAAAGATTTATGTGTTCATATTCATAAAGCACACTCACCTGTAGTTTTCTGGTGGTATCTTTTAAATGATGTAGTATCAGGATACAAGAAAAAACTTCCTCAATCTACTGAGTTCTTCTGCCACCAATTCTGTTGTTTCCCCAAACCAAGTCCTGGTCTGGCTCTGTGAGCGGCTGACCGTTCATCAGCTTAATTCAACCCTGGCATGTCCTCCTTGTTCCTTTTTCAGTCTGTTAACCATTTTGCTATTTTCTACAAGATCAAGTGTGTGTGTGAGTGCGTGTGCATGTGTGCGTGCGCCTGCATGTGCACCAGGGATTACACGTATGATCTCTGTATTGAGCCAAATCACCAGTCCTTTAAACTCTGTAAACATCTGTGTGTGTGTGTGTAAATGTGTTTTCTTTTTTGGTACACAGTTGAGCTGATGGCTTATGTGGTATCCATTGTCACCTGAGGAAGTTCTGAGTGCCTTGCCAAAGCACTTGCACACTTAATAATACCCCGTTACTGTATAAAGAGTTCCATTTGTTTCCTTACCAACATGAGGTATTGGCAGCTGCTTTAAAAGAATGTGTTTTTGATTCTCTTAGAGTATTGTAGAAATGTTAGTGTCTTTTTTTTTTTTTTTTTTGCGGAACTGGGGATTGAACTCAGACACTTGGGCTTGCCAGGCAAGCGCTTATTCTACTGAGCCATCTCCCCGGCCCCATTTTTTGGTAACATTATTTGTGTCTTCTATATGCTGAGTGGTTTTCTGTCTAGCTGTACTATTGGGACAATATTGAAATTTACGTTTATGACTATTATGTGTATTCAGCTGTCAGTTTTTCTCATGTATTTAAAATTCTACTGTTAGTGTGTCATAATTATATCAGTGAATTATCTTAGGCAGTATAAAACATCCCCATTTAATGCTACTTCTATTTATTTTTCTGAAGTCTTCATTTTCTGATATTAGAATAGTGACTCTAGCTTTCTTATGATTAGTTTTGCATCATATGACATTTTCTATCCTTAGGACAGAATATACTTAGATCTTACTTTTCTATCCACTCTTCCATTCTTATTTAAATGAAATTTTAATGTCACATGTGGATACTGGGGACATATTAAAGCAGGATTTTTTTTTTCCCTTTTTGAGGTAGGGTCTCACTTTTTAGTTCAGGCTTACCATGAACTCTATAGAGTCTAGGCTGGCCTCACACTCATGGCAGTCTTCCTGCCTCAGTCTTCTCTGCCAAGTGCTGGGTTTTACAGGTGTAATCCACCATACCCTGCATAAAACAGGTTTCAACCAAGGCTTATCAAGCTACTCTCCATAGGGTAAAATGTAGCATGGGAAAGTGACATTTGCCTCACGTGTTCAGTGTAGCACAACTCACCGTTATCAAAATATGAAAAGTTGGGAGCCCTGAGACCACTTGTAATCTCAGCTGCCCAGGAGGCTCAGGCAGGAGGATCACAAGTTCTAGGCTACCCAGAGCAGTGTAGCAAGACCCCTTCTCAAAAACAAGAAGAAAAAAAAGGTATGAATTTAACCCTAGCTGTATACTGACAGATAATCACAGAAGGAAAATGTGATAAATATTCATATATGTGTGACTAATACTCAGTTATAAGAATAAAATCCTGTCATTGACAACAAGGACAGAACTGAATACGTATGTTCAGTGAAACAACTCAGGCAGAGAAAGACGGCCACCACTAGGCTCATGCATATGTTGAAACTCAAAAGTTTATCACAGCCTCAGCCAGCGTGGGTGGTCCACACCTGTCACCCCAGCACTATAGGAGGCTAAGGCAGGAGAGTCTCAAGTTCCAGCTCAGCCTGGGCCACTCAGCGAGAGTCTGTCTCAGAATGAAAAGTAAAGATTTTGTATTCACACAAAGGACACTGAAGGGCCAGGGAGATGGCACAGTAGAATAAGCGCTTCCCTGGCAAGCGCAGGGGCCTGAGTTCAATCCTGGTTCCGCAAAAAAAAAAAAAAAAGAAAAAGAAAAAGAAAAGAAAGAAAAGAGAAGAGGCCGGGGAGATGGCTCAGTGGACTAAGCGGTTCCCCAGCAAGCGCAAGGGCCTGAGTTCAATCCCCGGTTCCGCAAAAAAAAAAAAAAAAAAAAAAAGAAAAGAGAAGAAAAAATAAAACAAAGGACACAGATATTGAAAAGTATTACTCCAAAATATTAGAGTAGGGGACTGCAGAGATAGCTCAGTGGTCTAAGCACCTACCTAGGTAAGGGCAAGGACCTGGCTTCCATCACTGGTACCACATGCCAGTACTGTGCTGGCCCCACCCTGCCCTGGGTGCACCCAACCAGCCACCAAGACCAGGCGTGGCAGCGCACAGCTGTAATCCCAACAGTGGGGAGGCTGAAACAGGAGGATCACCGAGTCCAAGCTGTGTAGTGAAACCCTGTACCAAATATATAAGATTAAAAAAAAAAAAAAAAAAGACTAAAAGAAAAGTCAAATGAAAGTATGCTGTGTGATTCTGGTTACCTGAACCTGTAGGAAAGAGATCTAGGACAATAGAAGTGTGGATCGAGACTGGACGTGGGTGGCTGGGAGGAGCAAGGAAGCCAAGTGCCCAGTCAGTGTCATCTCTGTCCTGTAATCCTAGGGTTTGGTTGGCTTGTTGTAGTGGCCTGTCCTGTTGTGGTGTGCTGTCTAGGGATCTTACTAGGTTTCCTACAAGTGTGGTTTTCATACAAGCTGGCTTATGATTGGTTACTTGCATTTGCTTTTTTGTGGTGGTGCCGGGCATTGCACCCAGGCTGCTGTGTGCCGGGCTGGGGTTCTGCCTCTGTGCTGCACCCAGCCGGGTGGGCTCCTTTAAGTTGGCAATGTGCACATAGTTGACTGGGTATCACAAATGCACATCCTCCAATAGGTACATTTTACATGTTTCCATGTTTTGTGTTTATAGATTTGTTGTCCTACCTCCCGTCTGGTTCTCTGAGCATGAGAAAGAGCTATGTGTTATTTTTTATTCATTTGCTAACCAGTCAGTTACTTTGGTTAGGAAAAATTCTTATTTATGAAAAACAGGGTTTTGAAGGTTTTCATAGACTGAATCCATCCCTTAAATTAAGTTTTATTGGATGCATATGGACTGAGCACTGTCCTAGGTGCTGAAGACATACCACTCTATTTGATGCAGGATCCATCTAATTGCAGCACTCATGATACAGTACAATACATAAGGACAAAAGGGTCTATTTTGGGATACTTGGAGCACTTTCTCTTGCTGTTGTGAGATAGAAGAACGATTTCTTAAGTGGGAGTGGTGGTACACGCTGCAATCACTACACTCAGGAGAGGATTGTCATAGATTTGAGGCTAGCCTGAACTACATAGTGAGTTCAAAGCCAGCCCGAACTGTTTAGTGAGATCCTGTCTCAAAAATTTTTTTTGGACTAAAGCACCTGCTTTAGTGAAGGGACTGGGGCTTGATCCCCAGCCTGCCTTGCGGGACCTGCCCCCAGGGCACACTGAGTCGGAGATTGAGACTGGAGATTGAGACTGGGCGTGGTGGCACAAGCCTGTAGTCCTAGGGCTTGGGAGGCTGAAACAGGAGGATCACTATGAGTGCGATCTGTGTAGTGAGACCCTGTGATCCGATACCAAATACATTAAAAATAATTTTTTTTTTCTTAAGCAGTAATTGTTTTGAACCCTGAGGATGAGAAGAACTAGGTGAGAGTGGAGGGAGCTAAGCATTGTAAAAGCCGGGCCTGGAAGTAGCATGTTGCATTTGGGAACTCAGGTGAGTGCAGTGTGGTGGATACGGTGAGTCATTAAACCAGAGGGAGTGACCGCTTACTCTGAGCTTCTTGCTGAGTGAGGAAAACTGGCCCTTTATTATGGAGTCAGTCACTGTGGTAAGGTCTCATAGTTCCCAGACATGCTGTCAACAGCAGAGTGAGACAGCAGTATCCTCACATTGCAGCGAAAGACTGGAAACTTGGGAACAAAAGAAATGAAATACCAAAATAGAACTAGCTTTTAGGGGCAGAGCAGAAGGAGAGGCTTGCCAAGGACCCAAAAGGGATAGAATGATTAGAGGGGATGGCAAGAAAGTAGTGTCGCAGGATACCCGGGCTTCCAGAAGGACAGTGTGGTCAGTAGTGTCACGTGCGACTGAGATTAAGACAGACTGAAGAGTTTAACTTGGCTTTTGGAAGTCGATTATCATGAAGGAGCAAATGGGACAGGTGGGAAAATGTTAAGTTGGGAGTGTAGAGAGCTGCTTGGGAAGGGGGAGCAGAGGTGTGTGTGAGCTGGAGGGCACTTTTTGTTAGTACTATTTTTTTTTTTGGTAGTACTATTCATATGAGAAGTTATTATTTTTTTAATGCTCTCAACTTGGGCACTGTTAGCTTACTTGAGGTGAACACCACTTTTTTAATTTTCAGGGTCTTTTTTTAGACAGAGTCTCACTATGTAGTTGAGGCTGGCCTTGAACTCATGGAGCTCCTTCCATCTCAGCCTCATGTGCTGGGATTATAGGCGTTTGCCACCATGCCCAGCTCAGAACACTTTTATTTTATTTTATTTTCCATAATTTTATTGAGAGATAAATAGCAATGAGACAATTTCAAATCAAATTGGTAGGACAGTTTCAATAATTAACACATTGCATACTCTCTTCCTAGTGGTTATTTGCTATACAAGATACAGACATGATATCCTATTTACAAACACTATTAGAACAAATCCCTCTATTCATTAAGAGAATGTAACTGTATATCCCAACAATTTTGAATACACAGATACAAAATGGACATTCTTCTGTATCCCCTTTTTCGTTTAGCTTCAGAACACTTTTAGAGATCCATTCAAAGTCACTTATAAGTGAAAATATTTGTTTCATACTTCATGGCTTTTCAGAAGCATCCAGTTTTTGAAAACCACTCCTGGGCACATTTAATTTCCTCGAAGTGTAGGAGCCTAAGCTCACAGTGGTCTTTGTTTTCAGTTACATTTTGTGCACATCAGAACCAGGTATTTAGATAATCATGTTTCCTCATGAAGAGTAAAGAATAAGGAATGATGACACTAATTTTAAACTTAACTGCTAACTTTTTTTTCCTGTATTTTTAGGGAAGGGTCTACAGTATGTTCAGGGTCTCACTACTAGATGGGACTCGTAGTGATTGCCTGTTTACAGCCTCTCAAGAGCTGGGATTACAGGTGCGTGCCACCATGCCCAGTCTCAATTGCTGTCTCAGCGTGCCCTGATCAAACCCCCAGCCCCTGTGCCTGGTTGCAGCTGCTTTAATCTGCTGAGCTATTTGGCTGGCCCTTTAACTGTTAACTTGATGGAAAACTTAAAAACATAGTTGAGCTCATGAAGAAAGTGTTTTGTTTGTTTATCTTTGTTTCATGTTTTTGAGATAGCATCTCACTATAGTAAGTAGCCCAAGCTGGCCTTAGACTTGCAATCCTCTTGCCTCAAACCCTAGAGCACTGGAATTACAGGTGAGTGCTATTGTGTCTGGCTGGAAGGGTTCTTTAAACTGATCTCTTTGAATGATTTTGGGTACTACAGATCTGTAATCTCCTTGGACATAGTTCCAGAACTTTTTTTGTTTATAGTTTTTGTAGGAATGTTCATAAATTTGACTTAAAACTAAGAAATTGTCTCATGTTGGCTTCCTCCAGAAGCAGACAAGTATTTGAGAGTAGGTAGTTTGTGAGATGTTGCCAGGAAGCACCAGCTGCAGGAGAGATGAGATAGCAGAGAGTGAGAGCCAGTGTGGGCTGGGTGCTCCTCTTGTGCTCCTCTGGAGCCGTGGAGGTGGCTGGCATAGGTAGCGTCTCAGGTTCATCACACGGGAAAGGCGAAGAAGCATCTGTAGTTACTGGTGGGCGATGGATGCTCTCAGGCACAGTTAAGCTTCTGTCCTCAGAGAAGCTCCCTGCCAAAGATTTGTACGTGGAAATGCTGAGGGGATAAAGGAGAGGTGCTGCCAGCGATTGCTGCACAGGCAGCATAAAATATGCTTCCTTTAGTTGGTTAATAGAGAGTCTACAATTGCTTGTCGAGATATTTAAGACGTTTTTTATGTGGTAATAATGGGTATTAGTGGGTATTAAGATTATTTTAAAAGGATTATTTGTAGTTAATACCAAATAATATATGGTTATGTTTTTTCTTTTTCTTTTTTTTTTGAGACAAGATCCCACTGTGTAGTTAAAGCTGGTCATGGACTCACTATATAGCCCAGGCTGGCCTTGAACTCACAGTGATCCTCCTGTCTCAGTCTTCTGGGTGCTGGGATTACAGGTGTGCATCACCACCCCCTGCTTCATGCAGAACTTGTTTTTATTAATTGCAATTTGAACCATACTTGTAAATCAGACAATGTGGTTTAATTGGCTGTCTTATAAGTAACTTGTCAGAATTTTGCTTTAAATAAGACATGATCCCCATCTGGTGGTGAATAACAGTAACTGTTGTTTGGATATTACTTTGTGGTCTACAGAGTGTTTTCAGATACATCTTGAAACTGCAACAGGCTGCTTCCTGACAAGATTACAGGGACCTGGGGAATAATACGTATGTACTTACTTACTACTTACTTACGTAAGCACTCTGCTTGTCCAGACAGTGTTGATTGAAAGAAAAGTGACATGATCACATTAGTGAGGACTAAAGATTATAAATTGCACAAAGAAATGGAGTTTCTACAGAATTATCTATAAAATAAACACCAAATTGATTTCATAATACTTAAGATCATGGTAGTCAGTCGAAGTATCATTTAATGTGTAGTTCAAGGTTTGATTTTGGTTTTTTTTTTTAGGGGGCTGTCTTTTTGAGATAGGGTCTCACTGTTCAGTTCAGGCTGGCCCTGAGCTTACTTTGTAGCCCAGGCTGGACGCCAACTCACAGTGATCCTCCTGCCTCAGCCTCCTGAGTGCTAGGATTACAGGTATGTGCCATCACACCTGGCCACTTAAGCTTTTAAATACAATGCAACAACAACAACAACAACAACAACAACAACAAAAAATCCTTCTGCCTGGGGGCCTGACCCTAGCTCAGTTCTTTAAGTGGCTGCTTCCACAAAGCTGTCAGGCTCAGGTGACTGTGGTTGATCCCCACAACTCATGCCTGCCAAACCTGCCCTGAAGGCATTCGGAGAAAAAAAAAATCCTAAATACAATGTAGCATAAATACATTTTGGGGGTATTTTGAGAGTCTTGCTGAGTACTTCTTGCTGGGCTTGAGCTGACTGTATATCCCAGGCTGGCCTTGAACTTGTGGCAATCTTCTTGCCTCAGCCTCCTGAGAGCTGGGGTTAGAGACATGAGCACAAAAATACTTTGTTAGGTACAGTGAGTGGTTCATTTTTTAAAAACCAGAAAATACTATTTGAGATCTTTTGACATCCCTTTTACTAGTGATTGTACACTTTTGGGAGATTAATAATGTCACTTAATTAGTTGGCAGTTTTAATTAATGGCAAATTTTACCTTATATACCACGGTTAAAAATTAATTTAATATCTTGAAACCTGTTAGATGGTACTATTTCCTTCCCTCCCTTCTTCGGTCCTCCTTTTTTTTCTCTTGTCTCTCTCTCTTCCTTTTTTTTTTAATCTTTCCTTCTTTCTTGAGACAATATGGCTACTCACTGTAGCCCAGCTGGCTTTGAACTCACGGCAGTCCTGCTTGGTATATATAATCTTTTTAGTGGTTCTTTGCCTTGTTTGCCAGTGTCTTTTTTTTTTTTTAATGTATTTAGTACAGGATCTACAGGGTCTCACTACTTTGATCGGACTCTTAGTGATTCTCCTCCTGTTTTCAGCCTCCCAACTCTGGGATTACAGGTTTGTGCCACCACGCCCAGTCTCAATCTCTGTCTCAGTGCGCCCCAGGGGAGGGACCAGCATGGCACACTGGGGATGGAACCCCTGCCACTGTGCTGTGCCTCAGCAGGTGCTTTAGTCCGCTGAGCTGTTTGGCCAGCCTATGTGCCAGTGTCTTGTTGAGGATCTTTCTTTCTTTCTTTCTTTCTTTCTTTCTTTCTTTCTTTCTTTCTTTCTTTCTTTCTTTTTCAATCAGTGTATTTGGTTGTTAAAGAGTCTCACTATGCACGTCAGACTCATAGTGATCCTCCTGTTTTCAGCCTCCCCAGCGCTGGGATTACAGGCATGTGCACCTATGCCCAGACTCTGGCTGGCTCAGCCTGCCCTGGGGGGAGGGCTGGTGTGTGACACCCAGTGATCAAACCAAACTGTGGTCCCTGCACTTGCCTAAGCTTGCCTAAGCAGATGATTTAGTCTGTTCAGCTATCTCCTGGCCCCTGTATCCATATTTAAAGAGATTGGTCTGTAGTTCTCTGTTTTGGTTAGTTCTTAACCAGTCAGAATAAGGAGGTTTGCAGAATGGGAATACTCATTCTCTTAACTTACATTAAAGAGCTTGAGGTGTTAGAGCTTTCCTGAAGTTCTTGTAGAATTCATTGGTGAAGTTCTCTGGACTAGGGCTTTTCTTAGGTGTAGGGTTTTTCAAAACTCACTTTTTAAAATAAAATTGCTGTTCAGTTTTCTAGTCTGTTATTGGATTGTTCAAGGTTTCTAAATCTTTGTTCAACTTTGGTAATTAGTATGTATCTAGGGAACTATCTGGTTCTTCTGAGTTTTCCCATTTATTGGCATACAAATTTAAAGTTTTTCTTCCCCCACTTTTCCTTTCCTCCCCTCTCTTTATTCTCACTTGAACATTTTATTCCTGTTTCACAATATTTTTTATACATTTGGGTCCTTCTTGAAGCTTTCAGTTTCTCACACCAGAGAAACAATGTAGCATTTAAACCCATGTACAGTATACTTCACTTAAGAGTTCGGGGGAGGTCTGAGGGCAAGCCAAATAGCTCAGTGGATTAAAGCACCTGCAAGTAGGGGCCAGGGGTTTGATCCCCAGGCCTGCCATGCTGGCCTCGCCCCTGGAGCATGCTGAGACTGGGTGTGGTGGTGTGCGCCTGTAATCCCAGATCTTGGGAGGCTGAAAACAGGTGGATCACTACAAGCCCCATTTTGAGACCCTGAACACCCTGTAGACCCTTCCCTAAAATTAAAGAACAAAATAATAAAAAAAAAAAGAGTGGAGTCTCAAGGTACATCCATTTACCTACAAATGCCTGAAGCTTGTTGGCACAGTAGTACTCCATGTAAATGCCCCACGTCTTCTTTATCCATTTAACATCTAGTGTACATTTGGGCTATTTCCAAAATTTGGCTATTACGAACTGCTATTATAAACATGGGTGTGTGCATATCACTGTGGATGATGTTTTTAATTCTTTCAGGGAGATAGCAAGAAGAGAATAGCTGGATCCAACAGTCCCCAAGTTTTTTGAGGAATCTCCACACTGATTTCCATAGTAGTTGTACTAGTCTTTACTCCCACCAACAGTGGAGAAGAGTTCCTTTTACTCCACAGCCCCGCCAGCTTGATTTCTTTTCTTTTCTTTTTTTTTTTTTAACTAGGGGCTCATTCTTGATAAGTTTATTTATTTTTTTTCTCAGAATTTTATTGATAAATACCAATGAGACAGTTTCAAATCAAATTGGTAGGACAATTTCAATAATTAACACATTGCCTACATTTTTCCTAGTGGTTAATTGCTGTACAAGATGCGGACATAATATCCTATTTACAAACACCATTAAAACAAATCCCTCTATTCATTAAAAGAATGTAACTATATATCTATCCTAACCACTTTGAATACACAGATACAAAATGGACATTCATCTGTATACACTTTTTTTTTTGTTAAGTTCCGTTATTTGAATATTAACAGGTGTGTAAACTCAGCAAAATATTCTAAAAGAGTCCAGTAGCCCATAATAGTATTGGGTCTTCCACTTGACTGGCAATGTCAGAAATTGTTGACCTGAGTCCCCTACAGCTCAACGTAACAGCATGGCTTTACTTCTTCTATTTGATTTTTATACTTTTCTGCTGGATGGTGAAGATCAAGCTAAAGCAGGACCTAGGCAACAAGAGTTGTAGCTTTTGGGTCTGATAAGGTCAGTGACATCCCCTCAGGATTTATCCTGAGATCCTGTACCTCAGATTGTAGAACCTTTGTCAGTGTCAGCCATGTGGATGAGTCACGGCCATTGCTTGGCCA
>NW_004524625.1:3953341-3959010 GCF_000260255.1 Octodon degus | reverse complement strand
CAGCATCTTCAAGATCTGAAACTGTGTCTTCACATTCACTTAAACGTTTTTGCAAGCTTGTGATTGAGATTTTAATTTCCTCTATAGCTCTTTGACTCTGCTTCATGCGATCTATTTCTTTCCTGTATTGCCCATTCGAGGAATCCGTCATTTTTCTAATCTCTATTTTTTTTTTATCAATGTCTTCTTTAGAAGCAGTTATAAATTCTTTTACTGCAATGTTTTTTTTCAGATTGGGTTTCCTCCCTATGTTTCTGTAGTTGCTTCTTTACTTCAGATGCTATGAGTTCCTAAAGTTCTTTTTTTATTTCAGGAAAGAATTGCACTCTGAGTTCCTCTGTAACTTTCTGCTGTTGCTTATTAACTATCAACACTATTAATTCATACCTTTGAGCCAAGCTAGTGTCCTCTGCACTTGTTCTAGGTGGGCATTGGGTTTCCTCCATATTTCTGCATTTGATTCTTTACTGCAGATGTTATTAATTCAGGGATTTCTTTTTTTATTTCCAGTCTGAGTTCCTCTGTACCTTTCTGCAGCTGTTTCTTTATTTCAGAAGCCATTGATTCATTGCTTTCAGCTGTGTGATTTCCAATTTGTTCTGTGTTAGTGTCCTCTGCACTTGTTACGGGTGGGCTTGGGTTTTGAGGTTGTTTTTTGTTCCTTCTCTTCATTTTGTGTAGCACTGTCTTCTGACCTTTGTTGTAGATCTTCGTTGTTGTTATAACCTTAGCACATACTGACTTTCAGGTACTGATCTACAAAGTTTGGATTTATCCAGCTGTGCCTGGCTTGGGTCTGGCTGCTGTGCTAAGCTCCTTGCTGCTGCTGCCCTTGGGGGTGAACCTGTTGTGCCCCTCTGGCAAGATTTTCTGCTCCTGGACTAGCTGGGTCGTTCTATCCTCTACACTGCAGGGATTGCAGCTGCAGGGTTTCACCCCAGGACTGTATGACAGGCCTGAGCTGAGCCTGGAGGGGACAAGGTGGAGTAGATGGGAGAGGCAGCTCTCCCACACACTCACCGGGCCTCGGCTAGGACTGGGTCTGGGGGTTACCTGAATGCTGCAGAAATTCCTACTGGGAGGGCAGGATGGGGGAGGTGCTGCGGAGTGGTGGGCAGCGTCCCAAGAGGGTGGAAGAGCGTCTCACCCCCACTGCGCCTTGGCTGGGACCAGTAATAGGTCCCGCTGTCGCAGGGTAGTGGGAAGCTCTCCCACACACTCACCGGGCCTGGGCTAGGAGTGGGTCTCTTTGATTTCTTGATGATTGCCATTCTTTCCAGTATGAAATGGAATCGTAGCATTGTTTTAATTTGAATTTCCCAAACGATCAGTTATGTTGAACATCTTTTTTTTTTTTTTTTTTTTTTGCACTACTAGGGATCGTACTCCGGACCTTGTGCTTGCCAAGCAAACACTTACTCCACTGAGCTGTCTTCCCGGTCCCCTGAAAATCTTTTTATAAATTTGTCATTTCTACTTTTTCATTGGAGAACAGTCTTCAGTGCAGATGCCTGTTTTTGGATTGAGTCTTTAAATTTATGGCAGCCTGGTTTTTTGAGTTATTTATGTATTCTAGATAGTAGTCCTTTGTGGAGTAGCTGGCAAGAATTTTTTCCTGCACTGGGTTGTCTCTTCATTCTGTTGGTGGTTTTTCTTGCTATTGAAAAACTTTTTAAAGAGATGAGATTCCAAAGGGCTGGCCAGATAACTGAGCGGATTAAAGCACCTGCTTAGGCCGACGGAAGTTGCGAGAGACAGCAATTGAGACTGGGTGTAGTGGTGCGTGCCTGTAATCCCAGAGTTTGGGAGCTTGGGAGGCTGAACAGGAGGATCATTACAAGTCCAATCTGTGTAATGAGACCCTGTAGATCCTGTACTAAATACATTAAAAAAGAAAGAAAGATCAGATTCCAGTTCTTTGTGATGGTTTCTGTGAGGTTGGGGTTTTGTTTATAAGGTGTTTGCCTGCACCATCTGTTTATAAGGTGTTTGTCTTCAGGAGTTCTACCTATTTTGTCTTCCAGTAGGTTGAGTGTTTTTGTTAATATTTAGATCTTTGGGGCCAGGGAGATGGCTTAGTGGAATAAGCACTTCCCTGGCAAGTGCAAGGGCTTGAGTTGAATCCCCGGTTCCACCAGAAAAAAAAAAAATTCTTTGATCCAGTTAGATTTTGAATTTAGTGTAGAGCAAAAGATATGGGTCTCATTTTAAGCACTATTTATTTAAGAGGCTGTCTTTCTGTGAATGTGTATTGCACCTTTGACAAAGATGAGGTCGTTGAGGACATCCAGATTTGTTATACTTGTTAATCTTTGATTTTGGCAGTGTTCATTGTGATTCACCTTTTTTATTTCTAATCGTTGATTTTGCTCTTTTGTTTTGGTTAGATTTGCTAATGATTTGTCTATTTTGTGTAGTCTTCTGAAGAACCAAGTCTTTGATTCATTGATGCTTTATATTTTTTTGTCTCAATTTCATTGACTTCAGTTTCTTTAATTTTTTTTTTAATTTTTATTTATTTATGTGTGTGTGTGTGTGTGTGTGTGTGTGTGTGTGTGCATGTGGCCAGCTCAGCCCACCAGGGGGCGGGGCTGGCTGGCATGTGGTGCTGGGGATTGAACTGCGGTCCCTGTGCTTTGCTAGGCTTGTTCTAAGTAGGTGCTTTAGACCACTGAGCCATCTCACCAGCCCCAGTTTCTTTAATTTTTAAAGAATACAAAATAGTGATTGAAATAAAAATTAGAAATGATAAAATATTTCACTAAACAAAGGAATAGGAATTCAACAATGGTTTCTATATTGTATGATGATATCTTCAAATTGGTTGTTCAGATTGCCTGATATAAACGTGTAAGAGTCTTTTGAAGGGAAAAAAACCAATAACAAAGAAGTTATAAGAAATTCAAAAGAGAAAAAAAATCAGAGTAAAAAAATTTTTTTTAAAGCATTAAGTGCTGCCTTGAAAAGACGAGCAAATATGGACAATACCATTATCCAAACTATTCTGCATGTATATATATACCTAAATATATATTTTTCCCCTTCTTTCATTTGTCGTTTTCCTCATCCCAGTTTTTCCTTCCCGCTGAACAATTTCTTTCCCTTTCACAGTATCTGTTGTACCTTTTAGATTTTAATTACTCTTTCAGGTTCTCACAGTAGTGAGATAATTTAGTGTTGTCACATGTGAATCTGATTTATTTCACTTACCAATACAGTCTCTAGTGCATCCATTTATCTACAGAATCCTCAAATTTATCTTTTTAAGAGCTGAATAATACTCAATTGTGTAAAAATACTACAGCTTTTTCATCCATTCCTCTGTTGATGGGCATTTGGATTGTTTCTAAGATTTAGCTATGACACATTGTGCTACTATAAACATGGGTGCATATATATCACTGTGGTGTGATTTCAGTTCTTTTGGAAAAATACGTAGGAGGGGAATAGCTGGCTTGAATGGGACTTCCAATCCTAACTTTTTGAGGAATTTCCATAATGATTGTACTAGTCTGCACTTTCACCAACAGTGGAGAAAGTTTCCTTTTACTGCACAGTCTCTCCAGCATTTGTTATTGGTTCACTTCTTGATGACAGTCATTCTTTCCATTATGAGTTGGTGTCTCAGTGTTGTTTTAATTTGTATCTCTTGAATGATCAATGATGTTGAACATTTTTTCATATATTTATTTGGCATTTGTATCTCTTCATTTGTCTTTGAAGTGTATATTCATCTCAGATGCCGATTTTTGGATTGGGTCCTTGAATTTTAAAGGGTTTTTTTTTTTTTTAATTCTTTATATGTTCTAGATTGGAGTCTTTTGTCTGACAGACAGTCTGCTACAATTGTCTCCCACATCATGGGTTTTCCTTTTACTCTGTTGGTGATTTCTTTTGACATGTGCAGAAACTTTTCAAAAAGATGAGATCCCAATTGTTGATTCCTTGAAGTGTTTCCCAGGCAGTTTGAATTTTGTTCATGAACTCTTTACCTACCCCTATGTCCTTAAGATTTCTACCTAATTTCTGTTCCAGAAGATTTAGTGTTTCAGTCTTAATATTTAAATCTTTGATCCATTTTGCCTGTAGTTTTGTGCATGGTGATAGGCATTGGTCCACTTTAAGCATTTGGCATGTGCAAAGCTAGTATTTCCAGCACCATTTATTATAGATGCTATCTTTGTTCCAATGAACATGCTTGGCCACTTTGATAAGGAGGCTGAGTGTCCTTCTAGTTCTGTCTACATCTGCTAATCTGTTCCGTTGATCCTCAGTCTGTTTCTATGCCAGTACCATACTGATTTTATCACAGTAGCTTTGTAGTATAGCTTCAAGTCAGGGATTGTAGTGTCTTTTGTCTTTCCTCTTTTGCTCAGAATTGTTTTGCTATTCTAGGTCTCTTCTGGTTCCAGATGAATTTTAGGAATTTTTTTTTTCTAGATCTGTGAGGTATACTAATTATATTTTAATTGGGATTGTATTGAATATGTAAAACAATTTTGGGAATGTGACCATTTTCACAGTGTTGGTTCTACCTATCCAGGAGCAACGAATATCTTTCCATTTTCAGAAATCCTCTTCAGTCTCTTTTTTTGAGAGCACTATAATTTTTGCTGTATAAATCTTTTACTTCTTTGTGAGATTGATTCCTAAGTATTTCATCTTTGGGGGTGTTACTGTGAAAGACTGTGGTTTCTATAATTTCTTTCTTGGTGTTAACATCAATAGAAATGCTATTCATCTTTTAGGGCTAGTGAGATAGCTTAGTAGATAAAGCGCCTGCTTTGGAAGGTGCAGGGACCAGGGTTCCATCTCCAGTTCCACATGCCATGCTGGCCCCATCCCTGGGGGACGCTGAGCTGGTGACAGAGTCCGGGCGTGGTGGAGCATGTCTGTAGTCCTAGCACTGGGGAGGCTGATAACAGGAGGATCACTACAAGTCTGAGCTGCATAGTGAGACCCTGTACCAAATACACACACACACACACACACACACTCACACTCACACAGAAAGAAATGCTATTGATTTTTTATTTTTAACTTTGTATCCTGCCATGCTACTGAATTTGTTTATTAACTCTTCAAGTCTCTTAGTGGAGATTTTGGGGTGTTTTATGTACAGTATCATGTCATCTGCAAATAATGATAATTTTTCTTCTTTCCAATCATTATTCTTTTCATTTCTTTTTCTTGTCTAATTGCTCTGGCTATTGTTTCCAAGTCTATATTCAACAGGATTGGTAGAAGTGGGCATCCTTATCTTGTTCCTGATTTTAAAGTGAAGGCTTGCAGTTTTTGTCCACTACGTATAATGTTGGCTCTTGGCTTGCTGTAGGTGGCTTTTATGAGATTGAGTTAAAGATCATCTATCCATGTTTTCTGTAGTGTTTTTATCATGAGTGTTGGACTTTATCAAAATATTTTTCTGCATCATTGAGATGATGATGTGAATTTTGTCTTTGACTCTGTTGATGTGATGTATTACATTTATGGTTTTGCATATATTAAACCATTCTTGCATTCCTGGAATGAATCCCACTTGGTGGTGATGTATAATCTTCTTGATTTGTTGCATTCTTTTTTTTTTATTTTTCATTTTTTATTATTTTTTATTTTTCAACAAATAATACACTGCATATATTCTTCTTAGTGGTTAATTGCTGTACAAG
>NW_004524625.1:3951953-3952518 GCF_000260255.1 Octodon degus | reverse complement strand
TTGCTTTCATTCACCACCCCCTTCTTTTTGAACAACCACCTACCCGAGAGACATCATAGCAGCATCTGCAATGTCATGACGAGCAGTCCATATTCAGAAGACCAGAATGACATTCACTCTAAGCATGAAACTACTATTACAAGTTACCATCTGCAGTACAGTAGCTTAGTTCACAGGTATCACTATATATAGTTAGTCAGGGTAAGAATCTTTCCAATTAACTGCTAGATTAAAAAATCTTCTGAAGATTCTCAGGATCATTACCTTGCCCATCTTCTACGTATAACTCTATGGCTTGACTTATGCATGTTTCTCAGCTCTTCTCCTTTCCCTCTCTTGATTAGTTAGTCCTTGAGATCCTGCTTTCCTTTTTACTTGTATTACACCTTTCTATTTGTATTTCACCTTTTGAGTTCTTATATTAGGGAAACTGTACGATATTTACACATGTGTGTCTGGTTTATTTCACTTATATGTTCAAGTGGCATCCACTTCAATATAAAGGCTTTGAATTTATCATTCTTAATAGCTGAATAATACTCCATTGTGTAAAAATACCACATCT
>NW_004524625.1:3927810-3940895 GCF_000260255.1 Octodon degus | reverse complement strand
ATGGCCATCTTCACAATGTTGGTTCTTCCTATCCAGGAGCATGGGATATCTTTCCATTTTGTGAAATCCTCTAGGATCTCTTTTTTAAGAGTACTGTAATTTGATTTGTTGCATTCTATTCGCTAGTGTTTTATTCAGGATTTTTGCGTCTGTGCTTATTAGGGAGATTGGCCTGTAGTTCGCCTTTCTCAGTTTCATTGAAGAGTTTGAGGAGAGTTGGCGTTTGGTGCTCCTTAAATTGCTTGTGGAATTCCGTTGTGAATCCATCAGGACCTGGGCTTTTCTTTATTGGCAGTTGTTTGGTTACATTTTTAGTTTCATTGACTGATACTGATACAAATTCGGAACTTTTATATCTTCTTGTTTTGGCTTTGATAGTTTATATGTACCTAGAAATCTGTCCATTTCTTTTAGGTTTTCCATTCTATGAGAGCAAAGATTTTGGAAGTAAGTATTGATAATCTGAATTTCTATAGTGACTGTAGTGACTTCACCCTTTTCATTCCTCATTGCATGAATTTGAATTTTTTGTTTCCTTTGTAAAATGAGGTTGCCTAGGGGTTTATCAATTTTATTTATTCTTTCAAAGAACCAAATCTTCAACTCACTGATTCTTTGTATTGCTTTCTTCATCTCCATTGCATTTATTTCTGCTCTGATTTATAAAATTCCCTGCCATCTTTGGGCTTTGCAATTGACTTGCTCTTCTTTTTCTAGGAGTTTGAGGTATAGCGTAAGATTGTTTATTTGAGCTCGTTCTGTTTTCCTGATGTGAGAATTTATTGCTATAAATTTCCCTCTTTTTAAAAATATTTATTTATTTATTTGTGTGTGTGTGTGTGTGGCCAGCTCAGCCCACCAGGAGGCGGGGCTGGCTGGCATGTGGTGCTGGGGGATTGAACTGCAGTCCCTTGTGCTTTGCTAAGCTTGTTCTAAGTAGGTGCTTTAGACCACTGAGCCATCTCACCAGCCCCTAAATTTCCCTCTTAAGACAGTTTTCATTGCATCCCACAGGTTCCAGTAAGTTGTCTATGCATTTTCATGAGATTGTAAATATTGTTAAGTTTCTTTTTTTATGTATGTAGTACAGGGTCTACAGGGTCTCATAGCACAGATAAGACTTGTAATGATCCTCCTGTTTTCAGCTTCCTAAGTACTGAGATTGCAGGCTTGTGCCACCACACCCAGTCTCACAGTACCCTGGGGGCAGGGCCAGCAGGGCATGGGGATCCAAGCCCAGACCCTACTGCCTGTCTATACAGACGCTTTAGTCTGCTGAGCTATCTGGCTGGCCTTTGTTTAATTTTTTCTTTAAATCTCTGACCCATTGATTGTTCAGGAGGAGATACTAGTTTCCTTGTGTTTATGATAGAGTTTTTGCTGTTTCGTCAATAATTTTCCATTTCATTGCACTGTGTATGGTCAGATAATATGCATGAGATAATATTGATTCCTTTGCATTTACTTAAGCATGTTCTGTGTGCTAGCACATAATCTGTTTTGGAGAATGTCCCATGTGCTTCTGAGCAATGTATTCTGATGCTGTTGGGTGGAACATTCTGTAAAGGTCTGCTAAGTCCATTTCTTCACAAGTTTGGTTTAGTTCTGTTATTTCTTTGCTCATTTTTTACATGGTTGATCTATCTTTTTGTGTCAATAACATGTTAAACTCTCCCAGTACAATTATGTTATTGCTCATTAGACTTTTCTTATCTGTTAAAATTTGTCTTATATAGCTGGTTGCTCCTACATTGGGTGCATATATATTTATAACTGTTATCTCTTCCTCTTACAGTTTTTCCCTAACAAGTATGTAATGACCTTCTTTGTCTCTTTTAATCACATTTGGTTTGAATTGACATTGTCAGCAAATAGGCACTCCTGCTTTTTTCTGGGTTCCTGTCACATTGAGTATTATTTTTCATCCTTTGACATTAGTCTATTAATTTCTTTTTGAGTTAAATGTGTTTCTTGTATGCAGCATATTGCTGGATTTTGTTTCTTTATCTACTCTGCCAGTTTGCTGCTTTGGATTGGAGAATTGAGGCCATTTACATTGATACTGATAACTGATATGTATTGGCTTATATTTGTCATGTTGTTTTCCTAATGTGGGATCCCTATTTTTCCCCTTTGCTGAATTGGTTGCTCTGCTTGGTTGTTTTCTTCTATTGTCGTTCAAGTTGTGCTCATCTTTGTCTCTTTCTAAAATATCTGTCAGTAAAAAATAAAATAAAATAAAATATCTGTCAGTACTCTTTGTAGGGTTGGTTATCAGTCATTTCTTCAGTTCTTTGTCATGGAAGTATTTAATTGCTCCATTAAATTCAATGGATAGTTTCGCACAATACATCAGTTTGGGTTGCAAGTTGTTTTCTTTCAGGACTTCGAATATCTCACTCTAAGCTCTTTTTAAAAAATATATTTGGTATGGTCTTGCTGTGCAGCTCAGACTCATAGTGATCCTCCTGTTTTCAGCCTTCCCAGCACTTGGATTACATATGTGTACCACCATGCCTGGGCTTAGTGGCCAGCTCAATGTGCCCAGGGGCAGGGCTGCGTGTGTGGTGCCAGGGATCAAACCCTGGTTCCTGCACTTGGATGCTTAGTCTGCTGAGCTATCTCACTGGTCCTTCCAACCTCTTCTTGAATTGATGGTGTGTATTGAGAAGACCGCCATGATTCTGATGGGCTTCCCAGTTTTAATGTTCTGTTCTTTTGCTCACTTTCTGGGATCTTGATTATTATGTATCTGGGTGATGATTTATTTTGATTATGGCTAACTGGTGTTCTGTATGCTTTGGTAATCTGTGTATCAGATTCTTTTCCCATGTTTGGAAAATTTTCTGCTATACTTCTGTAAACACTTTTTATGTCTTTTGTATTATCTCCAGCTGTTTCGTTGATACCTATTAGTGTTACATTATTTTGCTTTGCATTGTCTTGCACCTGTTGTATTGTTATTTTCTGGTTTCTCTTTTTTAAAATGTATTTAGGACAGGGTGTACAGGGTCTCACTGCGTAGATTGGACTCGTAGTGATCCTCCTTTTTACAGCCTCCCCAAGTGCTGGGATTACAGGCAGCCTCCTCAAGTGCTGGGGGTTTCAGCATGCCCTGGGGGTGGGGCTGGCACAGCAGGCCCAGGGATCAAACTCCCGGCCCCTGCATCTGCCTAAGCAGGCGGTTTAATCCACTCAGCTATTTGGCTGGCCCTTCTCGTTATTTTTAAGAAATGTTTCCTTTTGTGTTCACTAGCTGCAATGCTCTGTTCAAGGTCTGAAACTCTACTGTTTCATTCAAGTAGTTTTTCCAGCTTTTAATGGAATTCTTAATGTCCTGGATATCTGTTTCATGTATTCTAATTTATTCATGTAGTGTTCATTGTTTCCATCATCTTCCTATTCCTTTCTGTTTTTTTTATCTGTGTCTTCCTTAGATGTATCAAGCAATTCTTTCGTGATCGTTGTCATTTCCTTTTGTACCTGAGAGATTATTTCTGATCTTATTTTCTTAATGGGCTAATAGAGTTCTTTCTTTACTTCAGTTGCTATCATCTCCGACATTTCAGGTATGTAACTTCCAAGTTCTTCTATGACTTTGTCTCCTGGACTTGTTTTGGGTGGGCCAGAGGTCTTTTTCCTTTTCTTCCTTTCTTTTGTCATTCTTTGCAGCAATGGTAGATGGGCAGGGTGCAGATGAGCAAGGCTCTCCAGGGAGTGGGAGGGCACGGCAGGCTCGCCAAAGCTCCTGAGTGGGGTCAGTGTCCTTTCTATTTCATTAAGGAGAGGGGGGCAAGCCACAGTTCAAGAAGGATCTGATGATGAGTGCAGGCCGAAGAAGTGCAAGACTCTTCTCGATGGTAGATTGGTGCAGGGTAGTGCTCTGCAAAGCTCCTGCCAGTTGCTGTGGGAGTGGGGACTCCCTGGTGGTCTTTAAGCCAACAGTGGACTCAGCAAACTCTGGCGGGAAGCTTGCTGGGGCCGGGCTAGGGCTATCACATCTCCCTGACTATCTTCAGGATGAAGGAGGGTGGCCAAAATCAGCACACTCTGGCGAGTGGATAGGACTAGTGTACCAGGTCTCTCTGGCAGTCTTCAGCTGACCGCAGTTTTAATCTTTATCGTTTATTTCTTGGTTTTTTGGGGGCTCCTGACCCAAGCAGTGTTGTTTTATGTTCTTTGACTTTCAGTCTGAATTTTTTTGAATTAAATGTATTTCTTTATGCACAGTGTATTGTTGGGTCTTGTTTCTTGATTCATTCTGCTAGTCTGTTTCTTTTGATTGTTGAATTAAGACTGTTAATATTTATGGTTATAACTACTATATATTGACTTGTTCTTTTTTTTAAAAATATTTATTTATTTATTTATTTATTTATTTATTGTGTTTGTGTGTGTGTGTGTGTGTGGCCAGTTCAGCCCACCAGGGGGCAGGGCTGGCTGGCATGTGGTGCTGGGGATTGAACCGCTGTCCCTGTGTTTTTGCTTAGCTTGTTCTAAGTAGGTGCTTTAGACCACTGAGCCATCTCACCAGCCCCATATTGACTTATTCTTGACGTGTTGTTTTCCTGTTGTTGACTTATTTTTCCCCGTCTGTTTTAATTATTTGCCTTGCCTGGTGGATTCATTCCATTGTAGTTTGTAGAATTGTAACTCTTGTTTCCCGAATGTCCTTCAGAGTATTTTGGAGTGCTGGTTTGGTGTTCATGAATGTTCTCAGATGTTCTTTGTCTGGAAGTATCTTATTTGTCTATTAATTTGTAGAGATAGTTTTATGGGGTACATCAATCTGGATTGGAGATTGTTTTCTTTTAGGGCTTGAAATAATTCAAGCTCTCCTTGACCTGATGGTTTACATTGAGAAGTCTACCATGATTCTGATGGGCTTTTCTTTGTAGGCCATTTGTTTTTTTTCTCTTAACAGCTTTTAATACTCTGTTCTTGTGTTGAATTTCAGGACTCTTTACTATCATATAATAGTTTTTTTTTTTTTATCATGATTATTTTACTTTCTGTATGCCTCACTTACCTATATTTCAGAATTTATTTATTTATTTTTTGCTTTGGAAGTTTTTTTGCTGTGACATCTGTGAGCAGGTTTATTGCATCATTTTTTACTATCTCCTACTTTTTTTATTGACTCTGATCAATCTTATGATACTCTTCTTTGTATCATCCAGATTGATTTCTTGTGGTCCTTTGCTTTTTCCCCCCTTACACTTGCTTTTTTTTTTTTTTTTTTTTTTTTTTTTTTTTAAGATAGGTTCTGTGCAGTTCAGACTAGCTTTGAGCTTATTTTGTAGCCCAAGCTGTTCTTGAATTTGCAGTAATCCCCTGCCTCAGTGTCCCATAGTGCTGGGATTATAGGTGTATACCACCATGCCCAGTTTTTCCCTTGCTACATCTTTTCTTGATCACTGACCATAATTCTGTCTTCTGTATCTGAGGTTCTGTCCTCACCTTGGCTTGTTCTGCTCTGTATACTTTTAGTGGACTTTTAATCTCTCTAGAGGGGCTGGGGAGATGGCTTAGGAGAATAAGCACTTCCCTGGCAAGCACAAGGGCCTGAGTTCAGTCCCTGGTTCCGGGGGCAGGGGGTAGATATGTTTGACCTTGTTTAATAGATTCTATTTCTTTCCTATGTTGGGTATTCATGGTTTCCACATTTTACTAAGTTGCTCTATTTTTTAATCTATATCTGCTCTAGAGTCACTAAGCATTCTTTCGTTATGGTCACAATCTCTGTAGTTATCTGAGAAATCATTTCTGATTTAACTTTTTTCTAGAGCCTTGTTCATTTGTTTGTTCCTCACCCCCCGCCCCTCCTCACTGCACTTGGGTTTGCCTTTGGTGAGCTGGGTTCCATCTTGTTGAAATGTCTTCTCATTTATGTTTTTTTGTTCGTTTGTTAGTTTATTTTTTATTTATTTATTTTTTTTTGGCGGAACTGGGGATTGAACTCAGATCCTTGCATTTGCCAGTCAAGCACTTATCCTACTGAGCCATCTCCCCGGCCCCTGTTGATTAGTTTAATTCCCAGGTTGATGCTGGTAACGTCTGTGGGGAACAGCTTTATTACTCATATTTAGAACCTTTAGAAAATGACTGCTTCTTGGAGGTGTCTTCCAGGTGTAGCTTGCTTTCAGGTTTTGAGTCTGTTGCAGGAGCCTATCTCTCCAGCTTATTGGGGATGAGAAGTTGCTAGTATGTGGCCCAGGTCCTGGTTGTTTGGCACTGGTCTTTAGTATTTTTTATGACCCTCAGACAGTCTCAGTACGGTATATGAATAAAAAAAACAACTGGTTAGAACAATTATGTCACTTTGGCTAAAATGATACAATGAGCAATAATAGCATCACACACAGCCTAGAAAATGACAAATTGAGATACATATTAATTTGGCACCTTTAACCATATGAATTAGACTTTTGCTTATAAGAAACTCTAAAAGGAACCAGAAAATTGCATGCAGTAAATGAGCTCTGGATATGGCATTTTTACCTTCAGGGGAGAAAATTTAAGAGGTTGGGGGGGGGGGGGGATAGAGAAACAGAAAAGGAGAGAAAAATTAGCAGTTAAGAGTGGAAGACAAAGGAGGATCATGCAATTTTAGAAACTGGTGCACATGATAGGAAGGAGGGAAAGGAAAAAAAAAAAACAGAAATAAAGACAAGAACAGAAGAGAACAAAAAAAATCTAGAAACCCTGTTCACACTGATTAAACAAAGAACAATGAAGACCAAAGAACAAGAAAAAGAAAATAAAGAGAAATAAGAAAACAGGAATGTCTACTTCACAGTGTGTCTCTGTTGCCTCTGGTAGGCAGGGTGGCAGGCAGAATCCAGATCCGTGTGGATCCATCCCAGCAACCTGCAGCCCCATTTCCACTGAAATGCTGGCCTTGGCTTTAAGTGGAAACAGACCTGCCGGCTATGGGTTGGATCTGGGCTGGGAGCCACTAGGTAGAGCGAGCAGCCCCTCCAGAGTCCTGAACTCAGTCGGCCTCTTTCCAAGAGGCTGTCAGCCAATTGTCTTCCCTTGTGGGCTGTCTGAACTGGAAGAACTCACAAGCCACCAGTCTGTGGTGTCCATTGCTCCATTCCACCGATGCGCTTCCCTGTGGAGGCCTGTGGGGTCGTCAGCTGTCACTATGGGTCTGCAGGTTCAGGCTTCAATCCTAGGCACCTAGGCAGAGAGTCCGCCTGCAGAGAAAGCACCACCTGCCTCTTCCTCGTCATCTTTGAAGTTTCTTTGTTCTTTCTGTGGGCTTCAATTCTCAATTCATGTCCATCCAGGGCCCTGGGGACCCATTTATTCCTTCTCCTACTCATGTTGCTGTCTTCTAGCGTAGGGACACTAAATCTGGGAGCAGCTTTTTCTCTGCTGTTCATCACTGCCTTCTTCCTGGAAGCAACCCTTCTATGTTGGAGGGTGAAAGCAAGAAGATTGCAAGTTTGAGGCCAACCTGGGGAACTTTGTGAAACTAATTTATTTCCTTCCTTCCTTCCTTCCTTCCTTCCTTCCTTTCTTCCTTCCTGTTTTGCTGTGTAGTTTAGGCTGGCCTTCAACTTACAGTGCAGCCCAGGTTGACCTTGAACTCCCTGGAATGCTCTTGTCTCAGCTGCCTGAGTGCTGGGATGATAGAGGTGTGCCACCACCTCTGAGAAATGAAATGAAGGCAGTGTCTGTTGAAATACTGGTTTGGTTGCAGACTATTTATAGTTATTTTCCTCAAGTGAGAAGGTGTAGTGACATCTTAGAAAAACAGGGTAAATTGAGATCTGGATTGAGGTGTAGAAAGGAAAAGCCAGTAGGATTGCCACATTTGGCCAAAAGGAGAACTTGAAGGTGACCATGGTTTCCAAAAATTTACAAGAGAAATAAAAATACTTTTATACAAAGATTTTCAATTTTAAAACAGTGAGATAGTCAACATAATTTTTTATTACAGGTGGCAAAATTGAGGTTCAGTTCCTAAAGGACTCTACTTGTATGAATGGTGGAGCTAGTGTTTAACCTACATTCTTATTTTCATCTAATGTATTGTCATTGGTATCTATTCAGTTCCCTAAGCTAATGCTTCTGGTTTTGACTCTCCATAACTGCATAAGCAGTCATTTAGTTTTATTAACTTTATTTCTTTAACACTTTTGTGGTCTGCCCACTTCTGTAGGTGCCGCACTACCTTAGTTCAGGCTTCTCTGGTTTTTGGATTAATATTTTCTTCAATTTATATCTAATACTTGCCTTTTACTCCTGCTCCTAAAATGAGGAACTAACAGCTTTTATTTAACAGTGTATCGTCCTCCCAGTCATTGAGATCTTTATAAAATACACAGCAGTCTCCTGTCTAAACAAAATCTAAATTTCTTAGCCTGGCCTCCTAGCTGTTCTGTTCAGTTTCTTGCCTCCACTTCCATGATCACTTTGGGTTTTCTTAGCCACTTATACTTGCCTTTGTTTCTACAAGTAGTGTCTTTTCTGTGCTGTAGCGTTTTGTTCTATACGGACTCGTCCCAGCTTCATACTTTTAAGTCTTGTGATAATTGTTTTTTTAACTTGTGTGTGGTATCTTCTTTCTCTTATCCATAACCCATTATTCTCTGAAACACTGAAGTTTTATTTATGCAGGTTCATTAAAAACAGGTAGGACTTTTTACTTTCTGAAAGTAAAGCTGTAGAAATTCGTTGAAGGAGTGAATGTCTTTATATTTCAAAGTCGTTGCAAGTTAGAAATAGCTTTAGTGAAGAATGAAGAGCTGGAAAAAGATGCCTGAAAAAAATTTGTGCCATCAATTTCCAATGTCAGAATGTTCCTTTAACAATTTATATGGTATAAGAAATTAGACCAGGCCTAGTAGAATGATGCAGATCATATTTCTACGTTGGATATGCATAATACACCATATAAGGAGTCAGATGATTTCCTGAGGTTCTGCTGTAAGCATCTGGTTTTCTTTTAATCAGTGTTTTTCTAATATATTAGATTATGAAATCTTTAGGTAGGATACCTGTCATTTCTCTTACGTCACTGTTGGCATTTGGAAAATGCACATTTGGCAGGTATGTGCGTCTTTAATATCCATTGGGCCTAATTAATATAATTTTAAAACTTAGATCTTGCCCAAGGGGTCTTTGGAGGAGCTCTGGTATTTACAGTCAGACTAGAAAACCTAAGGGAAGATACAGCAATTTCCAAATTTTTGATAGCAACAGTAGAAGAGGAATTGAAAGTTTTATTTTCTAAAGTAGAAAATAAGAAGCATCCCTAGAGGAGGAAGTTAGAGGACTGCAGGGTAGTTTTCTAATAGTTAAAAGCTCCCTAGAAAAGGAACTATGGCTTTGGAGGGTAGGTAAATTTTTTTGTCTATGAGTTGTCAGGCAAAGCCATGGGAGTGCTGTGGAGAAGCTTCATGCCTTAGATGAGTGATAGATCAAAAGGAACTTTTGAATTGGCTTGAAAACCATTAGACCCAGTTTCTGGGTTATCCACTAGTTTGGAATTATATTCCTTGAGTCATTTCTGATTTGGTGGAATCATATTTTGGCGTGGATTCTCAGTAAAGATATCAAGTATTTGGTATGGTAACAAGCAGATTAGACATTTTTGTTGTATAGTTCAGTGATTTTATATGACACTTTAGTATTAACTTCTTGCAGTACTAGGATTGAACTTGGGACTTCTTACATAGTAGGCAAGTGTCAGTCCATCTCTAGCCTGGTGGTAGTTTTTCTATTTTGCTTTTCATGTAGTACTGGAGATAGAGCCGAGGCCTTATGTATGCTAGAAAAAGACTCTCCACTGAGCTATCAGTGATATTTATGAAAGGTTTTTTTGTTCTTTGTTTTTGTTTTTCTTTTCCCAGCATTAGTTTTTCGAGCAGAGTTTTATTCACAAAAAATCAAGGGCAAGTTGCAGTTCAAAACATTCACGTGTATTTTTGTCCCCACATATGCATGACTTCCTCCACTACAGTGGTATGTTTGTTAAAACTCATGAATCTACAATAATTAGCACCTGAAGTGTGTAGATTATATTAGATTCTATGTCTCCTTGAGAGCAGTTTGAAAGAAGATATTCCTGCTCACTAATTTTGAAGCAGTCTTGCTTCTAGTTGAGGCAATTTTGATTCAAAAGGAATAGAATCAGTGTCATCTGTTTGAAAAAAAGTTATGTATAATAAAACCTGAAAAAAAATAAAAAAGAAAATCTTCATGAAGTAAATTTGTTTCTTGTTTGTTTTGCTTTTGAATTTACAAAAAGCTAATAGCATTTTTTCCCTTCCTTTTAGTACCAAAAGAATTGGTGGAGCTCCATTTGAAATTGATGAGGAAAATTGGTAAATCTGTTACAGCAGACAGATGGGAAAAATACTTGATCAAGGTAACTATTTGTAAATTCCTTTTTCCATTAATAAAATGCTCTATTTAGCAAAAAAAAAAATGTTATTTTATTATATACTTAGCTTTAACTGTATTTTATAAAATGCAATATACAGCTCTAACGTTTATGGTATCTGTGAGTGTATGTGTCTTATTTTAGTGCTACAAAGCAGTAGTCTTGAGTCCTAAAGTTAGGTTTCAGAGTTATTAAATAACTCTTTTGTACCTAAGACAGTGCTTTGAGATTTCCATATCTTCTCTCATTAAATCCTTAAAATTCTGATTGCCTCAAGTAAGATTCAGATAAAGGTCCAGGGAAGTTAGCATTTTTTGTTTACCCAGGATGCATAGGCAGAGCCAGAATTTGTCCTAGCTTGAAAGGTAAGATGTCTAAAGTCTATTAAGCCAGTATGAGAGCCTTTTTTAAATAATTCACAAGGCCAAACTTTTTGTTAATGAGGACAGTCTGACTAATTGGAATCATTTTTAGAAAGGACCTTGTTAAAACTTCATTTAGTATAAATTGTCTCCATTATGTCTCAGTGTGAAAAACCATATACTGTTTAGAAGTCTACAGTAATGTACATGATATAATTTTAAGATGTCCTTTGGGGATAGTTTAACTCTTGTAACATACTAAAATATTGACCCTATTTTTAGGTGATTGAAAAATATTTTGTCTACTTTAAAAATGGATATGTTTACATATCTGGCCTTTTCTTTTTCTTTAGAAAGTATAGATTTTAGAGTGCTATGAAAAGGGAACTGTCAGAGACAAGAGTTCCTTGTTTTTACGACTATTTATGCTATTCCAGTTAACTCTGCTGTATAATACACCACTTCAAGTTAAGTGATGTATAACAATAATCATTTTAATCAGCTCAATGATTCTTTAGGTCAGGAATTTAGAAAGGTCACTTCCACCATACTCTATTGGTTGAAGCAGTCACAGCTCTGCCCAGAGTCAAGTGGAGGGAACGTAGGCTCCCAGCTCTGAATGGTAAGACTGTCAAATTTTTCAAAAACCCAGTATACAATATATTACAATATTTTAGCACAAATTTGAAGCACTGCCAACTTAACCCAGTATTTCACAAATTTGATGTTTTCTAAAAGTCAGATTAAGTAATGTTTTAGTGTCTGTAATATTCTAAACTGTAAGTGAATAAATTATTATCAGTGTTTTTGAAATACCAGTGAAGTTTTCTTGTAACAGATTGATTATTAATGAATTATAGTTAGGAGCATTGGTTTTACCATAACATTTAAAAATATTATAAACAATGTAATCTTGTATGAATAAATTTGCTTGTTAAAGGTAATTTATTTTTTTTTTAATATTCTAAGAATTGAATTATCTTGTTTAATAATCCTCATTTTGCTATTAAGGAATTTTAGGATCATATATAATTTTATTTCATCCTATAGATACAATGCCTTTATAAGATTACAGAATTGCGATGATTGTTAAAACCCACCAGTTCTCTGGTTTTGGTTCTAGTTCATTTTTTTAAGTTGAGATATAGTTACATACCATAAATTCAGTCTTTTAAATTCTATAATTCAGTAGCTTTTAGTATATTTATAAAGTTGTTCTGCCCACAGAATCTTGTGGCTCATTAACCACAAAATTTTTATCACCCGAAAAGAAACTCATATTCAGCAATCTCTTCTCAGACCCTTAGTAACCACTAACATGTTTAATGGCTCCATGAATTTGTCTTTTCTGCATATTTTATATAAGCAGTCATATAATATATTGTCCTTTTCATCTATTTGCTTTTGCTTAATGGTGCTGGGATTGATCTCAGGTCTTCGTGTATGCTAGGTGTATGCTCTACCACTGAGCTGTATCCCTAGCCCTCTTACTTAACATTTACCATTAATGGATATTTAGTATATTCACAGTGTTTTGTAGGCAGTACTAGTATTTTATTCCAGAATGTTTTCATTACTGAAGGGAAATTCTATATCCATTAAGTACCCTATACACTACCCTTGATGTATTTTTTTTTTTTTTTTTGTATTTGGTACAGGGTCTTACTGTGCAGCTTGGACAGCTAGTTATCCTCCTGTTTTTAGCCTCCCCAGCCCTGGGATTACAGGGGTGCACCACCATGCCCGACCTTGGTGTGGCTCGGCATGCTTAAGAGTGGGGCAGGTGCGGCGTGTGGTGCCAGGGATCAAACACAGGTCCCTAGTCCACTGAGCTATCTCCCCAGCTCTCCTGATCTATTTTCTAGATCCATAGATTTCCATATTTTGGATACTTAATATAAATGGAATTATGTAATACATTGTCTTTTGTGTCAGGCTTTTTTCTCTTGACATGGTGTTGTCAAGTTTCACCCATGTTATACTATGTATTGGTACTCTGTTCCCTTTTCTATCTGAATTGTGCTTCATTCTATGGACATACCAGTTTTACTAACCCATTTAAGTTCATGATATTTAATTTGCTTCCATATTTTGGCTACTTTTGGATATTTGGGCAGAATGTTGCTGCTTGAATGTATGTGTACAAATTTTGGGGTATACATGTGAGGTTTTTTTTTCCATAATTTTATTGAGAAACAGCAATGCAACAGTTTCAAACCAAATTGGTAAGACAGTTTCAATAATTAACACATTGCATACATTCTTCCTAGTGGTTAATTGCTGTACAAGATGCGGACATGATATCCTATTTACAAACACCATTA
>NW_004524625.1:3899119-3927710 GCF_000260255.1 Octodon degus | reverse complement strand
TTTGAGTATGTGCCCAAAATGGAAGTGTTGCATTGTATGTAATTCTATAATTAGCTCTTCAAAGAACTGTTAGGCTTCTCTGCAAAAAGTGCACTGATGTACATTTCTACCAGGAATCTGTAAGGATTTTTTTTTATATATATATATTCTTGTTCACCAATATATGTTTGTGTTATTTTAGTATAACCATTTTAGTGGGTATGAAGTGTAGTTTTGATTTTAATTTGTCTAATGACTGTTTATGTTGAACCTGCTTTTCATGTGCTTATTTCCTTTGTTTATCTTTTTTTTTTTTTTTTTTTTGTCCTTACCTTTGTTTTACCTGGTTGTTGGTATTTTCGTTTTTGAGTTGCAAGAGTTTGTATGTGGGTAGGTATTTTTATATACTAGGCCCTTACTATTATATATGATTTGCTAGCATGTTCTCCCATTCCTGTGTTGTTTTTTTACTTGATTGTTTGCTTGATTTTTGAAGTACTGAAGATTGAATCCAGGGACCCTGAACTACATTCCCAGCAGTTTCAATTTTTGAATCAGGGTTTTACCAAGTTGCCTTGCCAACTTTGATCTTGTTCTCTGGCCTCAGTCTCCCAAGTATCTGGGAATTCAGTCGTGTGCCACAAAGTCTAATGTTTTCACACTCTTGGTATTGCTCTGTAAGGCGCAAAGTTTTAATTGAGATGTATGTATACACTATTATTTTTTATTTAATCATGACAGCCTGGTTTGTTTTTTTGTTTTTTTTTGTCCTATGGTGGTTCTTCTGTTGTGATAACTATAGTTTTTGTCTTTTGCTCCATTAATATGATACATTACATTGATTGATTTTTTTTATATGCACAGTCAAGCTTGCAGTCGCTCTCACTCTCTCCCCCATTATGCTTTTCTAGATTTGTTTAAATTTATTTTTTAAAATATGTTGCTGTATTCATAAGAGGTACTATTATTATTATTATTATTATTTTTTTTTTTTTTGTGATCCTTTGGCTTTTGTATTTGGGTAATACTATCGCCATAAAATAAATTGGAAAGAAAAAAAATAAATTGGGATATTATTAAAATAAAAAATAAATAAATTGAGATGTTTTCTCTTTTATTTTTTTTTCTCTTTCTGAGTGCTTGGGATCAAACCCAGGGTCTTTTGTACATGCAAGGCGAGAGCTGCCAGTGCACAACTTCCATAGCCCTTCTCTTTAATTCTTAGTTTTTGTTAAGTACAGTATTAATGCTAGTTTTTAAAATATTATTCTAGGGGCTGGTGAGATGGCTCAGTGGTCTAAAGCACCTACTTAGAACAAGCTCAGCAAAGCACAGGGACCGCGGTTCAATCCCCTAGCACCACATGCCAGCCAGCCCTGCCCCCTGGTGGACTGAGCTGGCGCCACACACACACACACACACATACACACACACACATAAATAAAAATTAAAAATAAAATAAAATAAAATATTACTCTAAAATTCAGCAGTGAGGCCATACAGAGTTGGGCTTTTGTTTGCTGGAAGTTTTTGTTTACTCAGCCTCTTTGCCCAGTAGAAATATAGCTCATGTCTTCATCTTGAATATTTTTAGTACTTAATCAGGTACATACTGTGCGTCTTTAGTGAAGAAAATGATGATGAATCTAGATGAGAACCTAAACCACTAACAAAGGGAACCTAACACATAGTTGCTTAAATAATCAGTAAGCTTATTACTTTTTGTCAAAATAATATGAATAATATTGGTCTAGACCTTTAAGGTTCTGTGAGATGTTTTATGAGGTTATTCTGGGACCCAGATTCTTCCTATTTCAAACTGTGCTTGAACTTAGTCTTCCTGACTTAGCTTCCAGAGTTCTGATATTACAGGCATGTACCTCCACACCCATATGCCATTTCTATTTAATAAAGCAAAGGTGTTTTCTGTTTTTTTGGGAAGAACAAAGAATCTGGGACCCAGATTCTTCCTATTTCAAACTGTCCTAAGCTCTAGGACAGTTTCTGAATGGTAGAATGTGCTGCAGGCTGGGGAAAGGAAGTCCAGGTACAGTGATTTTCATTGCTTGAGGTAGTAGGGATCAAACCCAGGGCTTTTGCATTGAGCTTCATACCTTTAAGCTTCCTTCTCTTTTTACACATTTTTAATTTTTTATTTTGAGACTGGTTCCCACTAAGTTGCTGAGGTGCCCAGGCTGTGCTTGAACTTAGTCTTCCTGACTTAGCTTCCAGAGTTCTGATATTACAGTCATGTACCTCCACACCCATATGTCATTTCTATTTAATAAAGCAAAGGTGTTTTCTGTTTTTTTTGGGAGAACAAATCCCATGGTCATAACTATTTTTAAAGGAGTTTGGAAAAATGTCCCTTTTAGGGGAATGTCCTTAGGCTCAGGAAATGGCTGTGAAAGGGAGAACTAGAGGAGACTTGAGTTACTCTGCACATGGGAGGAGTGTGTACGAGGCTGGGGAATTTAGGCATGGCCTTGTAACTTGGTTTTGGCCAGTAAAATGCATGGAAAATTGCCATGTTAAAAAGCTACAGGGCAGATCCTCCGGGTTCTGTATTCCCTTTACTGTAGTAGCTGCTACTGTTGTAGTCATCTTGGGTTGGAGATGATGTGGAGTGTAGCCACTTCTAACTGATCATCAACATACAGTGTGGGAGACATAAATATTTGTTGCTGTAAACTGGAGATTGTTAAGTTTTTCTCTGATGTATTAGGCTTATGGGCCTTAGAGTCCCTGACACAATATTGAACATTGCTGCTGTTCGGTGAAAGTAGCTACAAGTAATAGCTAAATAAATGAATTTATAAAAATAGGTGGTCAGTCTATGGATCATGAACATTTGTAACTCAGACTATTCTGAATAATATTGCTGATTCAGTAGAGTAAATACGCCATCACTTGCCCGAATCAAAAATAAGAAGTATCACCTTTAAATCCTTTTTCATTTCTCAAACAAAAAACCTGTTCTTTTTCACTGACCTTCACTGAGTTGATAAAGATACCGACACAAACAGAACTATTTAGATACATACCAAAGTTAGTATAGCTAGAGCTGGAGTAGACCTGTCATTATTTTTCTAGTATGTTTTTTGTGACCTAGGGTATATTATTTTTTGGCTTGGTAAATGGAATTGTCATATAAATCATTCATTAAAATTGAACATGTTGGTTACTGTAGACTTACCTTTTCATTCCCATATTGTCAATATTAATTTTTTTTTTTTTTTTTTTAACCGGGGATTAAACTCAGAACCTTGAGCTTGCCAGGTAGAAACTTAAACCACTCAGCTGTATCTCCTGTCCTGCCAATATTAACATTACTAACAGTGTATCACCTACCCCAGATTAAGTTAATTTCCTTGGTATTGCTCATCTCCATGTACTCCATCATTGCTGTCTCCATCCTTGTCATTTATGTTATTGTGAGAACCTCTAGACTGGTTTCCTTTCCTTTAGCTTAGTTACTACAGTTACAGTGATTCCTTTTCTCTTGTAACTTCTTAATGTGTGGGATCCTCTTGCCTTCCAACTGGCAAACCAATTTCTTAATCTAGGATGGGATGTAGCTCATTTGGTGGAGTATGTGCTTCCTGTGTGAAGCCCCCAACACTGCCGCCTCATTTGTTCCTGGGATAATCTGCCTCTTTCTCTTTTTAGTTCACTGCTTATTGCTCCTTCTTCACCAGTGAGTCCTGTATTCTACTGTACCACACTGCTTTTGTTTTTCATAACGGGTGCACTGTTTTAGCTCCTTGATTCTTTGTACACAAGTGTATAAAACAGTCCTTGCCCTTGAGTTGTCCTTCACAGTCTTAGGGTCTCATTGTGTAATTTTCTTTGTAGTACTTTTCACTCTAAAGTCATGTTTTGTCTTCACCAGATGAATCAAGTTTTTGTAAGGACCAGGATTTTTTCACTGTCTAATATTTATAGCACCTGAACCAGTCCCTCATGCATAGTTGTCACTTGGTCAGTATTTACTGACTATAAATGGTTGAATGTGTAGAATATTTTCTTTGCAAAAGTATTGTATCAGGTGCAACCTATAAAATACTATATGTAATTTTGTAGCTGTTTTCTTCTGTCTGCTCCCAGTCTCACACTTAAATTTTAGGTTCTCTGAGATTAGGGATGTATATGTATTTTTCAAAGTCTTGTCACCTATTACTGTGCCTAATGCATAGTAGATACTCTTATTAAATTTATGTTTTTACCAGATGTCAGTTTCTAGTAGTCATTATTATGTAAGGTCTTTTAAGAGTAATTTAAGCTTTCTTCATTGCCTGTGAACTGTCATTGTTGTTTTTCTGAATATTTGAGACAAGAGTTTTGCCAGGATTTACACCTTGCTGTAGCTTCCCGGGTGGAGGAGTGCACCACTACCCCTAGCGAAGTTGCCTGTTAAATTTTAAAATATTTATTTTAAAGAATCCTATTGCTTCCAATGAATGTCCCTGTATTTGAGGCTAGAAAAGGTAAAGTGGGAGAGAAATACCATGACTTATAGTTAGGTGTTACTCATTTTCTTGGTGTAACTTATTTTTTTTTTTTAATTTATGTGTGTGTGTGTGTGTGTGTGTGTGTGGCCAGCTCAGCCCACCAGGGGGCGGGCTGGCTGGCATGTGGTGCTGGGGGATTGAACCGTGGTCCCTGGGTTTTGCTAAGCTTGTTCTAAGTAGGTGCTTTAGACCACTGAGCCATCTCACCAGCCCCGGTCTAACTTATTTTTGAGAGCTAGACATGTCACTCATTTCCTAAGGGGATGAAGTTGGGAAAGGTTTCTCAGCACTATTTTAAAAAAGATTTGTAAAGTACATAAATCATATAATTCTCACTGCTCAATTCATGCTTTTCTGTTTTGTCAGTTCTTTTTCAGCTTTCTTTTAACTTCATTTTGGACATACTTTTTGTGAAATGTTAAGGGATACTCCATATTTTTTAAATATATTCCAGATTGTAATCATAATAGTGAACATATGTATACTCTTCTTTGTTTAGGTTTTTTTTTGTTTTTCCTTTTAGGTATAAGGCATTGAACCCAGAGCTTCTGCACAAAGCTGCAGCCTCAGTTAATTTTCAGCTTTTGTTTTGAGGCAGGGTCTCACCAAGTTACCAAATTGTTTAGGCTGAGCTTGAATTTGTGATCCTCTTGTATTAGTCTTCCAGAGTGCTAGAATTGTAGGCTTGAGTCACCATACCTGTTTTTTTGTGGTTGTTTTGTCCTTGTTTTTAATTTTTTTTTTTTTTTGCGGAACTGGGGATTGAACTCAGACCCTTGAGCTTGCCAGGGAAGTGCTTATTCTACTGAGCTATCTCCACAGCCCCTTGTTTTAATTTGTACATGCTAAGCATGTATTCTGTTTTAGTCATTTTGTCTGTGGGGCATAGTACCCAAAAGGTGAAATTTAAAGGAGGAAAGGTTTGTTTCAGTTCGTATTTTAGAAGCTTTAGTTCTGCATATTGGAAGGTGAATGAAACTGCTCACTTATATGGCAACCAGGAAGAACAGCTCAAAGGAGGAAACAGACAGGGACTGCATATCATATCAGGTCTAACCCCAGTGGCCTTCCTGCTGTTAGACTGGCCTGGCCTCCAGACATCACACTGAGCTGTCCCACCTCTGTGATTTAGTCACTTTTTAAAAACCCTGCCTCTGAGTCCGTGAGGTTTTATGGCGACATCCAGATGTAAACCTCAAAGTCTACTATATGTGTAATGTTTTAATTCATTAACACTTTAATATATGTTACCTAAAGTCCAGTTATTTTTCAACACTAAGTAGTAGCTTTTATAGACCTATTATATTATATATGACAAACATCATCAAATACATTCATTAGGTATTTATTTAACCATTGAAATAGCTGTCAATTTACATTTTATTGTCCTTTTGATGAATTGACTTAAAAATTAGTTTTACTGTTGAAATAGGTCATGGTTTGTAGATCATGGAACAAAATATACGGAGGCTTTGAATGTTCATTTGCTTTGAGAATTGTGCTTGGCATGGGTAGTGCTTTAAAAGTAATCTGAACTGGGCATGGGGACGTGTGGCTGTAATCCCAGCACTTGGGAGGCTGAAAATAGGAGAATCAAATGAGTCCGATTTGTATAGTGAGACCTTGTACACTCTGCCCTAAATTCACAAAATAAATTAAAAAAATAATAATAATCTGAAAATTCAGATATAGAAACAGTAGATTGTTTGCAGTACAAGAAATTTCTTTAATAGAGCAATTTTCAAATTATTTTTCATGAAGTGCTGAGATTTCTCCAGAAATGCTTTTGGATCCATGTTATTACTCAGCTAGGGCTTGTCTAATAAAATGTCTCAAGATGGGTAAGTAAAACAAGAAATTAGAAATTCATGGTCTCATAGTTCTGGGGCCTCAAGGGCCAAATCTGAGTGAGTGCTGACAGATTTGGTCCTGCCAAGGGTGCTCCTGGCTTGCCCACAGCTCTTACTGTCGCCATTTCCTCTGTGTGTGGGAATGGGAAGGAAAAATATTTTTGATCCATCTTCCTGTTACAAGGCATCCGTTATTTTGAATTATGGCCCACCGTATGACCTCATTTAACCCTAATTTTCTCTGAAAGACCCTCTATCCACAGTCATTTGAATAGAGGGGTAAGGTTTCAACATATGATTCCTTCATAACTCAGGAAAGATATTGTTGATAAAAAGACCCACAAAAGTGAAAGGGATGTTGACAATTAGTACCTTCATAAATTACATAGCTTCTCCCATATGAGAATATCTTAAAATTACATTTACATGCAGCCTTTAGAAACCCATTTATTTTGTGAAATGGAGACTTTCCCTGGTAAACTTTCTTTGGATTCTATTTCTGAGTTTCTTACTAATCTAAATTCATGGTGTTTTAAGTGATATAAATGTTTCATATATTACCATTAGCATGAAGATTCCTGGGGGTTTCTAGGTTAAAGGTGAATTTAAGAATCAGAAGTTTTAATGCCGCTGTAAATTTTTGATTCTAAGTACGTGTCACATTTTTGTTTCTTGACACTTTTCTTCCAATTAAAACATAAGAGAGTATTGGGAGAGCTGTAGTCCCTGGTGTTCTTGGAGCTAATGGAGAAATTTCACTTTTTAGCCCAGGAAGTCAAGGCCACCCTGGTCAGCATAGAGAAACCTTATCTCAAATTGGGAGGCATGTTTTCATTCCATTCAGTTTTCAATTTTGGGAATTACCAAATAATAATGATAATTATAAAGGCATTTTGAAAAATAAAATTTATAGAAATTCATATTGCTCTGGGGTCAAGATGGCAGGCCACCCGGCTGTTGCAGCATCAGGCCGGCGGCTGGAAGGTATTCAGAAGTGGTATTACAATGCTGCAGGGTTCAATAAGCTGGGCTTAATGCAAGATGATACAGTATATGAAGATGAAGATGTAAAAAAAGCTGTAAGAAGGCTTCCAGAAAACCTTTATAATAACAGGATGTTTCGCAGGAAGAGAGCCCTGGACCTGAGCATGAAGCATTAGATCTTGCCTGAAGAGCAGTTGACAAAATATGAGGAGGATAAATTCTACCTTGAGCCATATCTCAAAGAGGTTATTTGGGAAAGAGAAGAATGGACAAGGAAGTAATCACATAGTTGAAGTCTGTGGATACAACTATCTTCAAAATATTTTTATGAACTTGGTTCACCCTGAAACACAGTTCAAAAATTATATGGTCTGCAGATACCGTACCTTAAATAAATGCCTGTTGTATTCAAAAAAGAAAGAAAGAAATCCATATTGCCTTACTTTTATGTGTTTAGTGTAGGGTCTGTAGTGTCTCACTATGCAGCTCAGACTCATAGTGATCCTCCTGTTTTCAGCCTCCCAAGGGCTGGGGTTACGGGCATGTGCCACCATGCCCAGTCTCAATCACCATCTCAGCGTGCCCTGCGGGTGGGGCCGGCACGGCTTGTGGTGCCGGGGATCAAACCCTAACCCCTAGTGCCATATTGCCTTTTCCCTAGTAATTTCTGTGAATTTTTCTCAGGTTAAAGTTATTTGTTTGTTTTTTTGATTTATGAGTTAGAGACAATCAAGGTAACTTACTAAGCTTTGTAGGCTTTGCTCTTACTTTAAATTCGCTGTCTTCCAGGGCTAGGGAAAGAGCTCAGTAGTCTAAGCACCTACCTGGCAAGCACAACGACATGAGTTTGATCCCTGGCACCACATGCTGTGCCAGCCACCAAAACCCTAGGCACACCATGCTGACCACTGAGCCCAGGTATGGTGGCATATTCCTGTAATCCCAGAGCTGGGGAGGCTAACACAGGAAGATCACTACGAGTCTGAGCTGCATAGCAAAGACCCTGTACCAAAAAGACAAAGTTTGCTATCTTCCTAACCTCAGCCTTCCGAAAGTACTGGAATTACAGGCCTGTGTCACTATTCCCAGCTTAAATTATTCTTTAAAATCAATTAGAACTTATAGAATGTCTGTTTGACAACTTTGGACTAACATTTATTTTAAAAATAAAAACACAACTTTATTACATTATAGTCATGTTCCTCAGAAACTCTTTTTGTCCCACTGTGCTACCAAGGTTGCCTTTGCTGAGATCCCACCTAATAGATACATATTTACATGCAGTGAATGCTTTTCAGTACTTGTTTACTAAACATAATCCATGGAGTTGGATTTTTACTGCATCTCTCTCAGCTGCCTTGCTTCCAACCTCTGTGTTGTGCTTTTATATTTTCATTTGCTTGCTCTTCTGTGTTATAAGTAAAAGCAGAAAAACCTGTTAGAAGCTCTGGAAGGCATTAAAAAATTATTCATTTAAACACATTATTCAAACGCACATGTGATTTAGTTAAGGAGCCATAACTACCAAAGGTAACAGATGTTCATCTACCCAGTCAGCAAACATGTTTGGATGGCCTGCTCTGTAAGGAATTTCATAAGGCAGTATGTGGGTTCAAGGTTGTGTAACAAGACACTGATACTCTTCCTTTTAAAAGTTTTTTTTGAGACAAGGTCTTGCTATGTGGTGAGGCTGGCCTTGAACTCAAGGTAGCCCATGTTCACCATGAATTGATGGCAGCCCTCCAGCCTCAGCCCTCAAGTGGTGAGGTTATTGGTGTGTACCACCACACCTGACTGGGCTGTGGCTATTCTTGAGTCTGCAGTTTTTTCAGTAAAGAAAAAAACTCCAGGTACACAAATAAATATAATACCAGAAAGAATGTAATTGCCATAATATGGTATCAGGAGTAAAATAATTTGGGAGTATGTAATGTACGTAAATTGTTCTAGTCTCTTCAATGTTTGTTTTAAAAATTAGGACCAATAAAAGAGTAAGAATTGGTCTCTTCTTTTCCTCTTGAAAAATAGTGCTAAAAAAGTGTGACTAAGTGACCCAAGTCAGTAATACAGGACTTGTTCAGGGTAAAAGAACGCAGCAGTATTTAGGAGTGGTCACTCACTGTGACAGGTAAGGTTGTTAACTTGCTCGGCTCAGAAATGCCCAGGGGGTTAGCAAAACTTGCTTCCATGTGTCTGGATGGATCTGGAGGCCTGAATATGGGTTCTGTATGTGGCCCTGGCCTCTCTGGCCCCATGAGCTCAGCAGCTCTGCTTTGCCATGCCTTTCCACCATGATACTTCTGCCATTGAGTCAGCCAGTCACAGACTGAGTGCTCTGAAACTGGGAGCCAAATTAACTTCTCAAAGTGTGGTGTCCCACTGGGTATTACATCCCAGGGATGGGATGGCTGACCAGTATTCTTATAATGGGCATTTAGGTCAGCGTATGTGAGTTGTGTGGTCAGTACATGTGACTGTTGAAGATGTCACACCTGGGTGTTTCATTCATGAATACAGTATGTGGTCCTGCAGTCTGCATCTGCACGGGCTCTCAAGGCCTTTGTCTTCAGCACTATTGTAAACTGGGCAAGGCCTACTGGGACAGCCTTAGTTTATTAGGAACATGACCTTAAAAGAATAGTGGCACTGCAGTCCCTTCCTCCTCCTCCTCCTCCTCCTTCTCCTCCTCCTTCTCCTCCTCCTCCTCCTCTTCCTTGTCGTCTTCGTCGTCGTCATCTTCTTCTTTTCTTGCCTTTTCCTTTCTTTTGTGTATTTGGTACAGGGTCTCACTGTGCAGATCAGACTTGTAATGATCCTCCTGTTTTCAGCCTCCCCAGTGCTGAGATTACAGGCATGCGCCACTAGAGTTGGTCACTGGCTCAGTGCGCCCTGGAGGTGGGGCCTGCAAGGCATGTGGCGAACCCTGGCCTTGCAAAGCAGGTGCTCTTTTCCTTTCTTAGGGCAGTGAGATGAGCCTCCCTGCTGTGCTGCCTTGTCATAGGCTGGGGAGCCTGTTGGTGCCATCGCTCTGTTACCTGGGGTCTCCAAAGCCTCTTCCTTCACAAAATGTAGATTTTTCTCAGGTATTTATTATCGTCCCAGAAAATTTAGGAGCACACTTGGTAAATAGGCTTTGTGAATGTAATTGTTTACAAATTCACTGATCAGATGATAGGATGATTATCTTGGATTATCTTTCTGGGCCCAGTGTAAAACATGATTCCTTGAAAGTAGAACAGACAGGTGAAAAGAGAAGTCATGCCTGAAGCTCGCGAGACATTGCTGTTTACTTGGAAAATATGTGAAGGAATTAGGTTCTACCAGGAAGCTGCAGTGTGGAAGTGCCCTTTTGCCCACAGCCTCTAGAAAGGAATACAGCGATACCAGTCTATTTGTTTGTTTGAGAAAGTATCTCATTGTGTTGCTGGCCTTGAACTGTGTGTCCCAGGCTGCCCTCAAACTCAGGTTGATCTTTCTGCCTCAGCCTCCTGAGTGCTGGGATTACAGGTATGTGCCATATCTGCTTTTGGCAATCACTTGGTAGGTTTGAGACTGCAGGAGAAGAACTCAGGGGGCCTGGATGCTGACACAACTTACGAGATCAAAACATGGTCTTTTGTTTGTTTTGATGTGGGGTTGTACAGTCTGGCCTTGAACTCCTAACCTCAAGCCATCTTCTCACCTCCCAAGGAGCTGAGACTACAGGTGCACTGTGCCCATCTTAAACTGGTGTCATTTTAAGTAACTATATTTATAATTTAAAATGTAGCAATAGCAAATGAATATAGATTTATTATTAATAAGGCACTGATCTGACGGGAAAATAACCAGTGGTTGGAAGTTTATAAAGATTTCTTGTATAAATGTCTCCTTTTATTTTGATCAAGTGTATTCTTTTCCTATAAAAATGAAGTAGAATCATGAAATTCTTAGATTAGTACATTTAATTATTCACTTTAAATTAAATGTGATAGTAAAAAAACTATTTACTGGAACCAGATCAAGTGGTTAGAACTGGTTAACTGGAAAGAAAGTTTGGGTCTTAGAAAGTCTGAGCTCTGTTCCTGGCTCCTTAGCACTCGTGATCTCAGCAAAGTTTACATCATTTGAATCTGAAATACCTTGTCTGAGAAACTACCAGTCATCATTTGTAGATAGTAAAAATAAATGGAATAATATGAAGTACACCTAAAATGTTCCCGACATATTGACCTAAGGTGTAATGCACAACTGAAGATAATGTAATACTAAAGATTCTATTGAAGCTTTATTGGTTTTTTATTAATTTTATTGAGAAACAAATAGCAATGAGACAGTTTCAAAATGGATTAGTATGACAGTTTCAATAATTAATAAATTGCATATTGTTCTCTTTGTAGTGATTATTCATAGTATAAGATGCCTACATGATATCCTATCCAGACACTATTAGTACAAATCTTTCTTCTCATTGAATTAAGAGACGGTAGCTGTATATCTATCCCAACTATTTTGTACATACAGATACAAAAGAAAGCTTTATTGTTACCTAATTGTTAAGCATATAAAAGGCACTATTCAGGTAACTTAGTTCCATAAAAACTATGTGTTTCCTTGGAGGCTAAGTTACTAAATTATGAGGGTAAAATAGGTGACTTAATAGGACAGGAACGCTCAGCACGGAAGGGTCTTTCGACAGAGAATCCAGGCTGTGTTGTGCCACTCACCACTCATGGATATGCGGGGAGTACTTTTTGGGGAGGTGGAGGCTGAAGTGCCACCTGTCCAGTTCCCCAAGCCTTGCAGGGCCGAGCCTTGTGTTGATAGCATCGTTTTGCAGGTAGAAAACTGACTGCCTACTTAGAAATTCCTCTTCCTTTACAAAACTTTATGAGAGCTGGATCTTCTCTGTCTTTTTTGGCATTATATGCATCAGAGGTCCTCAAATTAATGACCTGCCACCTATTTTATAAAGCTTATAGACACGACTATTTTTATGGGCTGGGTATATAGCTCAGCACTACAGTTCCTATCTGGAAAGGGCAAGCAAGATCTTGAGTTTGATTCCTGGTACAAAAAAAAAAAGAAAAAAAATTTTAATGATGTTAATAAAGTGATTGCCAACAGCAGATGCTCATTTATAGTCTCTTTATTAACAGGGCTCATTGAATTCTAATTAATGAGCTGTTATGTACACCCCAAACAAAATCCATTCTGTTATTAGCACTTGTAGTACCAAGACTGTACTCAATATTATATGAAATATTATATACACACTATGTTGAACAACTTGTATATATAATATGGTATGTTGTTATCACAATTTAAATTTCCTTGGTAGTGAAAGTGTGGAACACTGGATATGGTCACATATTCCTATTGTTCTAGCTACTTGAAGGCTGAAGAAGGATTGCTTGAGCCCTGACCCACTTGGGCCACTTGATGCAAATGTCTACAAACAAAATAAAATTTAAAAACCAGTAATCTCAAACCTTAGGAGGCTAAAGCAGGAGGAACTGGTTTGAGCCAGCATGGCAGGCATAGTAAGGTCCTATCTCAAAACAAAACAGACACAAAAACAGATATACAAAACACCAGTTAGGGAAATATGTTTTCTCTCCTTATATAAGGAGAGAAATAATATCTTTGATTTCATCAGATGACACTCTTTGCCCTTTCAGAAAATGTTTACTGAGCTCTAATATTATCATGCCTGACACAGTGCTTAGTCTGTAGGTACTTGATAATTTTTGAATGAATGGTTATTACTAAATAATTTTGGAAAAGAGATAACAGAGCCAAGTTAGCAGTCCCCATCTTTCTGATTCTAAAACTTGAAAAACAGCAAAGCTCTCATAGCAACAAGAAAGGCTGTTTAAAGGTTGTTTAAAAAGGGCCTCTTGGTCCGGGGATATAGCTCAGTGGCACAGTGTCTGCCTGGCAAGCTCAAGGCCCTAAGTTTAATTCCTGGTACCAAAGGGGTAGGGGGTATTATAAAATTATTCACATACTAAATATTATTTTTCTATCTAAATCACCAAAAGTGGGCAGTATATATTGATATTGTAGAGCAGGAGTTGTTAGACTACAGCCACATTGAGCAACCTGCCTGTTTCATTTTTGTTTTTTTGTGATAGAGTCTCTCACTTTGTAGTTCAGGCCAGTGGCCCTCAAACTTTTGTCTATCTTCCTGCCTTAGCTTCTCCAGTGCACAGGTTACAGGTCCAGGCCCGGATCTTGCCCACCTGCCCTTCTGTTCATGTCTGTCTATCTGTCTGTCTGTGTCTCTGTCTCTGTCTCTGTCTCTGTCTCTGTCTCTCTCTGTTTCTGTCTCTCTCTAGTTTGTGTTGGTACACATCAGAAGTCTATTTATTTGTTTACAGATAGGTGCTTTCATGTTACAGTGCCAGGTTCAGTAGTTCTAGCAGAGCAGCAAGTGGCTCTTAATATTCTAAATATTTAATGTTGGCCCTCGCAAGAAAAAGTTTATTGGTGTCTGGTCCAGGGTACTCATATACCATCTTTTGCTTATGGTGAATAATACTGTTACTATTTTTATGTTTTCATTTTTCATGTGTAAAACCTAAGGTGAAATTGCTGAATTGTTTAGGAATAGTAGGAACTTAAAGAGTTCATGTTGGAACACTTTTCAGTATTTTACCTTTTCCCCTGGAAGTCTATGAGTTTTTCAGATTTTCTACTGTCATCACCAATATTCATTATTTTCTCATTGGGGTGAAATATCTCCTCAGATAGTATTTGATATGGTTTCTTAGGGCAAAATTGTATACGGTAATGGTCTTAAAATGTCCTCTCACTTTGTATGTCTCTTTTCTCTTTGTTCAAACTACAGTAATGTATAGGAGAGTAGGTATGGTGGCTCTCTGTGGAATGGGGAATTCATTGTTTCTTCGAGCCTTTGAAGAGCCTCCATTGTATAGTATTTAGCTATATCACTTGTCTTGTGGTTTTTTTTTTTTTTTTTTTTCTGTCCTAATATCAACCTATGATTTGATCATTTGTTGTTTCATTTTTTGGTACCAATTGTAAAAAGATGTTAGTAGTGATACTCGGGTGGGTCAGGAGAAGGGTACCCCTGGTTCAGGTTGGTCGTCTCAGTATCTCTTCTTTCCTGCTCCTTTTTTCACCTGCCTGCCTTGCTAGCCAGTTCCTGTTTCAACATAATCTCTGAACTTGTTTATCTCCCCCTTATTTTTCTCTTCGCTCCGTGACTTACAAAAGGAACATGAAATTTCTGGCATCTTTGTGTATCTAGCTCCCGTTAGCTCTTGGGTTCTTGTTCTGGGGCAAAGATAAAAGAATACAAAGCAGCATTCAGTAGAGAATGGCCAAATGTGTGTTTCTTAGAAAAAATAAAGGAGCCCCCTGCTTGTTTGGGTGGGGGTGAGGGTTCATAAGTGGAAAAACTGTGCTTGTTAAGGATGCTTCTGGGTGCTGGTAGGCCTTTGTTGTCTGGAATGCTTTGTTTGCATTTCTACTTCCTTCAAGGTCCCTCTCATTAGGTTAAGGACCTGTTTTTTTGTCCTGCCTTGTGAGGTCCTGATAGTTTCTTTAACTTAATTATTCAGGCCCTGTGGTATACTTACTCACTTAAGCCCTGAGCTTAAGTTTACTTTAGGGTGACTGTAGGGACCTATGCCCTACCTGCCTAACTTGCCCTTGCCCTATCACTTCTGTTCATTTGTCTTTGATCATTCTTACTTGACAGCTTCTAAGATCGGTAAACTACTGTTTTATACTTTTTTTAAAAAACAGGGTCTCTGTAGTTCAGATTGCCTTGAATTCACTGTGTAGCCTAGGCTGGCTTTGCATTTATGGGGATCCTCCTGCCTCAGCTTTCCTTGTGCTTGGATTGTAGGTGTGAGCTACCACGCCCTACCCTTACACTCACTTTTGAGTATAGCATTTATTTACTGTTTTATTTCTTCACTTTATTACAGTGTCTCTGATTTAGCTGAAATGCTTAGGTAGGGAGAGAATTCTGAGAGATTTATATTAAAGCATGTTAACTAAGCTATCAAGTGCTCAGCAATGAAATTTTACTGTACTCATAAAGAGCAGGACTTTAGTATGTTGTATGGATTGCAGATGATGTAGATCAGTGGCACAGTGCTGGCCTAGATTTGATCTTCAGCACTGTTCTCCCCCTCCCCCATACAAGTTGGCATACTTTTGAAAGTACTTCTGTTTCAAGCACAAGCATAAAGATGAACAAACTAGTCATTGTCCACAAGGAATGTTAGCCATTTGGAGAGATAGGGTCAAGTAATTACTATTACCGTATGGAAAAATGTGTTCACAAAGCTTATATAAGTTGTGAGCAGAAGACAGTATTATAGAGTTTGTCTTACCTTAAAGTGTTATCAGACAATAGTAAGCATTTCTGATGGGTGTAAGTAGTGTAGCTTTCAGGGTGGAGTTAGATTGGATTTAGGGTAAACTGTTCCTTTTATATGTGTATACTAACAAGACTACCCAGCATAATATAAAGGATTGCCATTGTCCACCAAAACTGCTTTCATACATTAAGATATTAATTTTCTCTAACAGATATGCCAAGAGTTTAATAGCACCTGGGCCTGGGAGATGGAGAAGAAGGGCTATCTTGAAATGAGTGTTGAGTGCAAACTAGCCCTCCTAAAGGTAATGAATGTGTCGTCTCTTGCAATTATTTTACTTTAAAATTTTACTTTTGATTCCTGATCACATTAGAAAATAAATGTAAAGTAGATATTTTTATTATGAGACGAGGATAGTGTTTTTTCTTTTATTTTTCCATCACAGAAACAGTCTGTACTTTCTAAAAATTATCTTTAAAGCTTAAATTTTATTTAAAGGGGTAGTAAGAGAATGGACAAGTAATTGCATTCAATTATGATTTTTTTTTTTTTTTTTTCAGTTCTCACTGTTACTGTTAGGAACTATGGCAACCTTGTACTGACTTTCTGAATTATTAGTAATTTGATATTATTTTCCAGATGACTAAGTGTACACAATTGCATACTTGCATAATGAAAAGTACTTCATTAAAATAGGTCATCTCAATGTAGGTTTATTTTCAGGTTTGAGGTTCTCTTTTTCCCTGTTTACTTTCCAATTAGTAGTGATATAGTCAGCATAATACAGAGAAAGAAAACAACTTGGTGAAAAAATTAATGAGGTCTTCAGTACTTTTAAAATTTACAAATGTTAGCCAGGTGTGGTGGTGCGTGCCTCAGCCTTGGGAGGCTGAGGTGGAAGGGTCACTGAGACTTCAAGGCCATCTTGGGATATGTGAAGTATTGAGTTCAGTCAGCCTGAACTCCACTGTGAGAGTCTGTCCCATACAAAAACAAATAAAAAATAAAACTTACCATTCTTCCTAAGTAGGCTTGTTCAAAGACCCCTAAAAATCTTACAAATGTTACTACATTCAATCTCCTCTCCTAAATTAAGAGGAAGCTGGATTTGGGGAATGACCAAGTTAGCCCTGCCCAGACTCCATTGCTGAAAACCAGACATTAACTAAAAAGGTCTTTATACTAGCAACCAAGACCTTTCACTATGATCAATCCACAAATTCCAGAGAAAAACAAACAAATATGAAGAGAGGAGGCAATAAAATGCCAACAAACATTGTGCACTTCCCAAAGTTCATCCATGGCACATGGAAAGGGAAGACATAAAAAGTCACATGGCTGAACTTTTCAAATGATTCAAGAGGAGATTAATAAAGATAAACTACCTGGTGAGCTTAGAGAAGATTTAACTAGATACATTAATGAATTTAATAAGGAAATCGATCAGGAAGTTTATAGAAGCCACCGATAAAATGCTAAATGAGCTAGAGGATACAAAATATGAATGACCATTTTAGCAAAAAATTCGAAACCATGAAAAAGTACCAAACAAATTCAGGAGATAAACATGATTTTGAAAGTGTGGGTGGCAGAAGTGAAGAAGGCAAGGACAGGATGTCAGGACTAGAAGCTAAGACTAATGTTGGTGACGTGTTGTTGAAAGATACCTTAAAAACAATAGTAGAACATGAAAAACGGGTGCAGCAGATGCTAGATGATACAAAGAAATTTTTTTTGTTGTTTTGTTTTGTTTTTTTGCGGAACCGGGGATTGAACTGAGGCCCTTGTGCTTGCCAGGCAAGCGCTTAAGATAATAGCAGAAAACTTTACCACATATGGAGAAAGAATTTAACATTCAGGTAAGTGATGCATATAGAATCCCAAATAGACACAATCAGAAAAGAACCTCTCAGCACATCATAGTTAAAATCCAAAAAGTCTACCCCAAGGATAGAATCTTAGTAAGTATCAAGGAAAAGTAGTGAATCACTTACGCAGTATGTCCCTAGCTTATGAAGAGCTCTTTTCTGAGAGGACCTTTCTAAGTTGTTCATTAGTCTGACAAAATGAGTCTTACACAACTGTGACACAAATATAGAATGTAAAGTAAAAAAAAAAAACCCTAAAAATAATGTAAATAAACTTTACTTTCACAGTTACCTTAAAGTGTACAGTAAGTACACAACAGTACAGCTGTGGTAATGTCTGGCAGATGAATGAGCTGCTTCCATGATTTGTGTCTGAAAGTTCATGACTCGAATGTTTGATGTTGGTGAAGTCAGGGACTTACTGTAAAGGCCAACCCATTAGAGTTATAGGACACTTTTCACCATAAATTTAGCAGGACAAAAGAGCTTGGAATCAAGTGATTCAAGTCCTAAAATGAAACATCTAATCATCCAGTCTTATGTCCTATAAGACTGTGTGAAGATTGGTGGAAAAATGAGGTTTTTCCATGACGAAGAACGTCTTAAGAGATTCTTGACAAGCAGTCCAGCAGTCTAAAATGCATTCTCAGGCATGTCCTAGAAAGAGAGAATGAAGCCAACAGGGTCAGAAGATGAAGAGAAGGAACACACACCAGACAGGGTGAGCACTTAACCAAGAAAGAAAAAGCAAGGTGGGGTAGGGGGGATATCAGCAATAGGAAAATAATACAATAAAATAATAAGCCAATAATAACTCTAAATGGTCTCAATTCCCAAAACAAAAGACGCCGATAGGCAGAATGGATCAAGAAACAGAACCAAGTGGTATGCTATCATCAAAGAACCACATTCAACCCATGAAATAAACTCATAGACTAAAAATCAGAGCATGGAAAAAATACTACATGCAACAGGAACCCCAAAACAAGCAGGAGTCCTGTTTTCAGGTCATGTGGACTTCAGCCCACAACTGATCAGAGGAAACACCGAAGTTTACTACCTATTGGTTAAGATAGCTATTCAACTCAATATAACAAGTATAAATATGTGTGCAGTGAATACCAGCACACCCAGCTGGACATAAAAGATAAGACAAACATCAGCACAAGTATAGTGGGGGACTTCAGTACTCTGTCACAAATCAACAGAATACTGGAGTTGAACCAAACGTTTGATCAGGTGGACTTAATAGTATCTTCAGAGTGTTACACTCAGTAACAAAATAAACATTCTTAGTAGCACATGTAGCTTTTTCCAAAATAGCCTATAGACTACCTCCTAAAGCATGGTAAATAAATGCAAAAGACTTAAAATTCTACTCATCAGATGATAGCTCAGTGAAACTAGAAATCAGTGGCAAAATTGATAACACAGTATACAGATGCAAGGAAATTAAATAATAAATTAAATAACAAGGAAATTAAATTAAATAATAACTTCACTAATCAATTGCTCAGAAAAAATTAAGAAAGAAATCAGACAGGTACTAAAAGCAGACAATATCAGTACAACATACTGATACCATCAGAAAACAACAAACGAAGTTCTAAGAGGGAAGTTTCTAGTTATGAATGCCCACATCAGAAAAATAAAGTGAGCCTGAATAAAAAATCTAAAGATGCACCTGAGGGTCTTGAAAGTCACAGTTACCTTCAAATGTACAGTGTTCTGAAATACAGAACAATTCAAATTCAGATCAGCAGTTAAATTGAGATTAAAAATAAAGGACGTCAGTGAATGGAATAGCTGTCTTTTTGAAAGAAAAAACAAAATAGACAAACCCTCAAGAGAAGGAAAAGACTCAAATTAATGTAAACAGACACAAAAAAGGCAAAGTTGCATTGTACATTGCCATAATCCAGATTATTAGCAGTTAGCTGTTCTTCAATTAATTTGAAGATCCAGAAGTGGATAGATTCCTAAGTAGATGTAAATTATAAAAACAGAGGCAAAAGATAAAACTCCTAGTAGCCTAGTAACAGATAATGAAATTAAAACTGTAATAAAGAATCTACCTGGGGGTGGGGAGATGGCTCAGTAGAATAAGCGCTTCCCTGGCAAGTGCAAGGTCCTGAGTTCAATCTCTGGTTCCACAACAACAACAACAAAAAAAAGAATCTACCCACTAAGAAAATTCTAGGACTCAGTGGACTCACTATTACATTCTATAAGAACTTAAGATGTAACACCAATACTCTTCCAACACTTCAGTGAAATTGCAGGGGAGGGCCAGCCAAATAGCTTAGCAGATTAAAGCGCCTGTGCCCTGCTGGCCCCACTCCCGGGGCTCACTGAGACCACCAATTGAGACTGGGTGTGGTGGCGCATGCCTGTAATCCCAGCTCTTGGGAGGCTGTAAACAGGCAGATCACTATGAGTCTGATCTACTAGTGAGACCCTGAATACCCTGTAGACCTTTTCCTAAAGTACAAAAAAAAAAAAAAAAGAAAAAGAAAGAAATTGCAAGGGAAAGAGTACTCCCATGGTCATTCCTGGAAAATAGGATTGTTGTAATTCATATCTACAAGGAGCCAGTCATTTTTTTAAAAAAAGGTGTACAGGCCTCATTATTTAAAGCATATGGAAGCACATATCCTCAACAAGAGAGAGGCAAACTGCATAAATCAGAGATTGTACATCATGACTAAGTAGACTTCGTCGCAGGGACACAAAGATGGTTAAATATGTGCAGATCAGTACATGTACTGTAGCACATAAATACAGTAATGCCTTCATTCATGAATCCTGTTTACAAATAATTCTGTTCTGAAGTACAACATTTGACAAAATTTTGCTTTCAATCACAAAATCCATGTTGGGTGACAAAACTGCAACCGTCTTCCCTCAAATCATAAAACAAATTAAGTTTGTCAAACAAGATAACACTCTAAAAGCAAGGATAGGGGGAGATGGCTCAGTGGAATAAGTGCTTCCCTGGCAAGCGCAAGGGCCTGAGTTCAATCCCCGGTTCTCAAAAAAAAAAAAAAAAAATTTAAAAAAGGGGCCAGGGAGATGGCTCAGTAGAATAAGTGCTTGCCTGGCAAGCACAAAGGTCTGAGTTCAAATCCCTGGTTCCGAAAAAAAAAAAAAAAAGCAAGGACAAAATTGGCAAACATTGCAATAGATGCAGATGAAACTTTTGATAAAATCCAACAGCTATTCATTCATGATAAAAACCCTGAAAAAAGTAGGTGTAGAATGATCTGATCTCAACGTGATAAATCACGGCAGTCTACTGCTATCATCGTATTTTTTAAATACTATTTTAAAAAGTCTTTCATTTATTTATGTGTTTGGTACAGGGTCTTTCTATACAGCTTGGACTTGTAGTGATCCTCCTGTCTCAGCCTCCTCAGTGCCTGGCTTCATGCACTCAAGGTTCTGGGGCTGGCACAGCATGCAGTACTGGTGATTGAACCCATGTCCTTGTGCTTGCCAGGCAGGTGCTTAAACTGCTGAGCTATCTCCCCAGTGCTGCTATCATCATATTAATTGGGGGAAAACAAAGCTTTTTCTTTAATATTTATGCTCTGATAAAGACATTATCAACACTCATGTACAATGGAAACATTAACTTAGGCTAGAGCAAGAAATAAACAGGTTATATGTAAAAAGGAGGAAGAGATTATCATTTGTAGATGACATGTGATCCTCTACATAGAATATGAAAAAAATGCACTGGAAGTGTCTTAGAATAACCAAATTTAGTTGTATGGCAGGATTTGAAAATCAACACACAAATCAATATGATTCCTGTACACTAATAATGAACTCATTGAAAAATCAGGAAAATAATACCATTCATTGTAACACCAAGAAAAGTACATATAATTAACCTAACTATCCAAGGAAGCAAAAGACCTCTGTAATAAAAAACCTGCTATACTCTGAAAAAGGAGATCTAAGAAGACATCTGAAAATGGGAAGGTAGCCCCTCTCCTGGGTAGACAGAACCTGCACAGTCCAAGTGTCCATAAGTCCAGTGCTAGTATATAGATTTATTATAATTCCAATCAAAATACTAACAACATTCCTCCCCAAACTAGAGAAAACAGGCTGAAAATACATATGGAACCAGAAGATGCCCAGAATACTAAAAGCAATCCTGAGTCACTGCAGCAAAGCAGGGGACTTCAAGGTATATTAGAAGCTTCCAGTAATTAAATCAGCAAGGCACTGACACAAAAACAGGCATGTGGATCGGTGAGACAGACTAGAGGCTGCAGAAATGACCCAGGCACACCTAACCATCTGGTATTTTACAAAGCATCCCAAGACATACACTGAATGAAAAGGAAAGGTAGCCTTTTCAGCCACATAGCAGTACATACTGTCTTTTTTTTTTTTTTTTTTTGTAGAACTGGGGATTGAACTCAGGCTCTTGGTGCTTGCCAGGGAAGCGCTTATTCTACTGAGCCATCTCCCCGGCCCCAAGCAGTGCATACTGTCCAGGGTACCTGTAGGCACATGTCATTTCAGCCAGTTGAAATCATTTAATAAAACTGTCATTTTTGTATTTCCTGTTAATAATCTTTCAAAAGTTAACAAAAAATAATGCAGTTATAGGTCATCATGTATTTAAATCATCAATCTGGTAAGTAGTAATGAAATGGTATTGGGAATACTCGCTGTCCATGTGCAGATGATGGACTATAGACCCGTATGTCACCATATACTGAACTAAAATAAAAATGGATCAGTTTCTAAATGTCCACTTAATCTACTTGAAGATAAAATATGTAAAACCTTTAAAGACATAGGCATATAGGTAAAAACTTCCTAAACTGAACCCCAGATGCACAAGAAAAAAGAATCAATGGGATCATATCAAAATAAAAGAGCTTCTGCTGAACAAAGAAAATGAGAGAGAAGAGACAGCCTACAGAAGAAGAGAAAAGCTTTGCCAGTTATGTGAGACCAGAGGTCAAATATCTACAATATATAGAGATCTCAAAAATTAGACCTTCCCTACAAATTAAAAGACTCCTCAAAGAAATGAGCAACTGCAAGGAATAGAGAGTTCACTGAAGAAGTATAAATGACCAATAAATAAATGAAAAAATGTTCAACATTGCTGACAGTTCAAGAAATGCAAATTAAAACAGTAAGATTCTATCTTACTCCAGAAAGAAAGGCCGTCTTCAAGAAAATGAATAATGAGAAATTTTGGTGAGATTGCAGGGGGAGAAAGGACTTTCATACATTTTTAGTGGCATGTAAACTAGTGTAGCTATTATGGAGCTTCCTCAAAAAACTAAAATGAGAAATTCCATTTGAATCAAGTATTCCTCTTCTAGGTAGAATAGTTAAATACTTTTCATACTATAGTAATATATGCATGTGCTTTTTTTTTTTTTTTTTTTTGGCGGTATTGGCGTTGAACTCGGAACCTTGTGCTTGCCAGGTAAGTGCTCATGCCGCTGAGCTGTATCCCTGGCCCACATACTCATGTTTATAGTAGCATAATTCAAAATAACAGAATCTAGGAAGCAGCCTACATATCCATCAAAGATGACTAGATAAAGAATCTGTCATATTTATGTACAATTGAGTACTACTCTAGGATAAAGAAGGAAAAACGAGTCATTATCAAGAAAATAGATTCACCTTGAGACCATAATAGTGGAAAAAGTAAAGGCACAAAGTTAAATACCTCATGACCTTTCATTCATTCATTCATTCATTCATTCATTCGGTATAGGGTCTCACTACACAGCTCGGACTTATAGTGATCCTCCTGTTTTCAGCCTCCCCAGTACTGGGATTATAGGCATTGTACGGTCTTGGTGGCTGGCTTGGTGGATTATTCCTGAGATCAAACCTGGTCCCTGCATTTGCCTAAGCACACGCTTAGTTCACTGAGTTATCTCACTGGCACTCTCATGGGATCTGTTATATGAGAAACCCAAATATAAATAGTCAACCATTGATTATAGAAGGTTAGCAGATAGGTATATTTTTAATGGGAAGAAGACCACAAGATGGAGAGGGTGGAAGTAGGGGATAGGGAGGGTCTGGAAAAAGAATCAGAATGTGTTATATACATAATCCATCCTTCCATGGAATATAGTTATATGCTGTAAGCATGTACTGCAAAAAACAAAACAAAGCACACGAGAAGAAACAGGTACAGAATCCCAAAAGTATAGAAGCTTGTGTTGTCCACTGACTCCCTTAACCCTCTCCGCCACTCCCAAAACACACACATCTGCACACATTTTGTTTCCAAAATGTTAATCGTTTCAAATTGTTGTATAATCCTACAGTTTTTAAAATGAGTTGTTTAGGAAAGATAAACAAAATTCAGAAATTTATTGCTCAGTTATAAAAATAAAAGGGGCTCAAATAAGTAAAGGAAAAAAAAATGACATTACAACTGATGTCACAAAAATCAGAACCATCCTAAAAGATCTCTGTGACCAAGAATATTCCAACAGTACAACCTAAATTAAATGACTTAACTTCTTAGAAAAATGGAGTCTACCAAGTTTGATTTATGATGAAATAGAATGTCTGAACAGACAGGAATGATTATGGAGATTAAATCACTAATGACCCTCCCCTCAGCCCCCCCCCCAAAGCCCAGACCTTGATAGCTTCACAGACAAACTGTAAAAAAACATTTAAGGAATAAATAACAGTTGTCAAAATCTTCCAAGTAACTGCAGAGGAGGATACTCTGAAGCTAATTTTATGAGAGTAGCAGGACTGTCTTGTTCACAGCCCAGCTAGGCTAGGCCAGTGCAGTAGGGTTTTTACTCAGCGACCCAGAGCTGGTTGTGACAAGGCTTATTAAGACTGTCTTACAGAAAGAAAGTATTAACAGATACTTAACTAATGAGGAAGAGCTGCTACTGGGAGGGCCCACAAGAGGAACATACCTTATAAGAGTGGTGCTCAGAAATTGTCAAGGGGGCATGCTCAGCTGTAGGGGTGTGCAGCAAGTTCCCCAAGGGTTGCATAGCACACCTCCTCTCTGGAGATCCAGTTGTCGTGGTCTGGATAAGTTCTTAGCAGACAGCTTTCCAGGTCTATGCCCCCTGCCTTTACTAGTATCACTTACTCTCTCTGTAGTTCCTTGTTGTGCACTCCATGTACCACAGAGAGAGAGGTGACTTTAGCTTGTGTGCAGAAGAGTGACTTTGTCAGGAACTCTGGGTTGTTTGGTTCCGTATGCTCTTAGATTCAGGTGGCTGGTTTGGAACTCTCTTTATGGAGAGTCCCTTTAATTGACAAATCTTGGGAATGCGAAAGAGCATCTCAGGGACATCTTGCTAAATGCTCTTGTTTTTTCCTCAGGGATAATATACATACCATGTTACCAAAACTAGAGAAAGACCTTTAAAAGAAAATAAAATTAAAGACCAGTATACATGTAGTACATTGATATAAACAGTATACTAGCAAACTGAATTGAACAAAATATTAGAAGGATCCAGACCAATAAGATAGCTCAGCGGACCAAGCGCCTGCTTAGGCAAGTGCAGGGACCAGGGTTCTATCCCCATCACCATATGCCTCACTAGCCCTGCCCGCAGGTATGCTGAGCCAGCCACTGAGTTCCAGTGTGATGGTGCATGCCTGTAGTCCCAGCGCTGGGGAGGTTGAAAACGGGAGGATCACTACTGGGTCCAAGCTGTGTAGTGAGAACCTGTACCAAATTATCTATCTATCTATCTATCTATCTATCTATCTATCTATCTATCTATCTTTTTGTACCAAATATATTTTTAAAAAAATCCTTTACCATGATCAAGTGCAATTTATCCTGGGATCTGGGGTTGTAAGCATCATTCAACATTCCAGTAAATGTGATAGACCACATTGAAGAGTGAAGTACAAAATGCATATGACCATATCATTATACACAGAAAAAGTATTTGACAGGGAGAGGAAAAAGATGGCCAAGCTGTGAGCGTCAGCAGTGTGTCTCCTCTGGGACTAAGTCTCCAGAGTTCTAAAAACAGTAGCGTAACAGTAGCATAGAGAGGATTCAAAGTAAGAAGGGGCTGCTTGGGAACATGGAGGGACCTGACAGAGGAGGAGGAAACAGCGATAAGGGACAGAGAAGAGATGGAACACATCACTGAGGAGCCAGGGGACCCAGCAGACCGCGCTCGAGAGTGGTTGGCTGGCTGCCAGTTAGGAGATCCCCTGGTACTTGGGTTCATGAACTTAGTTTGTTCACAATTTTGAAGTTTAATTTTTAATTTATTAGAACCCAGTAAGTGATTATTTTAAAAGCAGAGTTTTCATCAAATTAACACTTAATTCAGGGCAAAAATATATTTTAAAAACCTAAATTTTGAGGCAGAAGTAAAACAAGAAACAGCATGTCTATTACAGATTGTAGAATATCAGATTGAGAGTCATATAGTATTTAACACCACTAAAATGTGTTAATGCAATCAGAGTATTATCCATTGGTCCAAGATTTCTCAGTCTGTAAAATGCCTCTGTTGCTAATTGAAGAAATTTTGCTATGCAAGTAACAGCTGCCACATAACCAAGTGGTCTTTTTTTATGTCATTTTTTAAAGATAGGTAATTTTACAGATTTTATTTGTAAAAGTTTTCGAGTATTAATATGAAGTATTGCTAGGAATATTTTTATTTATTTATTTTTGGGGGGGTTTCATTTTCTTTTTTTTTTTTCTAGGAATATTTTTAGATTTACTTCCCAATGCTAATTCCCAAAGGATGTCTATCACTTCCATTTTAATTCCATTTAAAAAATTCTGTGAACTGTACTTATTCATTGTAGGCCTGTCCTGATAATGAAGGTGTAAGTTATTTTCTTTGCTATGGTAGATGAAATTGTATTCAATTACTGCATTTCTTTCTAATTGTTAAATAAATTCAAAGTGAAGTCAAAAACAGTTTTTTTTGCACCTCAAGTGAACAATCTATTTCTACAAGTTTTGATTATGACTGGAACCTGGGGGTGGGAGGCAGGGGGATTTCAGGTTTGTCTCTCTGTGGTGCTGAGGACCAACTAGGCAAGTGCTCTGTCACTCAGCGATACCTCCAGCCCAGCATTTCACATTTACAGTGAGTTAACAGTAGCTTTTCTGAAAAACAAGGTTAACAACCTTAAATTTCTTTCATGATAAACATCTGTTTTGGGGACATGGAATAAGATGTAAAAGTGCTTTCATCAGAAAACAAGGATTAACTTGTCACATACATAGCTTAAACATTCTTCTGAGTAGTGTCAAAAAAGACAAAATGTATTTAATTTTAAGTCTAGCAAATAGGTTGATGGTATCTTCACTAACAGTAATTATAAAGATGCTTTTTTTATTCCAAACTTTAAGCTATTATTAGTGTACTCACTGTACTTCTGTCCTTATTTTTGCATTAATACAAACTTATTAAAATTCCTTAAGTAATATTTCTGAAAAAAATCTAGTTAAAGAAAATCATTAAAACTACAAGGAAGGCTTTCAAATACAAATTGTAGGTTCATTTCAAAGTAGATTTAGCCCCTTTCAGGACCTGGCATTTAAATCGTGAATATCCCACCAATGCAAACTGTGAAAATAAAACTCTAGCCAGTACTGACTACAGTTAAACGGTACTGGTATCATGGGGGAAGAGAAACTCAAAATGCATTCAGCAATTTCTGGCTAAGTGATTGATAAATACTTATATCTTTAAAGGTTATCTTAAATTCTGTGAGTCCTCAATTGTAAGCTAATCAGCCAAAACATATTAGCACTTACATAAAAGGAGTAGAAGGTGATTTGCGTGTGTGTTGTACAGCATTCGGATTCTGGTGCATCATTCCTTGAAGAGCTTGAAATGAACAGTAGACAATGGAGAACCTGTCAGGCTGACAAGAACATATTAGTGTACACAGACTCTTCAGCTGAGCAGCTGTTCTCAGTTGTTCCCCATTTTGGCAAAGGTGGCCACATTTGTGATTATGTGGAAAATTGGCTGTGGTCATGTTTGTCACTCTATGCAGAGTTTACAAACAAAAACAAAATTTTACATTGTTTTTGTTTGTGAATCAAACTGTTTGCAAACAAAATCAAGGTACAACTGTAAAGTGAAAATAAAAACTTTCCACTCAAGAACCACGTTGGATCTGACAGAATCAGCGACATTTGGAACACACAAGGACAAAGCACAATACTGCTTTAAGAGTGGCCTTCGACAGCAACCAGTTAGTGAGTAACATCTGCACAGCACCTTCTGCTGTAATCGTGGACCAGGTGGTACTGGGGATGCCACTGTATGGAACGGCTCCTTGTTGGAACAAGAGTCCCTAAAGCAGCCCCTTGGCTCCAAAGCAGTCTCTACATTGTCCTGTTCCCAGGGTGAATGAGGAAGGGAGTGCTAAAGATAGCCGGTGGGTGGAAAGTAGCTGGAGCGAGTCTTCTTTTGGTGCTGGACCCAGGAAGCACAGACCTTCCTCCCAGGCTCAGAGGCCAGGTTCAGCCTGAGTTACACAAAATTTCAAGGTCACATTGGCATCCTGTTCCCACTGTATGCAGATGCTTTCTCAAAAGAAGACCTAAAAAAAAGGCCAATAAGTATATTCTGAAATGCTCCATGTCACTCACCATTAAAAAATGCAAATTTAAACCACAATGAAATGTCACTTCAAGTCTGTTAGGATGGCTATTACCCAAAAGACAGAAGTGCTGGTTGAAATAATGTCCTTTATACAGTGTTAGTGAAAATTAAGTTAGTACAACCATTATGGAAAACAGCATTGCACTTCCACAAAAATTAAAAGTGGAACCTCCAGGTGGTTCATTAGTGTCAATACCGGGTACATATCCACCTGAAAGGAAATTGGATCGGCAGATACACCTGCATTCCCTCTTGCATGCTCATTGCAGCTTTAATTACAGTGTAAAATCAGTCTTAAGTGTCTGTTTCCTGATTTCTTAGTTACTGTTCTCTCATTGCTGGGACAAATACCCAACACTCAAAATGAAGGAAGGAAAGGTTTATTTAGCTCACAGTTACTGGAGGTTTCAGTCCATA
>NW_004524625.1:3897062-3898987 GCF_000260255.1 Octodon degus | reverse complement strand
TTACCTGCCCCAGGGTAGGGGAAGTACTCACACCTATGGGTACTTCCCAGTACTTACCCACCTATGGGTAATCCCAGCAGTACTAAGACCCATAATCCCAGCCTTGGATCACACATAATCCCAGTGGATCATGAGTTGACGCAAACTCTAGAAGTCCTCACTCACCCCGTGACTACATGAGGCTTTGTGGGGACAACGAGACACAAACCATAACACCTGATGAGTAGAAAGACAAAATGTGGAATATAGACAAAATGGAATGCTAGTCAGCTTTAAAAGAAGGAGACCCTATCACTATGACAATGTGTGTAAACCTGGAGGACATCGTGTCAAGTGAACTAAGCCAGATACAACAATGCCATGTTCTCACATGAAGAAACTCAAACGATGAAAACTCACAGCAACAGAAGTAGAATGGTGGTTACTATTGGTTTGAGGAAAATAAGAATATTGAAGAGATATTAGACTTTTAAGAATTCATTTATAGAAATTAATTCAGGGGTTCTAATGTACAGGGTAGTAACTGTTAACAATGTATTTTATATTTAAAAACTCACAGAGGGCTGGCCAGATAGCTCATCAGACTGAAGTGCCTGCTCAGGCAGAGCACAGCGGCCGGGTTAGATCCCAGGTGTGCTGTGCTGGCCTCGCCCCTGGGGCGCATTGTGATGGCAGTTGAGACTGGGCATGGTGGTGCACATCTGTAATCCCAGCACTTGAGAGACTGAAAACAGGAGAATCACTACGAGTCTGAACTACATAGTGAGACCCTGTAGACCCTGTGCTAAATACAAAAAAGAAAACTGATAGAGTGGATTTTAAGTTTTCTCACCATAAAAAATGTATGTAAGGTAACAGGCAAGTTTATTAGCACAAGGTTTGTGTTTATAAAACATAATGTACACTATGAACATAAGTACTTTTTACTAGCCTAAGCTTTAAAGACAGGGTCTCACTGTGTAGTAGTTCAGGTTGGCCTTGACTCATTATATAGCTAGGGTTGACCTCGAACTCCCAATTCTTCTACCTCAGCCTCCTGCGTGCTGGATTGCAGGGTATGTGTCATCAAACCTGACTCGTTAATTCAATTATTTTACACATATTCTACACTCAGGGAAAAAGATGGATAAAATGTGTGTATTCTTGTTTTGTCCCTGAATCAGCTCTGTAGTTTGCCATTTATTGTGATGGAGAAATATTTGTATTTTGTAATTATTTTTCAGTATCTCTGCGAGTGTCAATTTGATGACAATCTTAAATTCAAGAATATTATTAATGAGGAGGATGCTGATACTATGCGTCTCCAGCCGATTGGGCGAGACAAGGACGGCCTCATGTACTGGTACCAGTTGGATCAAGATCACAATGTCAGAATGTACATAGAAGAACAAGACGATCAAGATGGCTCTTCATGGAGATGCATTGTCAGGTACATTTTACTGCGCTCTCTTGGCATTTGCTTCTGGTTTCCTTACCTTGATCCTCCTGACTGATCTGTGAGATAAGCAGGGACCTTTTTTATGAAGTTAGTGAGTTGGCAGGGCCTGTCCTGTATGCAGCACAGTATTCCTAGAAGACGCCTAATTATTCATCAAATAAAATTTAAGTATTTAGAAATTTGAAGTTTTAGGACCTAAACATTGTACACAGAGGAACACATTTTTAGACAAAAACAATAGTGTTTGTTTCTTTACTTTGTTGTGCCCTATTACATGTTATTTCTAACTTTTACTTTGGTCTGTTTTATTGGAGTTTTGACAAACATCATGGTTTTTATAATAATTCACTTAAATTAAGTTCTGTGTGTGTTGAAAAGTATATTTGAAGAGAGCCATTTAATGAGAGCTATTTAATACATGGCCTTGAGATACAACTTTTTAAATTGTTTGATAATGGTATTGAGATCTTTATTCAAAATGTTTGTA
>NW_004524625.1:3882026-3896057 GCF_000260255.1 Octodon degus | reverse complement strand
AGGTCCCTGTGCTTTGGTAAGCTTGTTCTAAGTAGGTGCTTTAGACCACTGAGCCATCTCACCAGCCCCAAAATTTTACGTTTTTTTTTTTAAATTTTGCGGTACGGGGAATTGAACTGAGGCCCTTGCGCTTGCCAGGCAAGTGCTTATTCTACTGAGCTATCTCCCCGGCCCTGCACCAATGTACTTCTGAAGTACAGTTCACTCGTATCTCCCTAGGAATGCCAGCACTTAAATGGGATTGTGTTCATGCCACAATTTCATGTCTTCTATTGCCCAAATTAGCCTCACATCATTGTTTCAAAGTGTTCTTTCCTGATTTGTAGATAAAAAGTATGACAGAGAAATAATCACAATTATTGGTGTCCCCCCCCCCCCCCTTTTTTGCAACCAGGGTCTTGCTGTGAAGTTCGGCCTTGAGCTCTTTGTTTTGCAGACTGGTCTCAAACTCGCACCAATCCTCCTGCTTCAGTCTCCCAAGTGCTGGATTACAGGCATGGGCCAACAGCCCCAGCCAATGATTATTGTTGATCAGTCATGCTTACTACATTTTGTAAGGTTCACTGTTTTAAGGAGATTCTGCCCTACTGCATGCTGCGAGAGCTTTGAATTAGCGACGGTGCTTCTCTGGGTTCATCTGTTTACCATCTGTGAGCCTTTTGGTATCACTTTCTTTCCCTCACTTCCCTATACACTAAAATGACTGTGATACTTTCCCAGAACATTGTAAGGCGTATCACGTATGCTGGGACCACAATACATTTTCAGCAAACATTTGTTCTTTTCTTCTCAACTCCTATTTTATTTTTGGTACAGGGAATCAAACTCAAGACCTTGTGCTTGCTAGGCACTGAGCTATATCCCTGGCCCACATCTCGTTTTATTTATTTAGATAGAGGGTTTTGCTATGCAGTTTGGGCTGGCCCTGTGCTCACTTTTGTAGCCCTCTAGGCTGATCTGGAACTCACAGTGATCCACCTATCTCAGCTTCATGAGTGCTGGGATTACAGGTTTGCACCACCACTCCTGTTTCTGGGACTGGCATGTCATGCGGTACCGGGGGTGGAACCTGGGACCTTGTGCTTGCCAAGTAGGCTCTTATGCTGCTGAGCTATCTGCCCAACCACCATCTCTTTAAATATCAAATTTTCTCACATTTCTAACCTCAGAGGTTGACACTTAATTTATTTATTGAAGAATATGTGTCAATAAGAAGATCAGAATTTCATTGACATTGCTTTCACCTTTAACTTTTTCCCCAGGTTTAAAATAAGGGCTGGCCAAATAGCTTATCAGATTAAAGCACTTGCAAGCAGGCACAGGGGCTGGGTCTTCCATCCCCAAGCCTGCCATGCCAGCCCTGCCTCCAGGGCATGCTGAGAGGGCAGTTGAAACTGGGCGTGGTGGTACAGGGGGATTATTAAGCCTGTAATCCCAGCTCTTGGTCTGGAGACTGTAAACAGGCAGATCACTGTGAGTCTGATCTCGTAGTGAGACCCTGAACACCCTGTAGACCCTTCCCTAAAAAATACAAAAGGAAAAAAAAAAAGAAACATAAAATAACTGGACATAGTTTTTCCACATTAACAGCCACAGGTTTCTTTAGTGAAGTGGTTATTTTTCATCATTTGGGATACCTGTGAATAGGTTATTTCTGTCTAAATGTATCAGAGAAGGTTACCCAAATAAAGTAGAAATATTCAAGATAATTAAGAAACCATTGTGTTTAATGACTGATTTCCTCTTCTAAATCCAGTTTTTAAACACTTACTGGATGCATTAATATTTATTTCATTAATTGTGTAAATTTATTTTGCTTATCAGTTTTTGTCATGACATTGTGCCAGTCAGTAGGAGGGGTATGGCAGTGAATAGTACAGCTCTGGGACCTCGACCTGGCATAAAGCGTCGGTCAGGTCCAGAGTATGTATATGGTAAGGAATTCGCTGTCTGTTCCATGTTTCCTGTAGAAGGACTATACTTTTCAGATTCTCATTTGGGTGCGCTTCTACATATTACCAGAAGCCAAGAAGACTTGTGATATGGCATTTCAGTTAGCTTCAACTCACTAGTTAACTATTGTTGAGAGAAATTATGAGCTACCTTGGCTCTCATTTTGTGAAGGTTAAATATTAAAATCTGTGTGTTATTTTTGATTCCTCAAAAAGGTCTGGGTTAGGGATGTTGCTGTGCCGAACATTCTTTATTGTGTTGAGGCCCTGTGTTTGTTCCTAGCACAACGTCCAAAAGATAGCACTCACTTGTCATTTCTTACTCAGAATAATTCATGATCCCCCTGAGAACATACTTGATACACAGTATTTAAATTCATATGCCATAGTCTACGAGACATGTTAGCATAGGAAACCCAAAGGAGATGATTGAATGGGAGGAAATCCTTCTTCCAGCAGCAGTTTAGGAATTCATAGCTTTATTAAGTGTGTAATCAGCAGATGTCCATTATAATTACACAGAATGATAAAATTGCCTTTAATAAGAAATCTTTCAGAAACTTGATGAGAAAAGGTTGACTCCCAAAAAAGGAACTGACAGATAAAGGTACAGCAAAAAAACCAGAAAAGGGCAACAAAGAAAAGAAAGAAGAAAGAAAGAGCAAATAAAGCATATAGAAGAACTTCAGCTTTTCATTTAGGTTACATGTAGATATTTGTCTTAACTTATTGAATACTGTGTTGCATGTCTTTTTTTTTTTTTTTTTTCCTGGTACTAGGAATCAAACCTTGCCAGGCAGGTGCTTATACTGCTGAGCTATATGCCAGGCTGAATACTAGTTTATTTTTTTTATTTTTTATTTTTTTTTTAAAGTATAACATTCAATTTATTATTTCTTTCTCAAGAGAATTTTCTTCAGTCCATTAAGACTCAGCTCCCCTCACATGGGCTTTGGTGGAGGTCGTGGGGCAGCACCAGCAGGTCTAAATCGGGGTGGAGGAGTTCGGTCCTTACGGGCTTCACGAGATGAATTTCTGACCACTTTGCTGTGAATGGCAGAACTCACACAATAATGCAGCTTCACATACAGCTTGGGAAGCACATAGCTGTTGAAGACACTCGCTTCGGAAATGTCCCTGATGGCGGCGGCCTCCACTATGTTCCGAGTGACAAACTTCTTAATAGCCTTATCCTTGGGTACGCACCGGGCGCAGTTCGTGCAGCGAATAGGCTGCACATGACTGCGGCCCTTTTTGGCACGACCGTTGTTCCTTCTTTTTTTCGTCATCTTGGAAAGGAGGACCCGAAAAACCTGAATACTAGATTATTAGTGAAGTAAAAAGCATGCTTTTTTTTTTTTTTTTTTTTGCTTAAAAGTATTTTTAAAATATAATACCATTATTTTCTTAGAGATCAGCTGATATTGGAAGCATGTTTCTTCCTAATTCTATTCCATTATTTTATAAGAAAAACTGAATAGTCTTTTGAATTTGGGTGGGTTTTTTCCTTATGTTTTAGAATTCTGTCTTTCTGGTACTAGGGATTGGATCCAGGGTCTTCTCACTGAGCTTCCTCCTCACCCAGTGTTGTTTGCTGCGATTCGGTCTCCACTGAATTGCCCACAGTAGACTTGAACTCACATTCCTTCTGTCCTAGCCTACTGTGTTATTGTGTGCAGTTCACAACCTAGTAAGTCAGTCTTTTTGGTACATTTAGAAGTTGACATATTTCTAATACCAACTGATATATTTATTTACTTTTTTAAGGAGTAATTATGTTTAGAGGTTTTTAAAAAAATTTTATTTATTTGTGTGTGTGTGTGTGTGTGTGTGTGTGTGGCCAGCTCAGCCCACCAGGGGGCGGGGATGTGGTGCTTTGGGATTGAACCGAGGTCCCTGTGCTTTGCTAAGCTTGTTCTAAGTAGGTACTTTAGACCACTGAGCCATCTCATCAGCCCCTCAACTGATATATTTAGAAATAGAACTGAGTACTGCAACTTAAAAAGTAGATGAAAGCCAGGCACATAGCACATGCCTGTAATCCACCTTTCTAAAGCATGGAGGCAGAAGGATGGAAAGTTCAAGCATAGCCTGGTCACTTTCTGTATCTCAAAATTTTAGAAAAGGGCTGGGAATGTAGCTCGATGAAAGGCCCTGACCTTTCAGTCTCCGTATTGCTAGTGGAGTGAAGGAATGAATGAGCAAATGAACAAATGCACAGACATACACTGCGCAAAAATGAAAACCCCTCCAAAGAGGTGTAATGAAATTTAATATAACCACAATTTATAAACTTTGTTAAATAGCATCTATTTCTACTTTTGAAAAATTAGCAATACAAATATAAGACAAATTTAAGCCGTTCGTGTTTGTAGGATATTTTAAGTAGAAAAAAATTTAGTATGAGACTTGTACAGAGATAAAAAAATTGTTAAATTTTATTAAACCATATGAAATTGTCAATACTTGAACATTTGAGCTACAAAAATGGCAATTTTGTTTTAATCAAAGAGTAGTAACAAGTTTCAATAAAAATTTTTTTTAATTCTAGCCAGTGTCTTTTTCCAATTAACACTCAAAACAGAATTTTCCCAGAAGAAAACATATTATCATTATTTTGTTTCCAATGTGGGCCTCGAAGAGAGAGAATAAAAGTACAAAGAAGGACTTGCTAAGGTACTTCTTCCTGTCCCGAGAGTGCTGTGGAAAGTGCCTGCTTAGATTGCATTTGGCTATGGAAGGCAACATTCTCAGCAGACTGTTGAGCAGGTGCTTTATAAAAAAAGATTAATATTCATACAAAAGTCTTTTTTTTTTTTTTTTTTTTTTGTGGAACCGGGGATTGAACTTGGGCCCTTGCACTTCCCAGGGAAGCGCTTATTCCACTGAGCCATCTCCCCGGCCCAAAAAGTCAATATTATTAATGAAAACCACAATGGGATATTACTTCACCCCTGCTAGAATGAAAATGACTTGTTAACAACACTAAGTGTTAGCAAGATAGGGATTCTTGTTAGTGTGATGTAAAATGGTGTAAGGATTTTGTGAAACTGGCAATTTCTTTAAATGTTAGTGAACTGTTATCCTGTGTCCCTCCAATTTTACTCCTGTATATTAATGTTAGAGAAATGAAGACATTTATAAAAAGTCATGTATGGAAACATTCCTAGCATCTTTATTCTAAACAGTATTCTTGTAATGGAATACTACTAAAGAGTAAAAAGGAATTGCTTCATATTATATTGATTTGTCTCAAAATATTTGTGTGCTGAGAAATCCAAAAAGTAGATACTGTTTGATTACATTTATTTGAAGTTCTTCATTTCACAAAACGTGCTGTGCTTTGTTAGCTGGAGGGATTCCGCAGGGATACAGAGGAGGGAGTTTTCTATGATAATGATATTATTTATTTGATAATGTGGGTTCCATGCTGTATGCATTTGTCATAGGTGTGAGCTGAATGCTTAGGATATGTTAATTTCACAATATAAAAGTTACACCACAGTAAAAATATTTTAAAAATTGGGAGTGGTTTTAACAATCATTTAAAAAAAAATCTGAACTCTAAATATGGTATACAATTTCTAGGCATGCTACTAGCAAATGCTATATACCCTGCTGCACACTCTCTCCAGACTGGTGGCTGTGTGTGTGTGTGTGTGTGTGTGTGTTTGGGGTACTGCGTGTTCAGCACAGGGCCTTTGCACTGAGGTATGTCCCCAGTCTTTTTTTATTTTTGTATTTTGAGACATTATCCCTAAATTACAAAGGCCAAGATCAGACTGTCTTCCTTCTGCTTGCCCAAGCACTGGGAGTACAAATGTGCTGTCCTGCTTTCTGTCCCATTTCGTAAGTTTTCCTTGTTGGTGGAAAAGACACAGGGAGTAAACTACTGTACAATGTCACGTGGCCTGTGCTGGAGACCCTGCCAGGGCACTAAGGGCCACATGTTTAGTCAGAGCTTTGGTAGAAGATGAACCCTGTGTTTATTATTTTGTTTCTTTTTCTTATTAGCACTGATTAGGACTTTTACTTCCGTTGGTTCTCCTCTCACTAATACAAACTGAGCGGCTCTTTAACTGGAAGAATTGTTAGAAATTATCCTTTATTTCCCCAGAGTGAAATTAAATAAGGTACAGATAGGAAGATACAGGATTACCTAAGTCAGTATCAGTCTGCTTCAAACTGAACTTCGAGCCTTTCCACCAGTGCGTTTCTCTCATAGCAGTTAACAGCAATCACATCATCTCAGTTGCTTAGGTCCTAGACCTCTTTTCTTATTCCAAATCTACTTTAGCAACAAATCCTATCAGTTTTCTATGCAAAATGTATTTAGAATTTAAGCTTTTTCATTTTCTGAATAGCTACATATTGGCCCAAGATACTTTTCTTTTCCCTCCTCTTGCTCCACTCTCCTTCTGTGATAGTTACTTTTCCCCAGTTGCTGAGACAAAATACCTGACACCTGAATTAAGGAAGGGAAGGTTGATTTAGCTCACTGTTTGTGGAAGTTTCAGCCCATACTTGGCTGGCTCCAAGGCAGGGTGAAACATGGCAGAGGGCTGCCATTTATGGTGGCAGAAAACAACAAAACAGCAAGAACAAAAGGAAGGAGCAGCACAATGAGCCTCTCCCCTGCCTGACACTGTATGCAGGCTGCCCTCCCTAGGGCAGGTAAGGTACTCATACCCATAATCCCAGCTTTGGACTCTGAGTCTTAGCACAAACTCTGGGAGCCCAGGCTTTGGGGGGACCCCTAGACACAAACCCTAACTTCCTTTTCTCATCTTCTTTCTCCCTTTTCTCTTCCCTATTCCCTTCTCTTACTTTTCATATACACAGTCAGCTTTGTTGTTGTTTTAGTTTATTGCCCAGTGATACAGCCAGTGCTGCTGTCTGTCTCCAGGACAGTTTCTTCAATCCCCAAATGAAACCCTAAATCCATTAGCAGTTACTCTCTTTTCTGTCTTCCCCATTACTAATCTTCCTGTTTGTAAAATGTACCTATTCTAGAATTGGCACATTCTAGACAATTGTCAATTCTAGGCGTAGTAAAATGTACCTGTTCTAGACGTAGCAAAATATGACCTTGTGTGCTTGGCTTCTGTTACATAGTGTAATGTTTACAAAGGCTCCTAGATATAGTAGAAATCAAAAAGGGTTTTTGTTTGTAATGTAGTATTGGAGGTTGAACCTAGGGAAACTCTAATACTACTAATATTCCCAGACCTATTTACTTTTTATTTTGAGAAAGAATCTTGGTAAATTGTGCAGGCTGTACTCAAATTTGAAATCTCCCTATCTCCATCTGGAGTATCTGGGATGACAGGCGTACACCATCATGCCTGGCTTCTTCCCTGTGTTTCTGCTTTGTGTCTTTATTTACTGATGCTAGAGATTGAGTTCAAATCTTGAGTATGCTAGTTAAGTGTTCTACCACTAAGCTCTATCCCCTTTCCCTGCTTACTTTTTTTTTGGCTGAATAACACTGCCATTTGTAAATACACCAAATGTTACTCATTCATCTTATGCTTATCTTTGAGTTAATTGGAGCCACTGAGGGGGAACACATTTTTGGGTAAGAGAACACAAACACAATCACCCGAAATCTTCAACGAGTATGGAATTTGGGGACAATAGATCTTACTTTGTATGTCCGGTGGAAGAAATGGTTTGAAGGAAAGGGAGAGAAGGAGGACAAAACAATCAGATTACTTTTTAAGTTCATAGTATACTTTAGGGGGCCTGCCCCTTAGCTCAGTTCTTTAAGTGGCTGCTTCAACAAAGCAGTCAGGCTCAGGTTGCTGTGGTTCGATCCCCACAACTCAAGCCAGCCAAACCTGCCCTGAAGGTATTTGGAGGGGAAAAAAAAAAATCCATAGTATACTTTAAAAGATCCTGTTAAGTAATTTATGTATGACTTTGAATATATCTATATTTTTTAAAATTTGGCTAGCACATTGAATCCAGTTGTTAGATTAAAATGGGAGGGTAGGTTTCTGTTTTCATATAGCATTTATTAGGCTTGTATTTAAGCACATTAGGGCCAGGGATGGCTCAGTAGAATAAGCGCTTGCCTGGTAAGTGCAAGGGCCTGAGTTCAATCCCTGGTTCTGCCAAAAAAAGTAAGCACATTAAACAGGTTTGAAGTCTTTTAGGGAATTTTTCTGAGGTGATTTTTACTGTTAAATTCATTCCTTTTTGAAGTAAATGAGATGAATTTTTTCCTGGCAATAAATCAGCTCTTGAGTTATGAAGCTTTTAAAAATAGCTATCATAAATGACTTTTGTGTACTTCTTAGAACCCAGTGTAACTTCAGAAATAGCAAACAGGTTGAGGCATTTATTACAATATTAAAAGTAATAACATTAAACATAAAGCCTTAGGTTAGAGGCAAGTCTATGTAACAAAATTATGAGACAGCATCTTTGTGAAAAATAGTTTTTATGAGACAGTGTCACCATATGTAATGTACACTGGCCTCAGACCCATGGCACAGTCCTTTTGCCTCAGCTTCCTAAGGACTGGGATTATAGGTGTGAACCACCATCCCTGGCAAAAGCAAAAAGTAAATTCTTTCCAAGTGTTTGGATTTTAATTGTCCCTTGTATGAAGCGGAGCAGAACTTTGCAAAGAGAATATCTCATCTGATGTTCTTCTAATACGTAATTAGAATTTTAGATCATTTTATTATGTTTGCTCATATCACATGCATGTACAACAGTTTGTTGGCATGTTATTGTCTGAGGGATTCATCGTTGGCATTCTTTTTGTTGTTTTCTTTAGACCAATTTAATAATCCTTTAGAGAATCGTGACTTACAGATGAGGCTGAGGTCTATTGAAAATTCAGTTAGAACTTCCTTAATTCAAAGTTCTAAACTTTAAAAAAGGCTCCAAAATCTGAAATTTTTTGAGTGCGAACATGATGCCACAAGTGGAAAATTCCACCTTTGATCTTCTTTGATGTTTTGCAGTTAAAACACACGAGTAAGACACAGTTTACTCCACATCCCTTAGGGAAAAAATGACATAGCCCCCTTCAATTGTGATATTTTTCCCTATACACCCAGATTCCTCCTCATAGGACTAAAAAGAATAACAAAGAGGTCTGCGTGGTATGCTAGGGATACCTTTGGAAGGTTGCCCACAATGTCCCACATGAGCTCAAGACCTGCATATGTTACTGGTTTTTTAAAAAATTTTCTCTGCTCGTGGCTTAAAGATATTGAAAGATAAAAGTCCTTCAGACACCTTTGTGATTATCAGTGACATAAAGAAGAAGCAGCATTTATGAGTGTCTGTAGTATAAAAGATCAAGTTCTTGGTGAAAATGTAGCATGGTATGAGAGTAAAACATCTTCCAAGAGCATGGTGTTGAAAAAAAAATCCCTCTCAGCTTTATGGGGGTGTGCTAGTAGCTTAGTTGTGTAAGCGCCTGCCTGGGTAGACCCAGTCAGGCTTGTGGGACCGCAGTTTGAGCCCCAACTCCACATGCCACACCACACCTACCCTTAAGGCAGCCTGAACCAGCCCCCCCTAAAAAAAATCCTTCCCAAGAGCATGGTGTTGAAATGACAACCATATATGACCTAAGAAACAAAAGGATTACATGTGGAAGTGTGCAGACAGTTATACACAGAAATTAATGAAAAATAGAAAAACACTTTTTATACAGCTAAAAATGAAGTGCTCAGTTGTGTTGAAAGTGTATCTGTTGGCATCACAGTGAACACATGCCTCTTAATGGCATGCAGTCAGGAAACAAGCAAAAATCTCACGAACTGAAAGCTGAATGGAATTGTGAATATTCAGCAGGCTGGCTGCATAAATTTAAGAAGCAGCATGACATACTTTTAGGTATTTGTGGTGATAAAAATACTTGCTCATCAAGGAGTAGCAGAAACTCATTGATGAGTTCACTAAGGTCATCACTAATAAAAATCTCCACACCAGAACAAGCCTAATAAATTAGTGCCAGTGAAATATCACTGTTGCCTTTGTTGCCCTAGAAAGACCCTGACCACAGCGGTGAGCTAGTCCTTTGGGAACTAGCATGGAGCATGCTCAGGAGACGTGCAGTGTGCAGACACCCAGAAACACAAACATCATGTTGCTGGCCAAAGCTGTGTTCACCTGTTTTATACAAATGAGTTTCTTACCAGCCCATTATATGCTAACAAAGGCAAGTCACCAGGGACATCCTTTCTGATTGGTTTCACAAACACTTGGACCAGCAGGTCATGCTTACTGTGGGAAAACTGAAAGGGATGACCATTGCATGATTTTGTTGTTCTTGAAGAACTTCTGCTTGTAGTCCAGCTGAAATTTAAAAAACAGTGTATATGCCTTGTGTTTTCCTTAGACTGTGGCCAGTCATGGGACTGTAGGTCAGTGTCCCAGTGAGCAATCGTGGTGGCATAGAGTGAAAGATGATTTGGAGATGAGACTTAGTTCCATCACCCAGAAGCCCAGAGAGTCTCTTCAGTTGTGGGGCTTTATTTGTAATAACAGTGTAAGAGAAAAAAAGCAGTTTGGGGAAAGAATTGTCTCAAGGTATTTTTCTTGGAGAAAGGGAAAGGACAATATTCAGATACAATATGCTTCACTAATCTACTTGTTTAACCGTTGTTTGTTTGTTTGTTTGTTTGTTTTTGGTGGAACCGGGGTTTGAACTCAGGCCCTTGTGCTTGCCAGGCAAGCGCTTATTCTACTGAGCTATCTCCCCGGCCCCTAACCGTTCATTTTTCACAGAACCTTTTACTTTTGTCCTGTAGTTTAAATGTTCCATAATAAATGCGTGGATGGATGGATGGATGGATGGATGGCATTATCTTGAACAGCTTGCTAGAACATTAGTTACGGATACGAAAAATTTGTTGAAGAGCTTTACTCTGTGTGTGTGTGTGTGTGTGTGTGTGTGTGTGTGTGTGTGTGTAAAAATAGTAACAGAATTTGAGAAAGTACAAGTGAAGAGTGGGGAGAAACTGGCTTTGTATAGCAAACTTGGGCTGAGTAAAAATAAAAAGAGAGTAAAACCAAAAATAAAAGAACACGCTCACATCTGGGAAACACAGTGTGGCCAGTTAGGATAGTCTAATTCTTTCTGTATGCTGTTGTGAATGTTTGAAACTCAGTGGCTAAAGACACAATTGTGCCTGCCTTGCACAACCTCTATCTTGAGACTAGCTTTAGTGATGATAATGATCAGACTAATGACTTTTTAAAGGACTCCACATGTCAAGTGAAAAATACTTCTTAGTACCCTCTCCATATTGGAGATTTAACCCAGGGCCTCTCTCCAGCCCTGTGTGCATGGATGGATGGATGGATGGATGGGATTAAGTAACAGTCTGTTTCTAAGCTCTGTTAGCTGAGCCCCAACTTTTCATCCTCCTGCCTCAGTCTCCCAGAGCACTAGTGTGATAAGCATGCCTAAGCAGGCCCCGCACTTACCTTCTTACATATGTGAAAGAATATAACTTCCGGTAAGCTGGAAGAAACATCAAATTTTTTTTCACATCAGTAATGAGCAAATAGTTCATTTTTTGATCAATGAGGAAATAACCAAATTATTTTTGATTCAAGGCAATCCTGAAAATAGTGACAATGAAGTTGATATTACTAACATTACATAAGAGATTCCTATAAATGACATCAAGTAATTTTTTATAGTGTGTTTACTGGTCTAGAGTACTATGTGTAAAAAAACAAGAAATCATGTCAGTTTATAAAATGAAAGAGACTTATAAGACAAAACTATTCATGAAGTAGATGACTATAGAAAGTATTAACCAGCCATTGAAGCAGAGTGCCTCCTCATCCTTAGACAACTAACTACCTGTTCACTCAAGTGCTTTTTAAGACAAAGAGTTAGTACCCTCTTAATCAGAATACAGCACCTGGCCAGGGAGATAGCTCAGTGGCATAGCACCTTCCTGGCAAGTGCAAGGTCCTGAGTTCAATCCCCAGTACGGGGGGGGGGGGCACTGGGGGGGGGGCACTGCACCATAGGTGGAGATTGAGAGCCTGCTGCTTGCTGTTGCTATTCAACTGCTGGCACAGGGATTCTTTTTTTTTTTTTTTTTTTGGTGGAACTGGGGATTGAACTCAGGCCCTTGCACTTGCCAGGGAAACATTTATTCTACTGAGCCATCTCCCCAGCCAGGCACAAGGATTCTGAACACTATTTTTTTTCATTGTGTTAATAACATGTCATGTATTTTTCTTTTCAAGTACATATATGGGAATAAGTATGAGAAAATTGTTTACTGGTACCATGTAAACTAAGACATATACAGGGTGGTGAAGGCATATGTGAAACCTACTGAATTTAGGTTCAGAAATGAATATATGTTTATACTTGGGTCTCATTTCCGGTATTTCTCATTATGTGTATGTAAATATCTCCCCCAAATCTGCATATACTAGCAAGCCAGAAGGAACATTTCTTATCCCAAGCGTTTCAGGTGTGAGGTACTCAACATTGTACCACTTGTCCCTGGGCATGTTGACATCTAGTTTAGGAACAATGATGTCATTCCTTCATTAAATAGTGTTTTAGAACCTATTTCATCAGAGAAGTGACCTTGCATTCAACCTATGCAGTCTAGCTAGCATGAATCTGGAAAGGAATAGTGTAGGAACATACGTGATGTGACAGGAAAGAAAACCAACAGCGCCACTTTTTGACATTAATCATATTTATGTGGTTAATGCCTAAATAGCTCTTTGGGAACACAGAAGAGGGGAAGAAGTCATGTTGTTTACTAATTTAAAAATAGAAACAGAAAAAAAAAAATCCAAGTGAGAATTAAAATCTTCAGTTTTTCTAGTAAAACTAAAGTATTTACGGATTAAAATCTTCTGTTATTGAATCAAACTGAATTCCTGTGTTGTAATTATAAATTATAGTTGACAAGACAAAATCAGGAACTAAATTCTTATTTAATGTTTTTAAGCTATGTCATTAGAGTTGACTATTGTAACCATTCATTGTTATAATAATAGCAACTCCTGCCATTTCTAAAGATAGAAAAGTTATTTCCAAAGAATCAAGAACTTAAGGCAGGGATTTAGCTCAGTGGCACAGCGCCTGCCTAGCAAGCATGAGCTTGTAAATTTGATTTCCAGCACACACAAAAAACAACTTGGATTATTGTGTTAAAAATACTTCAGTCCAGTTATACGTTGTTGTTTTTTAATCTTATTTCAGATGACATTATAATTTTAAAAGTGGTCAAACTGAATTTTATTTAATATAGTTTGTACTTTTGTTTTCAGCTGGAGATCTGCCTCGCCATTGCAAATCTTTAAGAGTTCTCTTCTCTGTGGTGAATAGTATGTTTTAATGAATGCTCTTTTTTAGTACCTATTTTTAGAATTCAGGGTTAATTATTAGTCTGGACATTAAAAAGTTTTCTTGAAATTTTAATTTGTAAAATGTATTAATCACAGATTCTTCATAGGAGAAAGATACTTATGTTATCTTGTTTTTCCCTTGTTTAGAAATCGAAACGAGCTGGCTGAGACTCTTGCACTCCTGAAAGCACAGATTGATCCTGTACTGTTGAGAAACTCAAGCCAGCAGGACAGCTCTTCTCGGGACAGTCCCACCTTAGAGGATGAGGAGAGTAAAAAAGAGGAAGGAACACCTAAACAAGGTTTTTTTTTGTGTGTTTTATTTTGCTTTGTTTTGTAATCGCTTTTTCTTTTATTATCTTAACCAGCTATATAAATTTTGAATGTTGATTGAAAAGTTGAGATTTTCCTTAGTCTTTTTTTATTCAAAGACACAGAGCAAAACATTGTATTTGCTCCTTCACATAAATAAAAACATTTTAAAAATCTGTATCAAATATGTTTAGATTTCCTGGGCATAGTGGCATATGCGTATAATCCCAGCACTCAGGATGCTGAGGCAGGAGGATTGCGTAAGTTGAAGGTCAGCTTGAACTGCATAGTGAAACCTTGTCTCAAAAAGATTAAGAGGGGCCGGGGAGATGGCTCAGTGGAATAAGTGCTTCCCTGGCAGGCGCAAGGGCCTGAGTTTAATCCCTGGTTCCACCAAAAAAAAAAA
>NW_004524625.1:3872469-3881926 GCF_000260255.1 Octodon degus | reverse complement strand
AATAAAAAATAGACGTTCAGTTTATCACATATCTTTTTCTAATTAAGAATGCTGAGATAGTGAAATTTTCTGTTGAAAAATGCACAAAATAATTGACCTTTCTAACAGTTTTTACATGTACAGTTAAGTACATCTGCATTACGATTATCACTGCAAGCATTTATCTCTAGAACTTTTTTATCTTCCTCAGGTGAAGCTGTCTCTGCTAATCACCACCTCCCTGGTCTCTCCCCCTCCTAGCCCTTGGCATCTAGTTTCTGTCTATAAAGTTGACTACTGGGAATGTCAGTATTTGACCTTTCATGCCTGCGTATTTCCCTTAGCATCGTATCCTCAGTCTCATCCAAATCAGACCATTCATCTGAGCTTTCCCCCTTTTAAGGGTGGGCCGTGTTCTACTGTATGAGCGCAGCATCTTGCTTACAGTTTCATACATGAGTGGACTTGAGTTGCTCCCAGCTCTTGACTGTTGTAACTGACCCTGCGTGATTACACCACGCAAGGGTCTTAGGACTCCCTGCTTTCCCTTTTCGTACATACTCACACTTTGCTACTCTGCAGGCTCTTAAGTTTATGTTAATTATAAGTGGAGTTACTCAAACATGCCGCATGCAGTGAGCTTTGAGGACGCCCCACACTGTTTGCCACAGCAGCCACATCACTGCGCATTCCTTCCAGTAGCACTCAGGAGTGTACTTTCTTCATATCCTTGCCAGTGCTTAATAATAGTCATCCTAATGGATATGAAATGGTATCACATTATAAATTAGTCCTTAATGACAAAGGGTGTCAATAGTATTTTAAATTGCTTATTGCCTATTTGTCTATCTTTTTTTTTAAAATTTTATTTGTGTGTGTGTGTGTGTGTGGCCAGCTCAGCCCACTAGGGGGCAGGGCTGGCTGGCATGTGGTGCTAGGGGATCAAACCATGGTCCCTGTGCTTTTTTGCTAAGCTTGTTCTAAGTAGGTGCTTTAGACCACTGAGCCATCTCACCAGCCCCCCATTTGTCTATCTTAAGAAAAATGGGGGGAAATTTTACTGAGCCCTTATTTTTGTGACAAGGACTCAAAAAAAAAAAAAAAATACTGTTTCGATTTTCCTTGAGCTTGGCTCAGGTGATTTTCAGGGTTTAGCAACCCGAGTGTCTGGGATTGCAGCCACTTGTCAGCATGCCTTTCCTGGCCATTTTTTAATTGTATGTTTTTTCTACTTTGCAGTCTCTTAAATTTATGTTAACTGTAATTATTAAACCTGATTGCTGGTTGAATTTTCTGATTTGCTTACATAGGCAGATATAACCTTGTAAAAGGAACCAAGTCTAATCTCCAGGTAAGAGAGGCTAAGATTTGTCATTGGGAACAAACCTCTAGTGACAGGGGAAGGACTCAGGTTTCCCTTTTATTTATTAGAGGCGTTTAATTCACCTTTACTGTTTGGAACAGAGGAACAGTTTTTTTCTTTCTTTATTTGATGCTAAGTGAACTATTCAGTGGGCATCTCCTGTATAAATGTAGCATTACTTCGAAACATAATTAAGCCTTTTTAATGTTTCTACATTTTAAGCATTATTTATACCTAAAACTCTCATACTTGCCTACCTTTCACCATTGTTTTTATGGTTTCAAATATCTGGTGGTTTTATATTTAAGCTGTAGTTCTGATTTGAAAATTTATTTTCTGTATGTTAAAATGAAACATATAGACTGTTTTAGCAAAATTTCATGTATATATATGTATATACATATATACTGCTTCAGTGTAGTAATTTTTAAGTAGTCTAAATCCTACATTAAATGTTCTTATTTTTACTATTTTAGTTGCATTCCTTAAGAATTAATTTCTGATTTAAAGTTGATATTATTTGTTGATTTGGTTATTCAGGTTGGTTTTTGCTTATTCTTATACACAATTAAAATAAAAAGAGGGCTGGCCAAATAGTTCAGCAGATTAAACTGCCTGCAAGCAGGTGCAGGGACCGGGGGTTTGATCCCTGGCCTGCTGTGCGCCACCCCCTCTCCCCCGGGGCGTGCTGAGACAGCAGTTGAGACTGGATGTGGTGATGTGCGTCTATAATCCCAGCTCTTGGGAGGCTGTAAACAGGCGAATCACTACGAGTCCGATCTAGTAGTGAGATTCTGAACACCCTGTAGACCCTTCCCTAAAATACAAAAAATAAATAAATAATAATAATAAAATATTTATTGGAAACAAAAGTCAGAATAATGGAAATTTTTAAGTTTAAAAAAAATTTTTGTTACAAGAAGTTGAGCTGAGGATGTCACGCTTGCCAGGGAGGGTGCTGTACCACTAAACTATATACCTGGACCCAGGATAATAAAAACTTAAGAAGCAGTTATTCATTTTAGGAGACCTTATGTTTGACATTAATGTTAATGAGAAACTCATATAAAGCAGAAAGAAAAGCAAAAAATAAATTCTTAATTAAGTTTTTCTCAATGTTTAATTCTACAGTGACTGTTTGATGATCATAGTAGAGGAGAGGGGATTTCAACAATAAAAATGGCTAATACTAGATGCATACTATTTTGTTCAGTCTACCAGATGCTACATTTGGATTTCACTTAATCCTGATAGCAACTTTCTGCAGTAACTTCTGTTACCATTTTAGTTTTAAAACTGGGGAAGGTGAGAAATAAAAACATTTGGTTTTCATGAATATAATATGAAGTGTCAGATCTTAAGGGGTTTTTTTGGTGGTGGTACTAGGGATTGAACTCAGGACCTTGTGCTTGCCAGGCAAGCACTTATTCTACTGAGCTATCTCCCAGGCCTCAGATCTTAAGATTTTTAACTGTTCTAAAGGGTATTTTCTTACAGTAGTACTTCTCCAACTTCAGTATGCATGTTGTTCACTTGAAAGTGTTTTCTTTTCTTTTTTTTTTTTTTTTGAGATAGGATTTTATGGTATTGTCAAGGCTGGCTTTGAACTTGCTGCCTTTAAGCCAGAGATTCTCTAGCCTCAGCATTCCAAGTGGTGGGATTATAGGCATAAGTGTTACTTTGCAGTTATGATGGATGATGGGTGAATGTTAGATGCCACTTAAACTCTTGGATAGGGCTGTTGAAGAGACTGTCATTTCAGATGGTATTATGGTTATAGACACCATAATGTTTAACATCTATTTTCAGTCTGTATTAGATACTGTTGTCTACTTCAGAAGGCATCAAAAATTTAACTTATATTTTTGGGCAAAATCAAAGTTGAAGGAAGCTCAGCTAACCTTTAATTTAGGTTTTCCCCCTAATTAGGAAAAGGATGTTTTAAAAACATTTGCAAACTAAACCTGGTAGCTCACGCCTGTTATCCCAGCACTCCAGAGGTTGAAACAGGAGGATCACTGTAAGTTTGAGACCAGCCTGGGGTCTACAAAAGTGAGCAAGGGCCAGCCTAAACTGCATCATCAGACCCTTTCTAAAAAAGCCAAAACTTTTGTAATCATATGCTTAATGCATGTGGGGAGGTATCATATGAGACTAGTAGACCTCACTAGGTTATAAAATATACTTATCTTGGTCTCTACAGTACTGCTTGTAAAATTTTTTTTTAGTGGTTTTAGTTTTTTGTTTGTTTTCTTGTGTGTGTGTGTGTGTGTCATCTTTTCTTTTGGTTTTTTGAGACACAGTGTGACCTTGAACTCACTGTGTGGCCCAAGCTGGCCTTGAACTCCTGGTAGTCCTGCCTCAGCCTTCCAGTGTTGGGATTACAGGTGTGAGCCACCTTGTTTAGCAATACTGCTTTGTTTTTAAATTTGTGTGTGTGTGTGTGTGTGTGTGTGTGTGTGTGTGTGTTTGCTCCGAATGCCTTCAGGGCAGGTTTGGCTGACTTGAGTTGTGGGGATCAAACCACAGCAAGCTGAGCCTGACTGCTTTGTTGAAGCAGCCACTTACAGAACTGAGCTAAGGGGCAGGCCCCCACTGCTTTGTTTTTAAAGAATTGAAGATAAAATTTACATTTTCAAAGTATACAAGTCAGTGGCATTTAGTTTATGATATTGTAGTTAGTACTTCTTAGTGTGGTTGGGATCCAACAGAGGATCTTACACATGCTTAAACATGTGTGATCATTTTGTTTAAATTTGCAATTATTGTAAGCACCTAAATTAGAAGATTTGGTAACTATGAACTCTTCATAAGCTGTAGCCAAGTAATGATTGCTTATGCTGAAGTGGGATTTTTTAGTGCTATGATATGCAGCTATATATTCTTAGGAAAATCACATGTGGTATCAAGATCTTTTATATTTAGTACAGCAGAAAAATACAGTGTGTGCATGAAAATAGAATGGGCATTTGCATATACATAAGTTGGAAACACTTGTTCATACTGAATATGTCACTGACAACAAGTGGGAAAAGACCAAATATTATGAGCCACTTTTATAGACTTCAAAATCTGTCATGATTTTCAAAATGGTAAAAAGTGTTTTCAGCAGCAGAACTTCATTTGCAGGAATATATTCCTCTCTGGCATATGTTACTTTATATGTAGTGTTTTATTTCAGCCAGCAAATCTTAAATACATATCTATCATGCATCCTTGGTGCTGGAAAAATCGCTATAAACAAAAATTGCTTGTTTGCTTGTGTATCACTTGACTCAGCGTGTGAACAAGGCTGAAACAGTACATGTGCATAGTGTAGGTGGCGTAGGGGCTGTAGAGGCAAAGAGTGAGCATGATTTTAGATTGAGGTCCTCAAGAATTTACTGAAAAGGTGACACTTGAGGAAAGACTAAAAGTGAAACAATTGCAACATTTTTAACTAGGAACAAATCTGTGTAATACATTAAAGCAAAGATGCTAGGTTATATAGGCCACATGTGGCCTGCTACCTACTTTGTTAATGTCTAAAAAATTTGAGGCAGTGACTCAGTCTGTTGTTGCCCAGTCTGGGCTTGAACTCCTAGTCTTTAGTAATTCTGCCTCTTCGCTGTCCTGAGCAGTGAGTGACACCACGCCCAGCTCATTAATTAAATTTTATTTTTTTATTTAATATTTGCCAGTGACTCTTACATGATTATGGTAGTAGAGTTCCATTGTTTGCAGCTGACATTGTGACTGGCAAAACTGAAATACTTACTGTCTGACCCTTTGTGGAATTAAAGTTTTCATCCTCTTTATGCACTGCAGAGGATGCAGAGTAAGTGTCAGTGAGCTCAGTGTGCAGACTGTGAGGGGTGTGCAGGTCCTTTACATTCATTGAGAATTTTAGTTTTTCATCTGAATAAAATAGGATGATTTTGAAAAGCCTTTATCATTAACTGTGTTCCATCAGTCTTAACTGTTCTTATTCTATTCTTTGATTCCCTTTAATCTGTTTGCAGTGCTGCAGACAGTGAAGTCTCATTAAAACAAGTGAAGTGGTGGTGCTGTATTTAAAAAGCTTCCTTTTTTTTTTTTTTTTTTTTTTTTTTTTTGCTCCGAATGCCTTCAGGGCAGGTTTGGCTGGCTTGAGTTGTGGGGATCGAACCACAGCAAGCTGAGCCTGACTGCTTTCTTGAAGCAGCCACTTAAAGAACTGAGCTAAGGGGCAGGCCCCCTTAAAAAGCTTTCTGACTAGATTGGACAAGCTGAGATCCAAAGCAACGGGTAGGGCCTGTCTTAGCTTAAAATAGATCGCTCTGTGTTAACAGGAGCAGATTTATAGGTCTGGTGATGGGAAGGGTCAGCTACTTTCTGGCTTCTGTTTTTCTCTGAAATTGGAGGAAGAATTGTCTTGAAATATGGACGACAGAGATTGAAGGCTTAAAGATAGGGAAGATTTGAACAGTTGTTGCTATAGAAGATGGTAAGGTTACTAAGCACTGTCAGTGTCTCTCAGATAACTGGTAGTCATGAATTTTCACAGTAGCAATTTTGTTTCTTTTCATAGCAGTATATGTTAAGACCCAATATAGAGCTCTGCTTATGATAACTATATAGTACCTGTTATTATTAATTGATTTGGAATATAGGTTGACAAGATAAGTGCAGATTTAACTGAGTTCACCCACACTGGCTTTGAAGGGAAGCCTCGGGACCCAGTTAGGTTTGCCTTACTCGGATGCCATGTGCTCATCCTCCAAATGCCTAACAGTTTACTCAGCTGAAGTATTACATGACAGCTCCAAGTGAGTGCAGCAGTGCCATTATAAAAGTAGCTCTTCCAGTTTAATTTCAGTGATATATAGGAGTTGGTCAGTGTGAGTGGGAATGGTGTGACTATATCCTAGTTTGTCTGCAGTTACCTTGGTTTCAGTATTAAAAACCTTGTGTCCCAAGGAAACCTGAGTCTTGGACAAACCAGGTTTCTTAGCATCCTGAATAATGTTATTTATAATTTATCCATTTATAATAAATTATTAAAACCTATTAACTTGATTATAATAATTTATTTGATTATATATTTCTGGAAACCTTGAGAAAGCACAAAGTAAAAAAAAAATGATTGTCTTCTGATGAAGGATCCTCTCTACTTTGTATTTGTTTCTATTTGGTCTGTTTTTCACAGGGTTATTGCTATTGTTTGGTACTGGGAATTGAACTCAGGACCTTGTGCTTGGCCAGGTAGGCTTATCCCCAGCCCTAGATCTGGTTCTTGACTTGTTTATTAGAAGTGAAATTATATGGTAAAAAGAGTTTTCTATCCTACTTCCTGCACGTGATATTTTACCATGAGAGTTTCACCACATCTTTAAAGAGGAAATCTCTTCTCCCCTGTTACCCTCCCTCCTCCTGGGGATCCCCTTCCCTTGTTTCCTGTCACCTAGCTTTATTTTGCTTTTTTATTCTTTGAGTTTCTCATCTTTTGAGACTTTGAGCTTTATCTTTAAGGTAGTTAAAGGTATTTTTTGTTTTCTTCAATACAGTATACATTTGCTTCAGTCAAGTGTGTCATATCCTTGCCCAAATCTTACTCCATAAATTGTTGAGATGCATTAATTATATTAAATACTGGTTTACAACCTATATAGAAAGGTTATTAAACATATGCCCTAAAAAGTATTGATGTTATTTGTCAACGTTTAGGATAGGGCTTATTCCCATTCCATTTTATTCATTTTAGCCACAGATTTTGAGTGTCCCATAGGTAAATAATTAATGATAGTAATTCAGGGGTAATTCTTTAGTAGGGCAGTTAGAGTTGTGAATGAAATAATTCTGAGTAATAAGTGCTTTAATAAAATTTATATAAAGTAGTGTACAGCCAGGAGAAATTGGTATAATCAGTTATAAAAGTATAAAATGGAATGACACTTTAACTGGGCTTGAATGCAAGATTTTGTCAATAATATAATACTAGTCAATATTGACTGCTTGCCATGTGCCACTCAAGGTAAGGCTTTGCATGTCATATTACAGGCAGTCATTATGATAATCTTGGGAGATAGAGAGTTACTAATATTAAAAGTTGAATGGTAAAATCTAAAGAATAGATGACTGGGGATATAGTTCAAGAAGAAAGAAAGAAGCAAGCAAACTAAAGAATAGACATGGAAAGCTAAGCACAACTGGACTAGCACAGCTGTACCTATGTTCCTAGCTATTCATTTGGTTGAGGCAAGAAGAACACAAGTTCAAGGCCTGCCTGGGCAACTTGGCAAGATTTGCCCAAAATAGCTAGCTAGCCGGAGGAGGTAGGAAGGTAGTTTAGCACTCCCATAGTTTAATCTTAGTGTACCTCGCATTAAAAAACAAAGTCTTTAGGCAAAGTTAACAGGAAAGCTGCCCATGGTAGCTTTAGGAAACCCTGAAATTTTTGATGTGGATAGAGTTTATGCCAAAAGGAGAGGACTACAGTAGCACCCAGGTACTAGAGAAGTGCTTCATGAGCTTAATTTTGAAAACAGGGATCCTCACAGCCATTCAGTGAGGTATCGAAATTTATATTTTAGCTTTAGAGTTTAAAGTCTAAAGAGATTTAGGAAGGTTCTGGTAATTTCTGCAAGGTCTTAACACATGTCTAGAGTAGCGATAACATCAAAGAATTAAGATTTATCTGACCATAAGCTTTTTAATTCTTAATGAATTAGTTCAGATAAATAGGAGATAATATAAATTATCCTGCACCCAACATTTTGCTGTATTTTGCATTTGTTCTTAAAGCTTTTCTTTCCATTCTTATTTACTTGTTTAATGACAGGATCGTGCCGTATAGTTCAGGCTGGCTTTAAACTGTGTAACCCAGGCTGTCCTTGAACTCACTGTGATCCTCCTGCCTCAATTTCCCAACTACAGGCATATGCCATCAAGCTTGTCTCTGTCTCTCAGTCTCTTTGTCTGTGTGTGTGTCTCTGTCTGTCTGTGTCTCTGTCTCTCCTCTGTTTGTCTCTGTGTCTGTGTCTCTCTGTGTCTGTCTCCCCACTCCCTTTCAGGAACTGCTACAGTCCTGTGAGTTGGTCCCACATATTTGTTTATATATGTATATATGGCCACACCAATATATTGTAGTTTGCATTTCACAGCTTTTTTACAAATGGTATCATATTGTACCTATTCTCTTGCAGCTTTTTTTTTCTGGCTTTGACTTCCATACCAATCCATGTAAATTTATGACTTTCATTTTAATGAGCACATGTCGATTATTTATTCATTCCCCCACTTGTAGAGTATCTAGGTTGTGTTTAGTTTTTCACTTTACAGCAATGCTACAACAAATACTCATGGATGAAATATCTTTACGTATGTGTAGTTGTAAATGGATTGCTGAGCGATGTATATTTCCTCACTTTGAAAAAAAAATATCCCAAATTGTTCTTTACTGTGTTTGTGCTAATTTACTTCTTAGTTCTCTTGTCTTAAAAGAGAATCATTATAGAAACTGAAACCTTCTCAGATATTACTTACTCCTTTATCACCCCAAAGATGACAAGTCCAAAATCTGTCAAGTGGATGAGTAAATTTTTTTGAGTAAAGGAAAGTAGGAAGCAAAAGTGAAAGATAATTATTCTCTAAAAATATTGTACTTGGCTTGTTACATTTTTTTCTTACAATAAAAAGTCAAGTGGTAAGTCTGGATCTTATAATAGTAGCTTCATGAAGTCATCAAGAACCTTTCCTAGTCTGCTATTTTTGTCATGTGGCTCTGAATGCACCTCCTCCAGGTGTTGTATGCAGAATCTGGGCACAGAAAACAAAAACAGCTCAAGCTATCTGAGTCCTAGCCGCACCATACTTTCTCATGCATTTCATTGATTGAAACTGAAGCATATGACTCACAGCTGTAAGGTGTTTGAGGAGGCAAGCACCTTCCTACACAAAATTAGGGTTCTGTTGATAAGAAAAAGGAGGAGGTTAGATACTGTATAGGTACCTATCAGTGTTCCCTGCTGTTAAATTATGTGGGCTATTCAGTGTTGGTGATTTTGCTTTGCATAGTTAGGAAAGCATATACCAGGGGATCAGTAAATATTTGTTTTTTTTTTTTTGTTTGTTTTTTTTTAAAGACATTCTTTTTGG
>NW_004524625.1:3846169-3869769 GCF_000260255.1 Octodon degus | reverse complement strand
TGGGTGGGTCTTGCCTCTAGCCTCTTTGCAGGGAGTTCTGCTGAAGGGTTCCGTGCTGGGCCTGCACTCTGGGTCGAATGAGGATCCGCGGGCCCGGGTCATCTCACTCACTCGCTGGGCCTGCGCTCCAGTTCTGTTCAGGATCCCGCCAGCCGGGGTCGGCTCACTCACTCACCAGGCCTGTGCTATGGGTCTGTTCAGGATCCTGCACCCCCGGGTGGTCTCACTTACTCGCCGGGCCTGCGCTCTGGGTCTCTAATTTCCTATTTAATGATTTTTCTGTTTTTTGTACTGTGGCAACTTAGCCATGTAATTTAGGGGGGGCTAGAGTAATAGTTGTTGTCTTTTTTTTTTTTTTTTGTTGTTGTTGTTGTTAAAGAACTGGGCCAAATACAAAATTTCTAATAATTACACTTATTTGGGATAAGAGAAATTTAATATTGGTGAAGAATAATGATTGAGGTTGTTTAGTCCTGCTGCTTTTTATTTATAAATGAACAAATGAGAATCATAGAGCTTACTCAGGATTCATGAATCTTCTCAATGTCTTGAAATGGCATTGCTCATTTTGTTCTCCATGTTGTGACTTGGATCAAAATCATTTTACTCCTAATAAAAACAGTGTTATTTTACCTTGGGGCAGGGCTGTTATGTTATTCTGAGGTGCTTCCTGAACAAGAAACACATAGGAGACATATTAAATTGTGTTCGGGGTCTGGGATTTAACTCGGTGGTATAGCACCTGCCTAGCAAGTGTGAGTTCCTGAGTTTGATTCCCAGTACCCCCCAAATTGTGTTCAGTAAATGCATGCTTAGGTTGAGGCTCATTTTCAGTCTATATATATGTATGTCTGTGTCTGTGTCTATATCTATATATTTTAAGAGAATAAAAATAAGTCATTAGAAATGATGCAAATTTCAAAAAAATAAGATGATAGGAATTCAGCAATGATTGTTGTATTGCATATTGTTGTCTTCAAAGTAGTTGTTCAGATTACCAGATATAAGCATGTATGGTTGGTCGATAAAAAGCATTAACTGTTTCTTTCAGCTACTCAGAGGAGAAGCTCTTGCAACCTGAATTTTAAAACTGTTAGCAAACTGTTAAAATGTTTGTTTAGTGTTCCTGATACACTAAGTAAGCTCGGTGAGAATTCCCTAAGTCAATTATTCGGCAATAGAAACAGAGGAAAATGCATAATAAGTTAATCAGTAGTCTCTAAATTTTTGACACCATATAAAGTGACACTGACACTCTAAACTCAAGCTCTGAAGTGTTCTAAATGACTTCTGAGGTTTTTATTTGCTGCACAATTAGACATTTTTAGAAAATGGAGATATGTAATGAAGAAATTCACTTTTAATGAAATAGTACTGAGTTTTAAAAATCATACCATACTTCATCTCACTTCTATTTATTATATCCCTATGAAATATATTGTTACTCAGGGTTTTGAACAACAATTTGTGTATCATTTTTTTTTTAAACATTTATTTATTGTGTGTGTGTGTGTGTGTGTGTGTGTGTGTGTGGCCAACTCAGCCCACCAGGGGGCGCGGCTGGCTGGCATGTGGTGCTGTTGGAGGATTGAACCGCGGTCCCGCGGTCCCTGTGCTTTGCCAAGCTTGTTCCAAGTAGGTGCTTTAGACCACTGAGCCATCTCTCCAGCCCCTTGTGTATCATTTTAAAAAGAAAATATCTTGGTAAAACTGCATTTCAAATTAAGGTTTTTCATTTGCAAAGATAAGTTGAAAGGCTAGAATATGTACAGAATTAGTAGTAATGGATTCAAAATACTGCTCAATTGAGCATTGAAATCTGTGCTGTTTCTATAAACCCTTTCAGAAGGTGTGCTGTTTACCTGGCTAGATGTGACACTTGTTATATTTAAATCTGCTCTATTAGGTGCTCCATAAAAGTTGAAAAGTTTTTTTTTTTTTTTTGAGAAAGGAGCTCGAAATGCCTTTAGGGCATTTAGCATTTGCAGTGTAGCTCTGAGCTAGCTCCCCAACCACTAGCTTAATGTTTTGCAGGGAGAAAAATTTTTTTTTTTTTTTTTGGTGGCTCAGGCTGCCTGAAGGGCAGGTTTGGTAAGGCAGGAGGAGCTGGGGATTGAACGTGGTATCCTGCTCCTGACTGTGTTTGCATGAGCAGGTGCTTAAACAACTGCGCCAACAGGCAGGCCCCCAAATTTGGTGTATCTGAAAAGTTCAGCAGGGTTTTTTTGTTTTGTTTTGTTTTGTTTTTCTGGCTGAGAATGCCTAAAGGGCAAGTCTGGTGAGGCATGAAGATCTGGGGATTGAAGCACAGTATCCTAAGCCTGACTGAGTTTGCTTTAGCAGGCACTTAAACAACTGGGCTAACTGGCAGGCCCATAGAAGTTGAAGTATATAGTCAGTAAGTAAAAAGAGAAAATGACAGATGAACCTAATTTTTTGATAAAATAGTTACCTAAATGGTAAATAATGGTATTTGATAAGGTAAACTGTAATACATCCACATTAAAGTCCTTCATAATCATAGTTTCTGGGTTTTTTTTAGGGAAGAGTCTACAGAGTGTTCAGGGTCTCACTATTAGATTGGACTCGTGATCCGCCTATATATAGCCTCCCAAGAGCTAGGATTACAGGTGCACGCTACCATACCCAGTCTTAATTATTGGTCTCAGTGCACCCCGGGGGCAGGGCTAGCTCAGCAGGACCTGTGATTGAGCCCCCAGCCTCTGCACGAGCTTGCAGGCGCTATAATTTCACTGAGCTATTTGGCTGGCCAATTTTTTGTTTCGATAATAGAATTTTGCTGTGTAGTTCAGGCTGGCCTCAAATTTATTATGTAGCACAGAGTGGACTTGAATTCACAGCATTTGTCCTGCCTCAGCATCCTGGATGCTAGGATTAGAGGTGTACACCACTATCCCTGGCTGATCTTTGAGAAGGGCGTCTAACATGATAAAAAAAAAAAAAGGCATTAGTATTTAATGAAAAGATTAGCTGCATAACTCCTGATTGCAGAAAAACACCGAGGACTGGAAGGAAATAAGCTAAAGTGTTACTAGTTGTTGCCTCTGGATAGTGGGATCATGGGCATTTTCTTTCTTTTTTATTTTCCCACTGCTTTGCTCATGTTACTTCAATAAAGTGCTCTATGATTTGCAAGGAGTTGTCAGTTTTATAAAACAAAGTAAGAAATGTTTTATGTAACATTTTCAATTTTATATTCTTGAGCCATTCCTTACTCAGTTATTGAATAAATTGTTGGCATCATATAAATATTTGGATTCTATTGAGGAAACCTGAAGCTAAAAGTGAATAACAGAATCCAGAGCATTTTATTTTATTTTTTTTATTTTTGGCACCAGGGATCAAACTTAGAACTTGCACTTGCTAGGCAGATGCTTATGCCACTGAGCAATATTCCTGGCCCCGGAGCATTTTTAAATAATAGTTTTTTTTTAATATATAGAAGATGTATTTCACAATTTTGTCATTTTTTTATTGTCACTTTTTCAGTGACAAAAGCCATGTCTTTTAAAAAGAGTCTTCAAAAGGAAACGTGTTATATTTAATCTTTTATATTTTGTAATCTTAAATCTGTCTATTAATGTAGTTAAACTTTTTCTGATTTTTAGAGGAACAGAAGGAAACAGAAAAGGTGAAAGAACAGAGGCCAGTGGATTCAGTAAACCACTCTACGGCCAGTGTTTTAGAAGAGACCACTGTAAAAACTGAAAAAGATGATGAAAAGGAACTTACAAAACTTCCAGTGATTGTAAAGCTAGAAAAGTCTTTGCCAGAAAGTGAGGAAAAAAAGATTATAAAAGAAGAAAATGATTCTTTCAAGGAAAATATCAAACCCAGTAAAGTTGAAGTGAAAGATCCCAAAGATAGCAAAGGCAGCTCAGAGAAGGTCGGGGTGCTGGACCCTGAGAGGCTAGACTTCAGTGGCAGTGTCAGGTCTTCTCAGGACATTATAGAAAAGTCTCTCGAAGAAACTGAGAAACTTAAAAATGACCAACAGGCAAAGATACCTCTTAAAAAACGAGAAATTAAACTGAGTGATGATTTTGATAGTCCAGTCAAAGGACCTTTGTGTAAATCAGTTACTCCCACTAAAGAATTTTTGAAAGATGAAATTAAGCAAGAGGAAGAGACCTGCAAAAGGATCTCTACAATCACTGCTTTGAGTCATGATGGAAAACAACTGGTAAATGGAGAAGTTAGTGATGAAAAGATAACTCCAAATGTTAGACCAGAGCAAGCTGAGACGAAGTTTTATGATACAAAGGAAGATGTCTGTAGCAGCCTTTCTAAGGACAGAAGTGTCATCATGGAAGGAAATGGAGCAGAGTCCTTAAGTTCTGTCATAACCAGTACTAAAGTATACGAACTTGAGAAAGACATGGTCCCTTTAGGGAAAGCTGCAGACAGTCCAGTGTCAGAGACTCACAGTCAGAAAGGGCTGTCGGAGGAACTTGGTATTCCGGAAATGGAAACTTCTTTGGAGTGTTCTAAAGTAGCAAAAGATCTCTCTTTAAAAACTGCTTTATCTATCACGGAATCCTGCACTATAAAAATTGAAGAGAAGTCTCTCAAATGTGTGAAGGATAATAGCCCTCCAGCACTAGAATGTCTTGAAAAAGTAGAAAGGTCTAAAAAGACACTTCTTGATAAGGACACACAAAGATTGAGTCCAATACCTGAAGAAGTTCCAAAGAGTACTATAGAATCAGAAAAGCCAGGCTCTGTTGGGGCAGCTGGCAGTTCCCCCCCATATAAGATGACTGCCCACTGTGAGAAACGAGCCTTAGAAACAGAAGGGGTGGAGTGTCAGAGTATAAGCTCTGTTGAAGGTCTGGAGAAAACAGACCCAGAAATTCTAAAAGAAAATGCTGAGTCCATGAAGGTGGAAATGGGTAATCTGGACAGTACTCACGCCTCGGGGTTAGGCGACCCTTCTGAGACAAAGGATTCTGTGCAGAAAAGCAAATTTAAATACAAGTTGGTTCCTGAAGAAGAAACTATTGCCTCAGCAAATACAGAGATAACCTCAGAGAGGCAGAAAGAAGGTATCAAATTAACAATAAGGATATCTAGTCGGAAGAAGAAGCCAGATTGTCCCCCTCAAATTCTAGAGCCAGAAAGCAAGCCAGAGAAAACGGAAAAGGAAGAAGAAAAAACAAATGTGGGACGTACTTTAAGGAGGTCTCCAAGGATATCTCGACCTACAGCAAAAGCAGCTGAGATCAGGGATCAGAAAGCTGATAAAAAAAAAGGTGAAGGTGAAGATGAAATTGAAGAGGCAGCAGCTTTGCAAAAAGCAGAGAAAAAAGAAAATTTGAAAAAAACAGAGAAGGATACAAATTTGAAAATAAGCAAGGTAAAATGTCTATCCTGAGTATTAAATTATAGTTAGAAATATTTGTGTCTGTAGCTTTTTGCTTTTGCCTGAAAGAGTCACTCAAAAATAAGTAAGGGGGAGAAACTTCATTTCTCAATCTTTTCTCGGTAGTTAGCCCTGGATGATAAATTTCAAACTGTATATTCTTTCTTTTTTCTGTGATAGGCAGACAATATCTTTTAGTAAACTGTTAAATAACACCTACCCTGTATGGGTGTACAGTGAAAATTCTTTATAACCATTAATAATAATTTGGGGTGCATTTTGTTTCCGTCCATGGATTTATGTGTGTTCTTATAAGCAATATAAAAAATAAATTTGATCCAATCAGTTCATTTTTCTGTTAGCTTACTTAATATGTAGTCCACCTTTTGTTTATTAATGAACACATAGTATTTCATAATGTGGCTATACCTCAGTTTATTTAACCTTATTAATTGACATTTAGGTTGTTTCCAATTTTTCACTATTACAGGCAATGCTGCATTGAAGATCCTTTTGGACATGAGTGAGTATTTCTTTAGAATAGACTCCTAGAATTGGAATTTCTGGGTCAAGGGGCATGTGTAGGATAATTTCTCATAACTGCTGTCACATTGCCCTCCCAAAGGCCCTACAAATGAACCATCTCATCCCACTGACTAGGATACCTTGTTTCCCCATTTTAAATGTCAATCTTAGAAACCTCTTTTTATGTGATGCTCTTATTAAAAAAAAAAAAATCTTAAAAGTCAGCTATAGATTACATGGTAATCAAGGCCAGCCTGTACGACTAATTAAGACCCTATCTCAGGAACCCCCCGCCCCAAAGTCACTGGCTTGTCTGTTGGATTTCATTATAAATAGGAATGCTACTTTTGCTTTAAATTTTTTTAAGTGATTGGAATTTTCTTCATTGTTAAGTGACCCTTTGTTTCTTCAAATACTACATTTTTGTATACTTAATTTTTTTCTCATACTTATTTTGTTCTTAGCTAGAAAACTATAGTGAAAGAATGGTGTGAATTACAAGTTAAAAACTACAAAAGTACGTAATAAAAAGCAGTTCACAGCATTGCATAGCTAAATTTTGTCAAAATTTTTATATTGAGCACTGATCCACTTAAAAATTTTAGGTTTGGCCCAGGGAGACAGCTCAGTGGCATAAGCGCCTGACTGGCATGCACAAGGTCCTGAGTTCGATTCCCGGTACCACAAGACAAAAAAAAAAATTAGGTTCATTTTTCATACAGGCTGTAAATAAAACAGTGAATATATAGTCTTCTATTTGTTACTGACATATCCTTTAAGGTGTGCATGGCCTTTGACCCAGAATCCTCTTCAAGGAATTTATCCTAACTACAAAAGTGTTTGCAAAAATTTATATTTACAAGTAAACATTGTTTATAAAGTGAAAAAATGGGAAACAACTACCTAAATGTCTAAGAGGGGATTAGATTAATACAGTCACATGATGGCATATTTATACAGTCATTGATAATGATGTTAGGAAAATATTTTATAAAGAAAAATATTTATAAGACATAGTCATTTTAGTTTGATTTTTGAAATCCCCAAAAGTAATGGAACTGCATACCATAATTTGATAGTAGGTATATCTGGCAATGAGAATGATAATAATTTTTCTTTGTATATTAATTAAATAGTCCTTAAGGAAATTTTCTTATTGTATCAAATTATCTTAATTTCACTTTATACAAGGTAAAACCCAAAGGCAAAGTTCGATGGACTGGTTCTCGAACACGTGGCAAATGGAAATATTCCAGCAATGATGAAAGTGAAGGGTCTGACAGTGAAAAGTCATCTGCAGCTTCAGAAGAAGAAGAAGAAAAGGAAAGTGAAGATGCCATCTTAGCAGATGATGATGAACCATGCAAGAAATGCGGCCTGCCAAACCATCCTGAACTAGTACGTACCTGATCTAAATAAGCAATAGTGTATCACAAATTATTATGGTTGACCAGAGCACCGTAATTCTTCTGAGTTTTGTCATAATTTGAAATTTTTTTTTAAATGTTACTTAGCTTGTATTTTGCAAAGTAACCTTATTTCTTTTTTTCAAATAAACAATCCAGTTTGAAGAAGGACAAGGATCAGCATCTTGCTTTTATTCTACCTGGCATATATATTGTTATTTTCACTACTTAGTAACAATGTACTATTCCTGATTTCTTCTCATATTTCAGTGAGTTTATTGAAATATTTCTCTCCTGGCCAGGCCCAATGGCACATGCCTATAATCCTAGCTAGTTTGGAAAAAAATGCAATAGAATCACAAGTTTGAAGCCAGCCTGGGCAGGTTAGCACCCTGTCTCAAAGAAAAAAATAAAATAGGGCTGGAGATGTAGCTCAGTACTTTAATGCCCCTGGGTCAGTCCTCTGCACTGTTAGGGTAAAAAAACAAGAAAACAAAAAACCTGTTCTTTTTCTTTATTTTTGTTTTTTGTTCCCTTTTTGAAATATCAGCTTTAAGTAAGATCTTAAGGCCTTATTGCTTTCTATAAAAACATAAATCAAGTGGTAACCTAGAAGGACTTGAATTTGTTTTAAATTTATAATTGAAAAATAAATTATAAGCCAGATGTATTCAGAGTAGCACCAGATTTATATGGTGTTTTCTTACCCAGTGAGCAAGCTCTTCAATGGTGGCCTACATTAGGAGAAACTGTCCCTAATATATAGAATTATTTATTTTTTATTCTTATTTTTTTTTTTGTTCAGTTCCTTGGTGAGTCTGTTCACTCTTACTGTTCCTGATTTTGTACATCTCTGCTACGATAAAGGCTATGAAAGTTCAAATTTTTATGCAGCAAGGTCAAGAGAAGGTTTGAGATAGCGTTTTATACCTTTTAAATCGGAATAAGCAGTGCTTTTGTGTTTTTTACTTAGCATATTCTAACATCCTTTTAAGAAAAAAAGAGTGCTTTTTACTTAAGGCAGCAGCAGCTGAATGTGACACAAGTGGGGGCAGAACAAGTAAAATGCAGAGAAGAGGGATAAGGAGTCAGAGTTGTCCCCTTCTGGAAGGACACACAGGATTTTATTTACTTAATGACCATGTGAAAAAATCCCACTGGTGTTTACTTTGTCACAGAGAATGTCACTGATGCTGAACATCTCTGTACTGCAAATTTGTACTAATAAAATTTTTTTTTAAAAGAACCTGAAGATCTCCAAATCTCCAGGTGATAGATTTCTCATGTCAGGTACTTAATCCTCAAAACAACAGGCAGCTATTGTTTGTTCATGGTAGGGATAGGATGTTGAACTGGATATGAATGGTCCTTGTCCTTACTGAGCTTATGGCCAAAAAGCACTAAATTTTAGGCATTGTGATCAAGTAGCAGTGCACGGTATGGAGAGGGAAGAAGGTAGATTTCTACTTTTAACCTTTTCTCCCCCATGGCTTAGGTAGAATTTTAGAAGCTACATGTATACTAGGGTTGAGCAAATAAAATGTACCTAATAGAAGATAGAGTCTTCATTTTTAGCAAAACCTCTTGAAAGATCTTAACATACCTAATAGTGGTGAACATCCAGACCACCTAGACTTTGGTTTCTCAATAGTATTTTCCGATAAAAGAATCAGAGCTTTTTGGAGCATTCTGTGGCTGGCATAGGCAAAATGTGCCTGGAAGCAAACATACATTTTCCTTAAGATTATCACAGAACAAATATGAAGGCGTATCCTTTGTGTCCATGGGTGGACAATTCCAACAACAAATTAGAGACAGGATGTTTGCATAGCTTATCATACCTTCATCCAAAATATTTGTACAATACTTTATCACTTACTACAGTGACTTAATTATGTCCAAAGCCCAGAACTCCAGTCTAATCATGAGAAAACATTGAACAAACCCGAATTTAGGGACAGTCTGTAAGATACTGGACTAGTACTCTTCAGATTTCTGAAGCACAGAAAACAGATGCAAAGGCTTTACAGATAGGGGAGGAAGGAGAATGCAGTCATCCGAGCTTCAGAATGAGAAAAAGCACAGTGAGTGGAAGAGCTGGTAAAATCTGATACTATTCCGATTTTGTTTTGGTAGCTGTTTTGTGGTTATATAAGCTTTTAATCATGGTGAAAGCTGAGAGAAAGGTACGTGGGAACTGCATCTCTTACATAAATCTGAAATTATTTAAAAATTAAATGATTTTTGAGTTAAACATTTGTGAATATACCATGTTTTAGAGAGTTGGTCATCTTAAACTCAAGCAGCAATAAAATATCAATTGTAAGACTAATTGTTATTACTACTGATAGTCTTTGTATTTGAACATATGGTTCTTTTTTTAAATCTGTTTGTTTGTTTGTTTGTTCGTTTGGCACAGGGTCTCACTATGCAGCTCAGACTCTAATAATCCTCCTGTCTCACATGCCTCCCCAGCACTGGGATTATAGGCGTGTGCCACCATGCTTGGTTTCGGTGCCCAGCAAGGCTCCTGGGGCTGGTATGGCATGCAGTACAGAGGATTGAACCTGGGTCCTTGTGCTTGCCAGGCAGATGCTTAGAACACTGAGCTATCTCCCCACGATAAAACATACGATTCTGAATATTCCATTCCTTTTCAATATCTCAGTCCTTCATTTGAATTTGTATGCTAAAAGCAAATATGAAAGGTATTTGAAATGCTATTAAAAGACTTTTTGTATTTTTAAAATTCCATGTGTGTATTAATTTCTGATACTTGAGCTTTAAAACTTTGTTGTAAGACTGGCAAGATAGCTCAGTGTACTAAAGCACCTATTTAGGCAACCTTAGGCAAGCGCAGGAACCGTAGTTCAAACCCTGGCACCACATGCTGCACCAGCCCCAGCCAGAGTGTGGGCATAGTGGTGCATGCCTGTAATCCCAGCCCTAAAAGCAGGAGAATCATCATGAGTCCAAGCTGCGTAGTGAGACCCTGCAACATCAAAACACAAAAAACCCTTAAAAAAAAAAAAGAAAACCCTTTATTATAAATTGTGCTGTTATCACACTTATAACACACAAAAAATGATTCTTTTTCAGAAAGGGCTTGCTATTTTTCACTCAATTTTGTTTTTTGGTTTTAGTTGTTGTTTTGTTTTGTTTTTTTGGCAGAACCGGGGATTGAACTCAGGCCCTTGCACTTGCCAGGCAAGTGCTTATTCTACTGAGCCATCTCCTGGCCCTTTTCACTCAGTTTTGTACTTTTACATTTTCTTAGTCTTTTGGGGGGTGCTTTTTAAACTGGCATGTCAGAACCCTAATCATCAGAGGTTTTTTACTCATTACCTCTATGCACATAAAGAATACTTTACAGTAGAATATTAAGTATTGAAGTGTCATATTCTTAAGGTCAGCATTATGTGGTTGAGCCCTAGAGTTAGGTTGACGTTACTGTGGTTTATTTCAGATTCTTCTGTGTGACTCTTGTGACAGTGGATACCATACTGCCTGCCTCCGGCCTCCTCTGATGGTCATCCCTGATGGAGAATGGTTTTGCCCCCCTTGCCAACATGTACGACCCGCCCAGCCCTTGGTCTCACATCTGAATTAATAACACTTCTTGATAGCCACTAAGTATCTTCCATTTTCAAAGAATTTGTTAACAGTATTGCCTCTTGTTTAGACATGCACCTTTCATTAATACCTTTTAGGTCATCTTTTTGCTTTTCCCAAAGCAATTCTCGAAGTCCTCCAACTTTTATGAAATTATAGTGGATTTCTTTCTTACAGTTGTTATGTGCCCACAGAGTACTAAATTTAGATATATACAGGAAGAAATCTGTCAGTATTTTCTTTGTTCTTACCTGTTTTTCATTTCTATCTACTGTTTTTTTGTCAGTTTTATTGATAACATCAGTATTAGAAGAAACATGGTTCACTTCTTTATGATTCAAATGATTTTTTCTTTTGCGACTGAATAGGGTATTTCTGTGCCACTGTAACATGTACCATTTGGGTACTTTGTCTGACCAGCCCACACTCACTTTACTTTTAAAGTGATGATGGGTGTTACATTTTTAGTGAACTGTATGTACTCCTGAGGCTTTGCATAGTGAAATAAATTTTTCAAAGTTTGTTTTGACACAGTAATCCTGTGGCATTATTTTATTCATTTTTTACAATCTATTTTTCAAAATTTGAGTTCATACTTCTATATATGACATATAAATACTCTACCTTCAAATAGGTTTTATCTTTTTGCTTTAATTATACATATGATTCTGTGTATGTCTGAATTAAATGCTATTTTCACAAGTTTATTGTGATACTGAGAATTGAACCCAAGGCCTTTGCACTAAGCTACATTCCCAACTCCTTTTTTCAGTTTTGAGACAGGGTCTTGCTAAATTGCACAAACTGGGCTTGAACTGTGGTCCTTCTGCCTCGGCGTCCCCAGGTGCTGGGATTCCAGGTGTGCACCACCTTGCCTGTTTCCAAATGCTGTTTTAAACATAAGACTACTACTTAGGCACAGAATGGGGTGCCTGCCCTCACCTAATACAGTATGCATTTCCTCTAGTGTACGTTTCTCTGTGCTCATTTTCTGTTCTCTAAAGCACCCTTTAAACATAAGCTTCAGTATGCATTCATTGTGTAGCCCTTTGTCAGCTCTTACAATGTAGTATCCACAAGCTTAATATGTATATGATAAATTACCGTGCAGAGGAGTTTAAAATGACATACTTTGCTCCTTCAGAAGCTGCTGTGTGAAAAATTAGAGGAACAGTTGCAAGATTTGGATGTTGCCTTAAAGAAAAAGGAGCGTGCTGAACGCAGGTATTTGTGTGTGTGCTAATGTTTACCTAGGAATTTGATAGCAGAAGTATCTTGCAGTATAGATGAATGTGTCTGTCTGAAGCAGGAATTAGCAGAATGCACAGTGAGGAGCATATCTGGCCTGCTGCCTGCTAAGAATGGTTTTGTGTTTTTAAATGGTTGGAAAAGAACTGTTATAATCTATTTCATGACACATTGAAATTGATACTCAAATTTCATTGCTCATAATTAAGTTCGGGTGCCACACAGCTTTGTTGATTTGTTTCTATATTGTGAGTGGTTGCTTTTGCCTTGTACTAGTAGAGTTGCATTAGATATTTAATGTTTCACTAAGTTTGAAAGATTCATTATCATTTCACTTTGTCGATCTCTTGAGTATTTTTCATTACCTACTGTGAATAAATGGTAGCCCAAGTATTTTGTACTTCGAGATTTTGTACTTAACTACCATAATGAGCATAAAAATCTGTAAGAATTAAGTCTAAAAATTTAGGTCATATAAGATCATCTCTTTGCATGGCCAATGTTAACACTGGTAAATAAAAGACCATTTAATTGCTGAACTGTGTCCAATGACTATACAACATGCCTGCATTTCAATATACCACTACAGTGTGATTTACAGCAGCTGAACAAGGTTATAGAGGGAGCAGGACTGAACTTCAAGCTGATATTTAAAAAGGAGTTCAGAGTAAAAATCGTAAATTTATTCCCTCACCCCCACCTCCCAGGTTTCACTATGCAGTTCAGACTGGCCTTGAACTCACAACGATCCTCCTGCCTCAGCCTTCCAAGTGCTGGGATTATAGGCATGTGGCACCATGACCAGCTAATATTTAGTCTATGTCTACACATTATTCATGCCTACTATACCAATTTTAAAAGATGAATAAGACAAAACTCTTGTTTATATGAAACTCACATTGTATTGAGAGAACCAATGATAAAATAAAATAGAAAAATAGAAGTCTATTCATAACAATACAAGGACATTGTAGAGGATCATATTATTCTTCCTGGGAGTTGGACTTTTCAGGAAATTTTAGAACATAAAGTTAGGGCATGTGGACTAGAGACAAGAAGTATTTCAGATAATTTGAGCACAGACCCAAGTAAAGGCAGAGTATAAAATTGAGGATAGGAAGATAGTACAGTTATACCTCTGTAAAAGCTGATCAAGTCCAAATTGCAAACAGCTTTGCATACCTGACTATGAAATTTGATTTACTCTCTGTAAGCATTTAAGGAATCATCAAACAAGGGGATTACGATATTTATTTTAAAAAGCTTTAGTAATAGAAAAAGGAATTACAGTTGGGATGTTGGCAGTATACAGCGTCACAGCCTGTGTGAGACCTACCTTCAGGCAGTCTTTATTATAGTAAGGTAGACATGTTACGAGATGATTTTTCAGGGGATTAATCTGTAGGACTATAGAACTCAACATTTGTTTTGTTTTGTGGATGTCTTTTGTTATTGTTTTAAAGTACTGTGTATTCAGTGTAGGACTTTAATGCTAAGCTACATTTCTAGCCATTTTTTATTTTGAGACTGTCTTGTTCAGTTACCCAAACTTCCTGCCCCAGCCTCTTTAAGTATTGGGATTAATGATAGTCCTTACTATCTTCTAGTGTATTATGAGAAATGTGATGTCTTCTGATTGGTTTTGTCACCTTCATTTGCTACGCTTTTTGACTTGTACCCTTTGACTCATGAATTCAGCTAACTGTATACTCATTTTTCTCCATGCGAAAGAGATCTTTAGTAAGTGCCACCTCTCTAGAACTTGTTTTGGTTTTGAGATAGGGTGTCACTATGCAGTTCAGGCTGTCCTTGACTTCACTGTGTAGCCCGGGCTGGCTGGCCTTAAACTTGCACTGATCCTTCTGCCTCAGCCTCCCAAATGCTGGGATTATACATGTGTGCTGCCATGCCCTGCGAATTATTATGATGTGCTAGGTTTCTCCCATTTTTATTTTTGATACTTGAAAATGTAACAGAAATGCTTCAGATTAAATCTGAAATACTCATTTGATTTTTCCTTTGCCTCAATCTTTTTTTTTTTTTTTTTTTAATCTTCATGTTCTTAGAAGTTGAGTATTCCTCTGCTTTCCCTAGAAAGAGAGATGGAATCAGAGCTGGGATGCTGCAGTAGCGTTGGTTATCTTTAATTGTCATCCTTTCTGAGAAGAGATCTGTAATTATGGTTTAGATCAACACTGAGTTCTAAGTGTGATTGTCATATGAAGGAGAACATCGTATGTTCACAATAGAAGAACATCTTTTCCTTTCTTTTCAGTTTTCTCTTTTTTTTGCATTTAGTTAAGTTTTATTGGGTATCTTTTCCACTATACCAGTGATGGCATATATGTGGTACACCTGTTGCAGCTTGCTGGTTTTTTTTTTTTTTTTTTTTTTGTGGAACCGGGGATCGAACTCAGGTCCTTGAGCTTGCCAGGGAAGCGCTTATTCCACTGAGCCATCTCCCCGGCCCCAGCTCGCTGTTTCTTATCATTGAAAGTTCTAAAAGGTTGGCCATTACTGCCCTAGATGGTAGAGATTTTTGAGGTAAAAAGCAGTATATGTTCAAGAGGAGAACAAAGATAATGTGATCTCCACCTCAACTAGCTGTACAGTGTAGTGAAAAGGCAGAAGGTGTCAGTGTTCTATTAGTAGCCAGCAACTATAGATCAGGAGCTGCAGTACTGTATGAAATGTGATGTTTTAGAACTCTAGAGCTGGCAAGATCACTCAGCGGATTAAAGCGCCTGCTTAGGCAGATGCAGGGGCTGGAGATTGTGGTCCCCAGCCTGCAGTGCCCCAGGGGTGTGCTGAGACAATGATTGAGACTGAGCTTGGTGGCATGCACCTGTAATCTCAGACCTTGGGAGGCTGAAAACAGGAATCACTATGAGTCTGATCTGTGTAGTGAGATCCTATAGACCCTGTACTAAATACCCAAAAAAAAAAAAAAAAAAAATTCTATTCAATGATTTATAAATATTCCCTCCAGAACTTGGTGCCAGAGATTATTTGGGAATTCAAATAGCTCCAGATAGATCGAATACTGCTAGTACTTTACTGGCAAAGAATTGGATTTAGTCAGGGTTAAAATTTTTCAGATAATTTAACAAAGGGAAAGAGAAGGACAAAGCATTTGAAACTGTATGCAAAAGGTTATTATAATAATGGACTGTGGGGTGTAAGCCATGTAAGGGGAAAGAAGCACATGAAGAGAGTTAATGGATAGTGTTCAAAAGACAGTAGGGGCCAGTACATAGATGTCCTCTTGGAATTGGAGAACTGTTGGAATCAGTACAAGGTAGAATAAGCTGGAAATCGGGCTAGTAGAAATTAATGAACAGGATGCCTACAATTGGAATTTTTGAAAGAATGTCATTCTGGGTAATGATAGACAGTGATATTGTCTTGTTCAGAGATAGGATAATTGAGCTAGATAGTGAGATGGAATAGAAGGTTATCTTTCCCTAACATTACTGAACAACAGAATGATGCGAAGAGAAGTACTTAAAAATCCTGCTCAGATATTACAAGCTTAAAGTTTTCTCAGCTCTTCAGACAAAATTGATTTTTATCTTCTCCATGTTTCTGTTGTACCTGTTTGTAACAGTCTGTAGTCACTTATTACATGATTGTGATGGAAGGAGCTATGTTATATTTACCTACAAATACTTCATCTTGGCCTACTGTAGTACATGTAAAAAGTGTTTTTCAGTTAAATGGAGGAAGGAAATATTTGCCAAATGAAAGTAGAGATTTATTTATTACATTTTTATTTAGTGTGTGTATGTGTGTGGCCAGCTCAGCCCACCAGGGGGCGGGGCTGGCTGGCATGTGGTGCTGGGGGATCGAACCGCGGTCCCTGTGCTTTGCCAAGCTTGTTCCAAGTAGGTGCTTTAGACCACTGAGCCATCTCTCCAGCCCGAAAGTAGAGATTTAAAAGATATAAAGAAATTTTGGGAAAAAAAATAAGTATGTACAACATCAAGAAAAAAAGATATAAAGAAAATGTCTCAGTAAACATAGTTAAAAAAAGACAGATACTAGGGGTAAGCAAAATATATAGTGAATGCTTAAATTGCTAAAAATGTACTATAGTAAAAGACACATTGCCATTAATCCTTTAAAAATATTCCAATCATCTCAGATACACTATCACATTGTTTTCCCAAGTTTCTGAAGCAGTTCTGGAAGTTGTTTTTTCTAAGTGTCTGTTAGAAGTGTGAAAACTTTTGAATGCTGCTGCCTGCTACCATCCAGTGGAAAAGGCGGGCTTGTAAAAGCATTGTGTCCTCATCCATATTTTTCACTGGATCTGGTGCCATGAAACTTCTGGCTATTTCTTGAGATTAAAATGTTTTGACTCCATCTAGGACATTCAGTTAGCCATGACAACACAGTTAAAGGCATTTACAAAGAGTTTGAGAAAGTAGCAAAAATCTTAGGAGCATTTTGAGGGCGATTTATGGCAGTGTATGTTTTAATTTAAACATTCATCATATTTTTCAATCACAATGTGTCACACACGTTTAATAAGAAGAGAGTTCAAACCGTGATGTCTTAGACTATTTCTTTTTACAAGTAGCACTATTCTTAACATCAAGTGCTTATTAAAATTGATATGTCAGGGACAACCCACTTGGGCCCCCCCTCCTCTTCCTCTCTCAGAAAGGAGCTTTCTTTCCCTCAATAAATATATTCTGCTCATTGGAAAATAAATGAAAATAAAATTGATTTGTTATATTCATAATGACATTTTTCCTGACATATCTATGGGATTCTTGTTAATAAGTCAAAGATTTATAGGTGTGTTAGGTCTGGGCATTATGGTGGAAGGGTGTGGTAGAGCAAAGCTCTTTACCTCATGGCAGCTCAAAATCCAGGAAAGAGAAAAGCCCAAGAGGGGGCCTGTCTCAGCACTTCAGAGCTATAGCTCCAGCAACCTGTGTGCTGTACCTGACCCCTAGCTCCTAATGGCTTCTTCAAGGTTATTAACCCATTCAGGAGTTCACAGCAGAATGAGGTCCGCTGTTCTTCTCTGGCTTGCTCTTTCACCACAGTATTTCTACCTTATCAGAGGCCCAGAAGCAGTGGAAAGAGCTGTGGAATAACACTTCTGAAACTGCACCAAAATGAACCTTCCCTTTAAATTGTTTCTTGCGGGCATTTTATCACTGTTCCATAATGCTGACACATTAGGGCAGTAAAAGCTGGGTCTAAAAGGATGAAAACAAGCAGCTGCATTAATTTCCCTCCAGAAAGGAAGTTACAGGCAAAGGGAAGAAGAGTTGTTACTATTTTAATTCATTTTAACATATCCTGGCATGTCCGAATTCAGCTATCTTTATTGTGTTGGATTAACATCGCAAAAGTGAGAGAAAGCTCCTGTGGTACATAGCTATTTGTAAGATTTGTTGAACTAAACTCATAAAAGTCTGGATTTTTTTGAAATGAAGCTATAGAAATGTCACTGGTGGTTCAGATCCTTGTCTTCTGGCTCTAAAGATTCCTTTATTGTATCACTGTAGAATGCAGAGCCGTATCTGCATTGTATGACTTTTTTATTTTTTAATTTTTTTTTTAAGATTTTAATTTTATTTATTTATGTGTGTGTGTGTGTGTGTGTGTGTGTGTGTGGCCAGCTCAGCCCACCAGGGGGCGGGGCTGGCTAGCATGTGGTGCTGGGGGTTTGAACCACCGTCCCTGTGCTTTGCTAAACTTGTTCTAAGTAGGTGCTTTAGGACCACTGAGCCATTTCACCAGCCCCTGTATGACTTTTTTAGCAAGAGCTGAGTCGTCTTCGTGTCTTTTACTCACACCTTGAAAAAGTTTTGTTATACATGATTCTTTTTTATAGTGATATTTATTAATAGATTATAGTTGTGCATATATACATACTGTTGGTTAAAAGTATTCTAACATTTTAAAAACTAGTTTATTCAATCAAAGCTGGATGTCTAATAACTAAGTTACATTATGACAGTTACATGTGGTGGCACACGCTTGTAATCCTACTACTTTGAGTGTCTGAGGCAGGAGGCTCGATCACAAGTTTAAGCCTAGTCTGTGCAGTTTAACAATTTAGCAAGACCCTATCTCAAAAATAAAAAATTAGAAAAGGATGGGAGATGTAGCCCTGTGTTACAGCTTATGTCTAAAGATATCCCCAAAGCCTTACACAGTCAAAAGTTGGGCTTTTCAGATGTGGCTAAATCTAGAGTATGATGCTGGGATGAAGTGTGGGATGCTGGGATTAAGAGTGTGTAGTTACTAAATTAGTCCACTGACTGATTTGGCATAATTCTGTGTGTGAATAACAGGAATGTCCATCCTGGGAGTGAGTGGATACCACGTTAGGGACAGAAAGAGGGCTCCTGGAAATGTTCGCTGGTTTATGCCCACCACAAGCTGAAACCTGTACATACTGAGGGTCAATAGACAAGTCACAGAAGGGATTCTTCAGAAAGCCTCCTTGTCTCTATTAGCGAAAGGTTTTATTTCACTGGTGTCCGTCCATTAAAAAAATATTTGTGTCCATTTCTTTAGAAAATTTAGTGCTTTTTAGCACTAATAGTTAACAAATACTAAGTTTTATAAATAATAGCAGATATATTTGTGACTTAGTCTTCCAGTACCATGAATTGTAATTTGATTATATGCATTAGTGATATTTTCATAGCAATTTTATTTTTAAAAAATCTTACTTTGTATGTACTTTTTCTTTTAAAGGAAAGAACGATTGGTATATGTGGGTATCAGTATTGAAAACATCATTCCTCCACAAGTAAGTTTCTGGTTTATAGTATTTATAAAGAAAAGATTGCTAAAAAAAAATTTAAAGAAATAAAAAGATTGCTATGATTATTCTAAAATTTAGCCTGTCATGTAGTATAATTACTTCTAAATATATACCTGTTTTATTAAAATTGAAAGTTTAAGACCTGAGATTGCCCATAGTCCTTCAAGATTGATCTTACATGTACGCAGATACCCTAAAAATGTGATATCACATCCAAGCTAAATTTATAGATCTTTCTGTTGAACTATCATGTTCCATTACTTTTTAGCTTAATCTGGTAATCTTGTGTTTAGCTTTTTTATGTTATTTATGTAAAACTGTTTGTTGAGAAAGGATTTTATTTGATAGTTCAGGCTGGCTTTGAACTCACTGTGTAGCCTAGGCTGGTCTGGAATTCAGGGTAGTACTGCTTCAGCTTCTCAAGTGCTAGTTAGAGCTGTGCACCATCATGTCTAGCAGTTTTTGTAAAATGACTAAATAGGTATAAAAAAAAAAAGAATAGTTAAGGAAGATCTGACTTTAATTTCCTGCTTTAGGAGTAATTGAAACTTTTAATTTGTATTGCTACTCAGTGTGGTTTGATGAAGTACTGTTGGCTTGCATTTTTGAGTCTGTACTTAAGAAAGGTAGTTGTGTGTGAAAATAAGTGGACCATGGTTTCCCGTTTGAAATGAAGATGTTTTCTTCATAAATTTTGTGCAGGCTTATTTAATCAATTAAACCACAGGCCTAAATAGCTTGTTATTTTCTTTCAGCATGATTACTTTTCTTTCAAATTAGTTATTTCATTCACTAAGTATACATATGTATCGAATATTGTGAGATTTAGTTACTGGTTGAAAAGTTTTATCAGTGAAAAACTTCAATCTGATAATTTTTAAACCAGCAATTATAATCTTAGTAATGTAAGAATTTTAATACAGATGTGTTTAATCCTTTGATCACAGTATTGCTTTTTTAGTCTGTATAATAATTAATATTCTCATGTGTATTTGGTTTGGGGGAGGGTATTCGCAAACTTTTTCAAACATTTAACAATGACGTCTAGATAGAGATCACAGAACTATTAATTCCAAGAAACTGTATCCTTTCATATCTATACACTTACTATATTTCTAAAGGAACCAGATTTTCCTGAAGATCAAGAAGAAAAGAAAAAAGATTCAAAAAAATCTAAAACAAACTTGCTTGAAAGAAGGTCAACAAGAACACGGAAATGTATAAGCTACAGGTATGAAATACATAGAAATGGCTGTAGTCAAAGAGTATAAAATGCTTTTGCAGATAGCATGACCCAGAACCATTTGGCTTTCTCTTCACAGTGATGATTTGTATGTGTGTACATGCTGTTCGTTGGTATCTGCAGGGCACTGATTCTAGAACCAGGGCACTGAGAATGCACTGCAGTGGAGCATGTGTTTGATCCTTAGCATTGCAAAGGAAAAGGAAAAGAATCCACTGTTCCCAAGAATACAAAAGATGTGCAGATATTCAAATTCCTTGTATAAACACAGAGTACTTGGGCAGTCCATTCTGGTCCCCTTCTTTCTCTCTCGGACAGAAGCTTTCTTTCCATCAATAAATATATTCTCCTCTTAAAAAAAATACTCACATAGAATCATCACATCTTCTATTTTAACTGCCTCTAAATCACTTGTAATAACTAGTATTAGGTGGTTTTACTATATTAAGGAACATGAACAGGGAAAAAAATGTCAATATAGGCACAAATTTTTCTGATATTTTAAATTAGCAGTTAGTAGAATCCATAGATGTAGAACACTTGGGAAATGACCATCTATAGATTTATTACCTGTATCATCTTTAGAGTCACAGAATTTTGGGCAATTATGTTTTCCAAAGATAAATACCTTAGGCCAAGGCAGGAGGATTGCCACAAATGTGAGGCTAGGCCAAGGCCAGCCTGAACTAGACCATCTCAAGAAAAAAAAGAAAAGGTCACAATGTGCTGCACAGTCTGGCCTCTGCTTACACCGTGTCATCCACATACTTGCTCACCATTGTATATTCACTCCGCTGTTATCTGGTAGCCTTTGCCTGTGCTGTTTGCTTTGTCTGCAATTTTCATCTCTGTTTTTTTTTTTTTTTATAACTTCTGTTAGTTCAAATCTCACCTTTGTATACCTTCCTACCAACCAGTTCTCTTTGAAAGCATTTGTGTTTATATCATGTGATTAAAATTAGTTCATTACTGTTTTTCTACCCACAGACTATTCGTGTAAAAGGTAAAGACCATGTGTATTATGCATCCTCGTGTATCTTACACCTGGCATAGTGTTGACAAATAATATGTGCCAATAAGTGCCTAAATGCATAGTGAAAGAATTAACAAATGTAATGTTTTCCTTTTGCCACCAGATACCACAAGGGGATGTTTTTTCCATTATCACACCATTAGTAGCTTAGCTTGTTAAAACCTTATCATTTGTTTCCTCATCTAATGTTCTTTCCACCAAATCACATTGTCTCACTCAAATGATAAATTAATTTTTTTATGACTAAAAAGAAAATACAAGTAGCATATACCTGTAATACCAGCACTCAGGAGGTTGAGGCAGGAGAATCACCATGAGTTTAAGACCAGCCTGGGGTACAAAGTGAGTTCAACATCAGCAAGGACTGCATAGTGAGACCCTGTCTCTAAACAAAACAGAAGAGAAAGAGACAAACTGGAGAGCTTATAAACAACAATTTATTTTTTTATAGATTGTCCTTCCAGCTTTGTGTTCACATGGTTGAAAAGGTATTGAGACTCTAGGCCAGATCTGGTATGTTTCCTCATGTGTGGCTCTTGTCATTGTAACATTACATGGTCTCTCTCTGCCCTCTTTTATGAAAGCATTAATCTAATTCTTGAGGGTCCTACCTCCTAATACCACTGCTTTGGTAGTTAGGGTTTCGAGATTTGGATTTTTGAGTTAATTGCAGGTTAGCTCAGTTGTTTAAAGCACCTGCTTGGGCAAACACAGTCAGGTGCAGGGGTCCGCAGTTCAATCCCCAGCTCCACAAGCAACACCAGAACCGCCCTTAAGGCAGCCTGAGTTAGCCAAAAAAGAAAAATCCTTCTATAATATTTGGGCCAGGGCGATGGATCAGTAGAATAAGTGCCTGCCTGGCAAGCTCAAGGTCCTGCATTCAATCCCTGGTACCCTCCCCCCAGATTTTGAATTTTTAGTTGACACCAAAATAGCATAAAACTGTTGGGGTTGGGAGGCTGGTGCAGCATGTGGTGCCAAGAATCGAAGTGCGATCCCTGTGCGCTTGCCTAAGCAGGTGCTTTAGACGGCTGAGCTATCCCGCCAGCCCAGAAAACTGATTTTTAAAAGTCAGAAACCAGCTAGGTGTGGCAGTGCACACCTGTAATCCCAGAATTTGGGAAGTTGAGGCAGGAAGATCACAAGTTGGAGGCCAGCCTGAGCAACATAGCTACACAGTTGAACTGCACAGTGAGACATACTATCTCAAAAAACAAACATACAGACACCTCCACAATATAAAGTCAAAACCCAGAGCAGGGCATGATTGTATACCTGTAATCCCAGCCCAGAAGCAGAATTGAGAGTTGAGTCCTGGGATATTTCAGAACCTGAGTTTAAGACTCTACTTGAGAAACTTTGGGGTAGCTCAATGTGAAGGTCCCATGTTCACTCCTCTGTAGCACCAAGCAGGTACATATATATGTGTATGCTACAACAGGCTGTAATGTGATTATCCTGTGTGTTTCAGATTTGATGAGTTTGATGAAGCAATTGATGAAGCTATAGAAGATGATATTAAAGAGGCTGATGGAGGAGGTATGTGTGTAATCATTATTGTATAACTGCCAACAAATTATTTCAAATTCCCAAATTATTTACTCTGGTTCCAAATGGAATACTAGTAAAACTTTTCTGTGGTCTTTGTAGCCTACAAAGTCTTAAAATTTCTAGATAATCCGAATCTGCAGGGTTTATTTAAAATAGCCCATTAAAAATTCATTTACTAATTTCATGCTTTTAAAGGTAGCATGATTTAAAGTACTATGTTCCTTGAGTCCTAGTGCTCTGAAGTGGGAACACTGAGCTTTTCTTGGTTATTATGAAAACTGGAAAGACTTAAGTAAGGTTTTTAAAGATGGGACTGAAGATGTTACCTGATTTCCAGAAATGTTCCACTTTTTCTGTTCTAAAAATATACCTTAGGGTGAAAAACATCATTTGACTTCTTTCTAGAGGTTTTTAAAAGTGACTGCAAATAGATGTTAGGTTTCTTTTGGGGGTGATAAAAATACTTAGGAATGGCTTGGTAGTGATGGCTGCACAACTGTGACTCTACTAAAACTAAGTGCTGGGGAGATGGCTCAGTGGAATAAGCACTTCATTGGCAAGCGCAAGGGTCTTGAGTTCAATCCCTGGTTCCACCAAGGGGGAAAAAAAAAAAAAAAACTCTGTCTCCATAAAACTGCCTAAATTGCATCTTTCCATAGTGCTACCCAACAAATAGGTATTGTGCTACATGAATTAGTACAAAAAATGAGGTTCTTAGGGGTCAAGAAAATAGATCAATAGAATAAGATCTTGAGTTCAATCCCTGGTACCACAAAAAAAAAAAAAAAAAAGATTATTTACAT
>NW_004524625.1:3840174-3845548 GCF_000260255.1 Octodon degus | reverse complement strand
CACTACTGACCTAAATCCTTGGCCCTGATGCTTTTAATTCTTTTGGGAAGATATCAAGAAGGGGAATGGCTGGGTCAAATGGGACCTCTAGTGCTAATTTCTTGAGGAATCTCTGCACCACTTTTCATAGTGGTTGCACCAGTGTAGCTCCCACCAACAGTGAAGGTTCCTTTTTCCTCACAGCCCCACCAGCATTTGTTATTGGTTGACTTCTTGATGACAGCCATTCTTTCTGTGAGGAGATAGAATCTCAGCGTTGTTTTAATTTGTGACTTTCAAATGACTGATGATGTTGAACATTTTTTCATATATTTATTTGCCATTTGTACTTCTTCATCCAAGATATACACATTCATCTCATACGCCCCTTTTTGGATCGGGTCTTTAAGATTGAGGGAGTCTGATTCAACATCATTGTTCAGGGAATGCATGGTAGAAGTTTTTCCCATACTTTAGTCTGTTGGTGGTTTTTCTTGCTGAATAAAAAGCTTTTTACTGAGATGAAATCCCAGTTGTTGATTTTTGTGATACTTCCTTTGTGAACAGGGTTTTATTCACTCTTTGCCTACAACAGTGTCTTCAAGAATATTACCTAGTCTGTCTTCCAGCAGATTTAGTGTTTCTATTTTAATACTTAAATCTTCAATCCATTTTGATTTTAGTTTAGTACATAGTGGATGATAACAGGTTTCGTTTTAATGTTTGACATGTGGCTAGCCAGTTTTTCCAGCAGCATGTGTTAGAGAGGCTGTCTTTCTTCTAGTAAAGGTGTTTGGCTTCTTTGTCAAAGATAAGGTGGCTGAGTATGTCTGGAGTTGTTTCTGTCTTCTAATCTGTTCTGTTCCATTGATCTTTTTTTGCTGTTGCTGTTCTTTTTGGTCAGTACTATGCTGTTTTTATCACAGAATCTTAGGGCCTGGGAGATGGCTCAGTGGAATAAGCACTTCCCTGGTAAGTGCAAGGGCCTGAGTTCAATCCCCGGTTCCGAAAAAAAAAAAAAAATTATCACAGAATCTTTATAGTATAATTTCAGGTTATGGATTATGATCCCTCTTCCCCACCTTGCCTTTTTGCCCAGAATTGCTTTTTCTGTAACAATTTTGGAAGTATGGCCATTTTCACTGTTGTTTCTTCCTACCCAAGAAGAGAGGCTATTTTTTAATTTTCTGATATTCTCTTCAGTAGTTTTCACAATACTGCAGTTTTCAATGTAGTAGTATTTTACTTTGTTAGATTGATGCCTATGTTTATTGTTTTGGATGCTGATAATGAAAGTCATAGTTTCCCTAATTTGTTTCTCGGGAAGTTTATGACTTGTGTACAGGAAGGCTACTGAGTTTTGAGAGTTGACTTTATATCCAGCTACACTACTGAATTTGGTTATTCAAGTCTTTCGCTGGAGACCTTGGAGTCTTCTATGTAGAGTATTGACTTTCAGATGACCAATGATGTTGAACATTTTTTCATATATTTATTTGCCATTTGTACTTCTTCATCCAAGATATACACATTCATCCTCAAATAATGATGACTTCCTCCTTTCCTGTTGTTATCCCTTCTATGTATTTCTCTTGTCTAATTATCTGGCTAAAATTCCCAAAACTATATTGAGTAAGTGGTAACAGTGGACATCCTTGTCTTGTTCCTAGAAATCAGCATACTTGTAGGAAGAATTCAGATGCAGGAGGACAGTCTGTAAATTAAGGGAAACATTTAATAAACATAGTTATTTCTCCCCTTAGGAGTTGGCCGAGGAAAAGACATCTCCACCATCACAGGTCACCGTGGAAAAGACATCTCTACTATCTTAGATGAAGAAAGAAAAGAAAACAAACGACCTCAGAGGGCAGCTGCTGCTCGAAGGAAGAAACGCCGGCGTCTAAATGACCTAGACAGTGACAGCAACCTGGATGAAGAAGAGAGTGAAGATGAATTCAAGATTAGTGATGGGTATATGGTCTGCCATTGGCTCTTGTTTTTTTTTTCTGACCCTGGCCTTTGGGATATATAGTTCAGTCTGACCATAAATTCATGGGACTCCTCCTTTCTCAGCCTCCTGAAGGCTGGGATTACAGATGTGCACCAACACACCCAGAATGACCTTGTTTTCTAGATACTGTTTTCAGAAGAGCTGAAGGAGAAAGGCTTGACCATACTGCAATAGGTCTTTTGCTTTTGGTGTACATTAGACAATCTCTTGTTTTTTAGGGTATTTAAAGCAGATTCAGAACGCTGATTCTGGTTCTTGTTTACAGCAAAATAAAAACTTAGGTTATGGTTGCTTCAGTATTTAGTCATAGCTGGGCATGGTGGCACACACCTGTACTCCCAGCACTCTGTGGAGCTGAGAGGAAAACTGCAAGTTCACTGGGGAATTATACAGCTTGAAATCCCTGTCACAAAACATAAAGAGCTGGGGATACAGCTCATTGCAGAGGCCCTGGGGGGTCATTCCCCATTACCACCAACAGAAAAATTCAGAAGTAATACCCACGCATAATGTTACACACCTATAATCCCTGCAACCTGGATGACTGAAGCGGAAACATTACAAGTTTGAGCCTATTCCGGGCAACATGGTAACTTGGCTAGATCGTGTCACAAAGCAAAAAATAAAAAAAGGGCTGGCAATGTAACCGAGTATGAAGGCCCTGGGTTCTATTGGGCAACAAAATAATGTCCTGTTGGAGATGTAGCCAAGACTATAAAAATGAAAACAATTACGGCATGTTTTATTTGTCATGCTTCACAATTTTGGCTTTTTCCTGAAGTTTGAACTGAACTGTTGAAAAATGTGTTTTTTGGTTCTAATGCGTCATTATAATGTTTTTTGTTTTTTGTTGTTTTTTTTTTTCCTGAGACAGATCTCAAGATGAATTTGTTGTATCTGATGAAAACCTAGATGAAAGTGAAGAAGATCCACCATCTAATGATGACAGTGACACTGACTTCTGTAGCCGCAGACTACGGCGACACCCCTCTCGGCCAATGAGGCAGAGCAGGCGTTTGCGCAGAAAGACCCCAAAGAAGAAGTACTCAGATGATGATGAGGAGGAAGAGTCCGAGGAGAATAGCAGAGACTCTGGTAATAATCCCTTGTACCCATTTTACCCTAAGTCATTGAAGTGGATGATTTCTAGAATTAATGAGTTTATAAAGTCTGTCAATTGTAATAAGCATTGTGATACAACTTGGAGACCTTATGACTTATTATTAACTATTTTTTCATAGAGTACACTGAGAAAATACATAGATGTGTTAATTTATATAAAATTCATTTAGGATTGTGGTGAATCCCTTTGATACTGTTCCCATGCCTAACTTTTATCTTTGTAACAAAACTTAATAGTGAGAAGCATTCAATATCTGAAAAAGTGTGCCTTATGTAATTGGCAGATAGGCAGCTGTCGTCTTATGTAAGAAGTGCTATAAACATGAGTACAGTCTCTTACTCTGGCCATACTCTATGGGTTTCCTTTTATATATGGGTTTCCTTTTATATTTTTCTAAATCTTTTGAATTAATGGTGAAGTCATACCTTTTAATTAATGATTCTTTCAAAAAATATTTCCTTATATAACCCACAGTAACTTTACCTAAATCAAAGATTTTAACAAAATTGTTTGTTCAGATATAATTGAGTATTCCTGTATTCCCTATTGTTTTCCTAATCCAGAATGTAACCTAGAGTTACACATTCCATTTATTCATGTCTCTTTAGTTTTTTTTTTTTTTTTTTTAAGCAGAAGACGGCATACGAGATGTTGCGGCGTGACTGGAGTTCAGACGTGTGCTCTTCCGATCATTCAGATCTGAGGGCTGTCTTCAAACTATTAAACAGTAGTAAAAAGGAAGATTAATTTTTTTTTTTTTTTTTTGCGGAACTAAAGATTGAACTCGAGCCCTTGTGCTTCCAGGGAAGCACTTATTCTACGGAGCCATCTCCCCAGCCCCCTATTTAGTCTTCTTTAATCAAATTTTATTTTACTAATCTTGACTTATGTATAGAGCACTGGGGATTAAACCCAGTATTTCATATATGTGAGGCAAGTGCTCTGCTACTGAGCTGTATTCCTTACTCCATTTTATTTTAAGCCACATTCCCAGGCATCCTATGTTTTGGACATAACAGAAAATACTTGGTATCTTTACTTCTGCTACTATGGCTATCCCAGTGTCCTGAAATGATTCAAAGTGTTTCCTTTTCATGGTCATTTTGACTTCATAAAAGGAACAGGACACTCCAGGATGTTGTTATGAGCCTGCCTTTCCCATGGATGGCATGTGTCAGCAGTATTTTCTCTATTTTTGTTTGCACCACTGAAAAACACTCAGAAAAGAGAACCTCCAAAACTGCTTCAGAAAGTGGCAAGAATGGGCTGTGATTGAAGTGAGAGAATTTTGAGAGGAATGAATGTGCTTTTACCATAATAATTTTTAAATTTAAATAATCACTATGTTGATTATACCTTGAATTTTTCAACTTGTTATACTTTATTTACTGGTCATTGTTCTATAAGAAACATTTTTCCTTTTTTATTTCTTTATATTAGCATATACTTGGGGTTCTTTTTTTTTTCCCGTGGATAATACTATGTTACCATCACTTTGGATTTGGTTTATGCAAGATTTGGCCTGTAAAACCACTTTAAACTAATAGCCAGCTCCTTTGAAATTCTTTGGAGAATAAGAAGGTAGAATGTAATAATTATTTGTAATTTGTAAACACTTCTGAAAAACAGCTCTTAGATAAAAGCTATAGTATCATTCTGTTTTATTGATCAGGGTTACAGCAGTGCTATTTACCAATACTTTAAATGGTAAGTATTGTGTGCTTTACTTAACAGATTTTTTTATTCCACATGGAGAGGAGTAAACATTGCAACTCTTAATTTTGTGTATCTATGAAATATGTAGATTTATGAGTTCTCTTTGGTTAAAGGGTTATATTAGTAGAAGAGCAGCACAAATAGGAATAGCACATTATCTGGAGGAAAGTTCTGGTGACTGCCCACCAATAAGAGTTGTGTCAGGTATGTCCCTGCCCCAGTAGCTCTAGAGTAAATATTAAAACTTTTTTGTGTGTTGCTAAGGATCAAGCCAAAGGTACATACTAGGGAAGAGTTGTATCACTGACCTACACACTAGTTTCCCCCTTAAAACATTTCCTTATTTTGGGAATTAACTGTTAATAGTATGTTTATGAGGTTTGGCATTAAAGACTCCCACAAATTGTTAAAAAGACAAGATTTTTAATAGTTTTTTTTTGTTTTTTTTTTATTTGAGAGAGAGAGAGAGAGAGAGAGAGAGAGAGAGAGAGAGAGAGAGAGAGAGTGTGGTGTGTGTGTGTGGCCAGCTCAGCCCACCAGGGGGC